>NC_063217.1:34643999-34953465 GCF_020740725.1 Corvus hawaiiensis
CACAGCTACAATCACCCATCAGGCAAGCTTTCAGCACTTTGAAGCTTAAAAGGCTAGAAGCCATGCAAACATATATTGCAAATGCCACACTTTGGTATTAACAAAACTCAAGATCTACATAGAATTTTCCCCCTCTAATTATTCAATGTACTTGTTATTATATATGATTTTTGTTTATTGTTTGAATTTCTCACAACCTGGGTAATAAAAATTAATAAAGTGTTGCCCTTGCATATTCTTTGTGGCAAACATTAGGATTTCATCAGTAAAATATGTGATTAAGAACAAGAGTTTTTAGTGGCCCAAAAATTTGTTAATTTTTCGTTACACTTGCCTTTGTGTGAAATACTCTTCTAATAATACTATCAACATTTGGTCTAACATAGATTTATTTTTTAAACCCTGCATAAATCAATCTTAACATTAAAAACGATCAAACTTACGATAAGATTTTCATTAGACAATATGTGCTTATATTTTGTACAAATGTGCCATTTCTTCTCACTGTCAGCATCCTCTGCCCATACTGGAATTTCCCACAGAGAAGGCCAATTAATGTCCACTGTCGTTTCAGTTACTGTATTGTATGAGTACTTAATCATGTTCCAGCCCAGAGATTCTCTATAATTTCTTCTCACCCTCCCCTTCCATGGTAGTTAACTCTGATGAAATTCTCATTTGGAATTGAAAATTGAAAAGAGGACTTAAGAAATAGCAGCCTAAATCCAGTACTCTCACTTTCAGCATAGGATGTTACACAACACTCATCACTATATTGTCTAATCCAATTCTGGGTCAAAGTGCTGCCAGGTTTTTATTTTACTTTATTTTAAAAGGTTATAAATTTTGTTCACCAAATCCAATCACAAATTCATCAAAGTATTATTCTTGAAGGCAAAAATCTGTGTAATAATACAGATGTGGTTTTGAAGATGTGCTCATATTTCATAGGACAAGCAGAGGCAATGCTTTAAAAACAGATGGCCCCAAAATCAAGAGATACTGTTCATTCACATCCACGATTTAAAGTGAAATCCTATCATCTGACTTCAAAAGCCAGAAGACTTTGCAGTTACCAAGGTGAGTGTTTGGGTAATTGTGGTGCAGGTTATAGAGATTCCAGAGATTTACAGCAAAGCAGAGATACATGACTTGGGCAATCGGAGTGGTGTGAAAAAAATGCATTGGCTTTCTGTTGTTAAGACTGATAACAAGCCTTTCTTTTGACACTACTTGTAAAATATCTTCCACAGAAATTCTGCAGATAATATATTTTAACAATTCAATCTGAAGCTATAAAGACATGTTTTTTGAAACATCTATATTGAGATAAAATCTTTAGTTTTCTTTCTTTCCCTCTGGGCAAATGGTCCTGTATACTGCTGTTACTTTGATCAGGTGTTGACTATGAGATATAAAACATTATTTTGTTTCCAGATTAACTAACCTGGAACAGACTGCCAACTGTTAAATGTTGACGTGCAACTAAAACAGTGCCATTTGTGTTAAAAACCTATTTTATAGATGTAATAATTTATAAAAAGATTCATAATAGGAATTATAATGTAAAAAAAAATTATCTAGTAAGAAAAACTGTAGGTTATATCTCAGAAACAAATTATTCATCAATCATGTCCACTTTTTGAAAGATCCAGTTTTATAATTTCTGAGTTCTGCAATAATACTGTATTTATATTTTCCGATTGTTTGTACCTTGATTTGAAAGTGTCCTGGTGACAGATATTGAGAAAAAAACTCCTCAGCCAAGAAACCCCTCAGAAGCAGCAGGAAAAAAGGTGGCGCTTTTGTGGGATCATTCCATCTCCAAAGAACGTATTGGTATCCTACAATGGCAGAGCTAAGGGATTCTCTGCGTATCCTGACTTCCAAATTTAATTTTTATTATCACAAAAACTGGCTTCATAGTGAAGCTGGAATTTTTCGTCCTTAACTTTCACTCAAGGAATGGAAAGAAATGGGCACTAGGTCCCAGCACCCTTTTAGAAGGGATGAGTTGCTTTC
Source organism: Corvus hawaiiensis (assembly GCF_020740725.1). Classification (NCBI taxonomy): domain Eukaryota; kingdom Metazoa; phylum Chordata; class Aves; order Passeriformes; family Corvidae; genus Corvus; species Corvus hawaiiensis. The sequence continues at coordinate 34,646,022 of NC_063217.1, forward strand.
TGTGATTGCTGCCTCTGTAAAAGCTACAGAAGTTGTTCACACAACTAGATCAAAGCAGATGAATAATGAGTAGACATATGTGAAATAGGACATGAAGTTGGAGACAGCCACCCTAAATAACTGGCCTAACATAACACAGAAAAGCTGAGGCAGAGACAGAAACTGGAGGCACCACTCCCTACCAACCACATTGTAACTGCACATCCTACTATTCAAAAGACAAAATCAAAATACCTTAAGACAAGTGATGACTGCCATTGTGATGGAATTATCAAATCAAAGATGGTCATAGTTTCTTATCACCTTAAACTTCTGCAATTAGAGCTCATTAATATATTCCATTTATATTTGGGGAGTTATTCTTAGCTATTTTTCATAATCTACAACCTTAAAAAAACCCCATGAAGATATGAATTTTTTTAGGGTAATGAATGAATGTTTTGCACTCAGGCCTACAAGAATATTTTACTAACTTGGAGCTAGTAGACTAGTTTCTACCAAATTCTGATGTTAATTTTTATGGAGAATCAGCTGAGCAATTTTGCAGGTCTGGTAACCGGAGGGTAGAAAACAAAACTCAGTTCTGCTGACTCAGTCAGGAAGATGCTTAATTGCTACTTATTTTAGGGATGTGGCAGCACCCTGCAGATCCTCCTAGGATTATGTCCCACAGGAGTGTGCAGGATTTCAGAAGCCTGGGACTTTGAATCATTCACAGCAACATTTATATGAAGTCTGGATTTGAAATTACATTCTGTCAATGAAACAGTCCAATATTAACACCATATATTATAGACAACCAAACAAAACATTACATCAGTATACAGCAGTTCTTGAAGTTGCAAGAGACTTTAAATACATGGTTCACAAATTAACAAAAATTCATATAAGTAACTCCTGTGGTTTTTTTTTCTTTCTAACTGTTTGCTTATTCTTTTTGTTTCATAATACAAATATAAAAAAGTAAAATAAATTGATCAATAATGTGGCTCTCTGCAGAAGAATACATATATGAACAAATACATTATGTGATACTACTGCACTAAACTTGCAAGTCCATGGGAATGCACAAATAGGGATTTTGTCCATTTCCCAAAGGCTTAGCAGGTAATGTGCTGCAGTAAGATTTCCTGTTATGCACATTTTATTGTTTTACAAAATATCTTGTAAGACTTTTTCTGTAAGTGTGAAGTATTATGAATAAGCCAAACTAAACTATATTTGCCAAACAAAGAAGCTACATTTGTCAAAAGAAACCCCCTACATTTTGTGATACACTATCCTTTCACTGCACTTGTGTATCCACTAATTCACAGATTCAATAATTTGTGATTGTGCTTCCAGTTATTAGTGAGAAATAGTCCAGTTGAACAGCATAATTACTTACATCTCTGTCACTTCTGAAGTCATGCTTACTGCTTTAGACATAGCTAAATTTAATGTTTTCTAGCAGTTGGATTTATATTAACCTATCTCTGTCATCAAAGGATGGAGATATCTATATCTATATAATCTATAATTATTATTTCTTCAATAATTATTTGCAAAGTTGAGGCAGAATTTCCACCCAAATGCCTGCAACTATGTCATGAATATAATTATTGATTTCTCCCAATATACAAAAAGTCTTGGAATATAGGTCAGACCAAGGAGTCTCACTATTTAGGAGAACACTCCCCCCTCTCCCCCTCCCCCCATGTTGATATTATTGTTTTCTTTCCTATAGTGGTCTTTTCTTTATGTTTTATTTAAAATGTTAATGGAGTATATCTGCAATTCAGATAATTTATCCTTAAATCACTGTTCTCCAGAATAATGCACTGTGAGCACTATAATACACAGGCAACTCCTCTTAAAGAACATGCATCAATTCTCTTCCCTTATGAAGCATATTGCAAATGCCCTCTAACAGGGCACAGCAGCATTACATAAATCATCTTATATGAAAAATTAACATGACATCAAATATTTATAAATATTAATGTGTATGTTAATATAACCAAAGCTGTAACAAACAATCATAACCTTGCCAAGTTTCTTAGGACAGGCGCCGCTGATAATGATATCCATTATCTCTGGGGGAATGCGCAATTATGAAAGTATACATGGGATGCTATATTGTTATCTGCTTTTAAATTCATCCATTAAACACTCCACCTCACGCTGGATGTTAACCCTCCTCTTAGCTCTTTGTCAGGTACTATTATTCTGTGTATTTACACATCCATGTGAATGAAAGATGAACAACTCTTAAATGTATACGGTTTCCCTACTTCATTAACACATGCATCTAATTTCATACCACACATTCCTTTGCTCTATGGCAATTATACCTTATAATATCTGATATGCACCTAGCTACCTATCTGTCTATCCATTCATCCCTCTGTCCTGTGCATAGCATAGCTCTCACAGGAGTTTGCAAACTCCTTTGGTTTACCTTTTACCATACTGCAGTTATGCTACTATGATTAAAGCTCTGATGGTATTTCCAATAGAAATTTTAATTCTTCTGGCTCAAAAATTATTCCACGAAAATTAGTTTTACATCTAAACATAAAATACAGCAGAATATATTTCATCATAATTAAATTTGATCAGTTGCTAGGAATTTCAAGCACTTTTTATTAAACAGCTTACCTAACATTGTAGTGAAAGGAAATAAAATGTTGAGCCAACACCACAAAAGTAACCATGTTTCTCCAGGAGACAAGACTAAAGGTTTTGTAGCTGTGCTTAGCCCATGTGAAAAAGGTGATGTCCCAGAAAAATTCTTTGAAGTTTTAAGATACACACCCAAGGTCAAGTGATGCTGATTACCTTTTACAATGAAGTCTTCACCTGAACTGAACAATGAGTTGTGCCTCTTTTAATACATAGATTCAAATACTTATAAAGACTTCTTCCCATTACTTTTTTTCAAAGACCATGATAAATACAGATTCAGTAAAACCAGTCACTGAAATACTATCACTGTGAATACCCTTTATCATTCCAGACAAAGAAAATCAAAACAAACATCTTCACATAATAACATTCTCTTCCTTATGATTATTACCAGTACTATTATTAACTGTGAATAGAGCAAAGTCCATTTTAGCAGTTGTTTGAAAAAACAGGCTTTTAAAAACAGGCTTAGCACCTAGAATATTATAATCTGTATGTTCACTGAGGAGCCAGTCAACATACAGAGTAGGTAAAAAACTCCATCAAACAGGGGAAAAAAGGTGTCTAGCTCAGCCTGGCAGCACCTGGAAGCATGGACTGTAGTGAAACCATGTCCCGTGCTGCTCTGTCAAACAAACCCAATGTCCTCCCAGAGCGGTTACTTTTAAAGGCTCATCTAAGAAATGGACATAACTTGTTCATGATAGCTGAATATCAGTCTAATGATTCATCTTAGATTAGCAATTTTAAAATCTGAAAATACTAGGGTTTAAGTGATTCACCCAGAAGAGCCAGCAGCTCCTAAGGGAGGAAGTGAAAGCTGCTTGTTTTTTAAGAACTATCTGGGTTTGGATCAGTCAGTTAAGGTATGTTCTGAGTGTCACACTGGTCACTCTGAAGTAAAAAAAAAGCATGAAAAGGAAACTGAAAGGCACCTTCAATAACTATGATTTGGTGAAGTTAAAGCAGTGTTTGGATACCGGAAACCATGAAGAACTCTTTTCTTTTTGGGGAGGAAGTGAAATAAAATAAAAATACACAGGTTTTCATGAAAACATGGCCTGAGGAATTTTGCCATTTAAAATAAGAACATAGATTGTTTTAATGATTATTTTCCATTCCCTTTTGTATTGGATTGCGCACTGTAAAATAAGGAAACCAATACTTCCTATTACATTTGAAACCAGACAAAACCAAAAACTGAGCCTGAATTTAGAAAAAAAAATTACAAAGGACAACCTTTTTTTCAGGGTATCTGTACCTTTATATTTGTTTACCAATTCCTAAAGGACAGAGTAGTAATAATCCTAAATTTATGCTGGGAGATTTCCCTCCCCACTTCTCCCATATATTTACTTTTTTGTTAAAGGAATGGAGGTGTAATATAAGTTCAGGATTTAAAGAATTTGATTCAGTTGCAGATCCCTGAAAAAATTAGGGTTTTTTTCCTGAATTTTATGGGTAAATGGGATTGCTATCAGTTTTACCAATGTAAAAGCTCATTTACTTTTTGTTTATAGGAATACTTTACAATTCATGCCATTTGAAGTTTTTATTAAGCATTAAAGTTTAAGGTATAATCATGTAAAAATAAACTTTTCATAAGATCATTATTCATACATCTTATGTTCTTAAGATTGTAGATAAGAAAAATAACTCAAGGCACATCTCAGATTAATTGTATTATAGTGGTCAACATCCCTTTAGCACATTATGAATAAAAGTATTTTTTTAATAAAAAAAGTCTAAAAAATCAGCCATTATTCTAGGTATCAAATGTAAATCATGACATAAATCAAAGCACACAACAGCATAGGCACCAAAAGCATCTTCTTGTTTTCATCTGTATCTCCTGCCAATATTTGAGTCTGCCAAATGTATTTGCCTTTCTGATATTACTATTTTTTGTTATAACCATGCAGTCTTATGTTTATAATTCTTTCTTTTTGTAAAAAGAGTGCTATTACTGTAAGTTATATGGAATAAATTCAAATTTCAGAGCCCAGGCTGTCTCTCAGGATCAGAAACCAACATTCACAGGGTGTGAAATACAAGCCCTTTTCTCACACAATGACGCCGATCTGAACAGAACCTTTTTGCATATGCAGTTTTAAATCTCTACTTATAAAAAATCAATACTTGTCAAGTACAAATGTCACCCTCGACTGAGGTTAGAAACCAGCACTGTGGTTTCCCTATCACATAAAATTATAAGTACAGTTTTTCTCAAAAATTACTTTTGTATTTTCTACTCTTTCTTTCAGAATACTGAGAATGGAGAGTCAAAACTCGGGTGATTTACGTACAGTAACATCTAATTCCCAAGGTAAAACAAGAGAACCTGGACCTGGTAGCTCCCACATGTTCCTTAGGTTTGTGAAAGGCTAACATCTAGTTGAAATTATTTGCTCTGTATATATATATATATAACAAAACCAAAAATTTCATTATATTCTTTCTTTTAATCAAGTCTCTTTTAATGCCAGAGTCCTACATAATAATTTCCAAATGAAGAAACACCACATCCCTGTACTCTAGATACATGTTCATTAATGCAAACATTTTACATAAAGAAATCCTACTTCTACATAATATGTATCTTCTATATTCTTGTATTCATATTAGCCATGTGGAAATATAAATGCTTCATCTAATTTTACTGATAATATTCAAAGTTCTTACGTAAAAAGACTGATTGGAAAAGTATCAATTTAAAGAACACAGATTAATTAAAAATTACAAATTTACTTTTAAATAAAGTTTTGATCCCTTTCTTACTGATGCAGTGATGATTTTTAAATTTCTGATTAATTTCTCTCTGAACGGAACTGTGATATTTAAAAAGTATATCCCGTATATAATTTGAACATTTTTTGAAAAGAAAAGCTACAAAAGTGATAGATAAAGATAACATATTTTCTGATCCCTCTGCAATCTCTTTTCATTGTAGTATTGGAAAGACTGAAGGAATTTTTAATACAATTGTGCACCATAAAAAAAAATACTGAACGTTCCTTCTGAATGAAGAAGACTTTTATTAGTCTTTAAAGATCCTTCAGAAAATGCCACTGAAACTATGGGCTTGAAAAAGAGAATAATTCTAGAATACATATCCTTTTCTAATGTGGACACTGTGGTACACGTGTGATTAATTTAGGTATGACAAGAAAACAAGTTATTTGAGGCATGAGGAGAAATATGGATTTCACTTAAATAAGTGGAGAAACAGCTGGTCCTGTGCCATAGTGGATTGTATTCAAAAATCAGCTAAAACTGGGCTCAGGAGTGAATAAAGGATCTAAGGCTGATGAAAACTAAGCATGTTACCAAGGTGATGTACTTCAGCTTGGTGGCACAGCTGTACTATTATTGAAATATCCTAATTCAAACAACCTATGGTGTGCTGTTGCTCAAAAGACAACCAGCTTTCTCCACCTGATGTTGATGCTATGCTGACATCTTCAACCTAAGCTGATGTAATTGCTAACAGAAACAACACAACACAGCGGGCAGAAAAGGATGTGTGTTTTGCACAATAAGGAATTAGGATAGGGATGAGAAAAAAATATTATGAAATGTAATAACATTTTTCAAGCCTTCCTCATATTATAAGCTAGTCAGCTAATACTGTACTTCTATATAATTACATTCCTAGTTGTAAAATAACACTTATGAAGTTCTTAGTGCCAAGGAACCAGCTTCAAGAGGGAGAGTGTTTTCAAAGAGGCACGAAGGCCTCAGTCATACAGATTACCCAAAGAAAGAGATCAGCAGTTCATCATCTGTCAGGCAGAGGATTTATTCCAGAAGAGTTGGGAGGCTGGACATAGGCAGTGGGAGACTTCAGTTCCAAATAAGAGAGTCAAGGGCTGTGCTCCAGCTGATTAACACGTGATAGCAATCTCCACACTCTTGTTTATAATAGGGCTTTTAAATTTTATCTTTTGCAGTCCATTAGCACAAGAACTTTGTTAACCATAAATATATTGTTGAGGATCTAGGTTTGTATACTCAAGGAAATAACAATCAGATAAACGAGACAATACAGAAATCATGTATGTTTCTTCCTTTACTGTTTCCAGTTTCTCTGGTTTTCTCTCTTTTGTCAGCATTTACTTAAAATATTTCAGGCCTCAGACTTACTAAGGTAACATCTAATATCACTCAGAACATGACAATAGTTGGGGTAAACATACATTACAAGTTATTTTGTGAATGAGGATCTTTCTCAAGGCATCCAGAATGGATCTTTTTAGTCACTTTCCTGACTAGATGCGATCAAATGATTTGCTGATCATTTTTGTGATGGTCAGAAAAGGTAGCAGACAGTAGAAACAGTACAGAGAGTAATATTGAGAAATTTTTCTGAGGTAGTATTCATGAAGTTAATGTGGTTTTAATTTGAAATGGCTTAAAATTTAAAAAGTGAGGTGGTTTGGTTTGGTTTATTTGTGGTTTGAGTTATACATTTACCTCCACAGCATGACTAAGATATTTCACCAGATTGGAATGGAATGAAAAGGATACAAAATACCCAAATTTAGCTGTCTCACTTTATCAATGTTAATGACATTTCACTTCTTTCCTTTAGATCTGAATTTGTCTTTTGTAATCTAGATGCACTTTAGCACTTGAAGATATATTTAAAAATATTTTCATTTGAAAAGTATTTACCACAGCTGTTGCTGAGTCAACCCAGGGAAGGGCACTGCCCTTCCCCCTGCAGCAGAGATGGTGCTTCAGGAGCAGTGAATCGTGCTGGGATGATGAGTTTCTGAACAGCAGTCTCCATCAGCCAGCCAAAGCAGCTAGCTAGAGTCCGGATAGGAAAGTAAACAGAAGTATTGTGGGGAGAAAAAAAAAAAGGAAGAGGGGAAACTAGATTGGATCTAAAAAGCAGCATCAATAATGCATAAGAGGGAAAATACACACAGGGAAATTTCTTCAGAGCCCAGACATATTGCCTAGTGACAGACTCATTGTTACAAATACTGCAGGATTTCCCCCCTGCTTCAAAAAGGTCATAGTTTCAGTTTTCACTGCAATCTGAAGTAGGACTATGTCCATATTTCCCCACATCAGCCAACAATATTAATGCTGGGAACATAGAGGGGTTGTGGCAGTTGTAAAAACCAAAGGCAAGTTCAGCTGTTGTGAGAAAAAAAACCCAAACAGCTACAAGCTAGGACTTGGGTGAAACTGGAAATGGAATTCCTGGAAAACATGGGAATCTCTGAAGCGCAGGGTTTTCAAAGACTCTTTAACCGCAAACCAAAACAATTTAAGTTACTACGCTGAATAAAGACGCAGATGGCTCTCTTAGGCTGTACACAGAAAGCACATACTAGAGGAGCATAACTAGAAATGTATGGGTTTAAAACTGCTATAGTAGCTCTTTAGACAAAACAGTTTTGGGGAAGAAGTGAGGCTAGCACCCTAAGTTCTGGCTTAGAAGATCACACTAAACCCTGCTCTTATGCTCACTATACACTGCCTGCACCTTTGCACAAAGATTACTTAACATCTCTTAAAAATTAGTACTTGACTCCTTCTACAGCCTTCTTCTACAACATTAATTACCTCATGAGTGGTGAGAACCATTTTTGATTTGAAGCATTAAGATACTGTAACTATGGTAATTTGTACTGCTATACACACACTAAAATGCAGGAATGTTTCTGTCCCTTTTCTGGGACATTCATAATTATTCAGGACTCCTGTCCCTGGCCATGGAGTATCACACAGAAGCTTGATAAAATGATAGATGTGGAAGCTACATTTAAAGCTTCATTTGTGCAATCTTTGGAATGAATGAAACCAATAATATTTTGTATGCCCTTTTTTTTTTCCCAACCACAGACTGGGGAAAGAAAAAGAGTTCTGAAAGTTTCGCAGCTCTCAAAACTCATGAAAACACTGTTCTCAGCAGACCTGTAATGCATCAAGAGTATAATGTTTAATCTCCAAGCAATTTCTCAGTGTCTTGAAGTATAAACTTGATCAGGAGATGAATAATTCTTTAGATGCTGAAATCCGTTTGGACTATGTTGAGCCTTAACAGTTAAAAATAATTCTTCCGGTGGATGTCCAGAAATAATTTGGATCCTGAGTCAGTATTGTCTTTATGCATATCACAGCATAAAAGTACTCATTTTTGTTACAAAGCAATAAACAGCACCTTTTCCCTAATGACCCTGACAAGTAATTTTCTATAGATTTACACTTGAGATCCCTGGATGAAACAGTTCTGCAATCAGCATAACGATACACAAACAGAAAAGCTCAACATTTCTTTCCCCTAAAGCTCAAATGCTTGAAACCCCAAGCTGCACATGGAGCACTGGTGATATTTCACTATGGTTACATCAGATTTAACAGTGCTACAGAGGTCAGCTCAGAGCATCACAATGTACAAGTTTATCGTAGCAAAGGTCACACAAAACCGTCCCTGCATTGAGAGCTATTTTGTCCTCCTTGTTTATTAATGCTGATCTATCTATACTAATGGATTTAGCTTGTAGGGGGCTGGGGAAAGAATGAGAGTCGCTATTTCTCAGCTTCTGTTCTTCATTAATATTAATATCATCTTCAGCTACAGCATACTGGTACAGTACACACTCAGAACTTACAGGACAAAGGGCTCCAGTGCTTAACAGGCACATGTATTCACTTTGAGAATCAAATACACTGTGCAATGTGTTACTGTTCAAAGATATCATCTGTGGCATTATATATTAACAAAGAACTTTGTTTCAGTAACATGTCTTCAGACTTCATTGTCTGAGAGTGAAAACATATGGGCAGATGTTTACTACATGAAAAATAAGTTTATTTTAAAAACCAATGATATATTTAGAACAAAAAAGACCATATGTTTAGGTATCAGTAATGCAGTCCCCACACTTAAAAACCTTCCAGTTTAAATACTGTGAGTTTAGTTACCTGAGTGCTGCAGAATCCTGAGTCCCACAAGAAGGCCCATTAGAAGCAGCAGAAATATATAGATCTGTCAGGTAAATCTGTGCAGATAAACATCTCAGATTGAATACTTATTTTTGTAAATCAGAGGAATCTCTGCATATGCAGTGCTCTGCATTCCTGTCACTACATCTAGGTAATTGAATTTACTAGCCAAACTCCTAGAATGTTCTTACAGAAATTCCCAAAGCAGAAGTGGTAGTTCATCATTTAATTCCCAGTGTAAATCCATATAAATTATGTGTTTCAATGTTAGATGTACTTTCAGGGAAAAAGCCCCTCAGACCCAAAACACTTTCCCTTAAAGATCTATTAATTAAAAAAACCCCAAACTCATGTACCTGAATAACTCTACATTAACAGAGAATAAACCCTTAATCCTAGTAACTGCATATAGGCAAGTGGGAGGAAAAGAGCACTCCAGGGATGAGAGAAGTGATGGAGAAAAAAAAAAAAAGGAGAAAAATATAAAACTATATTAATTTAAAAAAATAAAGAAAAAGTCATTTGCTAAGATGCTCTGAATGGTGCTTGTGGAAATGACATTATCTGGATGGAAACCCACCAAGAGCAACCTGACATTGCCTGCAAAATGGGTTCTATTAACAGAGAAAAGTAATACAATATGTAAAAAAGAAACTGTCATATCAAACTCATCACAATGCTCAGTATTATAGAAGTGGTTTTGGATAGTCTTTACTAAAAGAAAAATTTTCATTTCTGAGAAAAATTAAGACAAGATTGAATGTTTCATTTTGGATAGTAAAAAGGTGCCTAAAAGGCAGTTAGAAAATCAATAAATAAAATTCATGGTTTGGTGTAACTTGATTTTCATAAATAATGGTGGAATAGTTTTCCTTTGTTAGAGTATAGCAATTAAAAAAAAAATTTCTTCTCTGTTTACTTTGTCCTTATTATGCTAAAATTTTCTACTTTGCTACTAACAATTTGGGCCTCTCTCTAGTTTGTTGTGTAATTTTCTTATTTTAATTTCATCTGTTATCTGAACACACACCGATGTTGTATATTCTAATTGTTACTTGTTTCACTGTTGCCTGTTGACAACAAATATTTAACTCATGTTGAGTATGTACAATATTTAATATTCATATATTAGACAGCCTAAAGTGTTGATAAAGTCTAGAAAGTTTGGTGAAATTTTAGCAAGTTCATGCATCTTATTGCAAAATATATATAAAAGGAAAAACTAAATATGAAAAAAAGGAACAGCTTTTAATTCCATGTACAACATTACCACATGCGTAGAAAATAAACACTTCATATGAATTGCATTTCAGTGCTTTGCAAACTGAAGTAATATATGCTTTTCATTATTTTAGTAAAATTAAAGAATGAGCTTACAGAAGTATCTTTAAAATTTCATATTGTTTAAGCTTGTTTGGGCATGGCAAATCATTTCAGCATGATGAATGCCTACGCAGCAATCAGAGATACTTATAGATCCTGCAACACTTAAATTCAGAGCTAAGAGAAACAAATACTCTCATTTTTATGTAAGCCATTATTAGAATTTACTTCTAAGAAATCTGACATACTGTGTCCTATTGCTTTAATATAAGCTATATATTAGAAAATATTTTTTTCTCTGTGTTACGTGGTATTCACAGCAGCAAAAGCAATTGCATAACATTGTGAAAGCACAAAGAAGTACAGCATATATGCCACTGAGGGTGAAGTGAAAGAATTTTGGCCTACACTTGGACAATCTAAAAAAGTACTAAGATAAAAGACCTTGGGAAATCCCACTAAAATATCTACAGATGAAACAGTTTTAAAAGCAGTTTACCACAAAAGGAATTCTAAGTTTTAGAGCCTGTTCCTTGGTTGCATTAGCCATTAGCCCAACTTTACATCAGTGTAAGCACACTGATTTCACTGGAATTTTCACCAGCACTGAACTTAGCAGAGAGATGGCTCAGGATGGAAAGACACACGGCATTCATCAGCGAGGGCGGGCAGCTCACCGCCAAAGGGAAGGCAATTTGATTACCTATTACAGATGCTGGAATTTCAGACAGCACTTCAGAACTATAACATGTTATTCTTTCCTTCTTCTCATTTGTTAAAAACAACTCTTTGCATTCATATTGAAAGAAAAGAAAAAAAGCACTCCAAAATGATCATTCACTGGAATAATTCTTCATGCTTTTAGATTACACTACAGATTTGAAAGCTGCTCCGGGTTTGATCATCATCTCAGACTGTAACAGGCTTTCTGAGCTGGTCTGTGCTCCAAGAGACTTTTCCCTTTCATTCACTTCTGACTGAAAAATTGATGGGATTTTATCTATTTCTTGGGGGAAAATATATATAAATGTCTTAATTTAAGTGAAGCTGCTTCTGCATTTACAAGAAGTAAACCTATCCTAATTTCCCTAGGTTTCCCTAAAGCTGCTTTCAGTTTACCCAGAAATGCCGAAGTATCATATTTAGAGTGTAGGTTGTTTACTTTTCATTTATTTGTCTATTTGGTGGTGATGTGTGTGTGAAAACCAGTTTTAAAATTAGCAGTTCTCTGCTACACAGAAAAAATATTACTATTTATTCCAAAGAGATATTATGTATTACATTTGATACAGTTTAAGTTTCTTTGTTTTAAATGGAGAAAAAGTATGAAATACTTAAGGGAAAAAAAAGGGTAATTCTTTTTGTTTCTTTGTCAGTAAGCCTTAATGTTAAACTAGTCATCAGGGAGCCAAACTTACAAAATTTCTTTCATCTTGGTATCAGCAATAAACAGCCAATGATATCCTTTCTTTTTGGTAGACAAGCACTTAGAATAGGAGTGGACAGGTCCTCTCATTTCATAAAACAATTATTTTTCTGAGGGTGGGAGAACAATTTCATTTGTACATTTGCTTATCTCTTTTAGCAATCAGTTAGAAATAAATGTGTAACACCCTATTTCTCACTGGGAAGAATGCAGTCTCAAGGTGAAATAAAATGTAGAACTTATGGGATGCACCCAATTTGAATGTTGTTGGAATGCCACCTTGATATTTTATTACAGTCACACTATCTCTTCTTTTTTCCCTTGGAGGTGAAAACTGTCTCTTTTTTCTGCCATCCTGTCTCTTTCTTCTGCCATCCTCAGTAACTGTCCTTACACATGTGTGTTAGGTGACAGAGATGCCTCCTCTCTAGTGCCTGACTTTTACAAGGAAAAGGTATTCAGATGGTGGTTCTGTTCTCTGTGGTTAGCCAAAGGATGAGCTGTATCCTACACGATTTTCTTCATTTCAGGGAAACAGAGCCAGCAAATATATAAAGCCAAAAACTCTCCAAATTGAAAAAAATTCTGCTGCTCACTATCCAAATTTTTTTTTCTCTTGCAACAGTCCTCTGTGCTAGAATTGAGACTGATACTTCATGTACATGCTGTTACCTGACTACTGAGTTAAATTGCTCATAGACACTCAAAGATCTGCCTATCATTTTCAAGTACAAATTCCTAAGCCATAAGCTGAAAGCAAAAAAGTTTCTTTGCCCATTATTTTCAATAAACCTTGAATCTGTAAGAAGAATTATAGAAAGTTTTCCAGTTATATTAGTGAAGTAATTTTCTTCCTTTATTTTAAAACCAGAGCAAAGGAACTGAAAGGTTTTTCTCTAGTAAGTTAAAACATAAAAACTCAGAAAACAGGATCCTTAATGTTCCATCTTACTATAAAATCTAGGCATTTTAAGGATCTTTGTTAAGGATTGTGATGGTACATAAACGAGCTAAAATGCAGCTTTTGTAGTCAGTATACCTGAAACACATGCCTTTAGACAAAAACATGCTGAATACTCCTTCACCCTCTCACATTTCCCCCAAAATTTCCATAAAGGAGGAGAAAAGGATACATTTTGTCAACGTGTTCAATTTTGGACAATACTGATCTTTTAAGTTAAAAATATGAAGTATATACAGAAGCATCAATGCAAAATTCTTTTCATCATTAAGTATAACTATTCAGAATATTGTAGATTAGTAAATAATTAATCCTTTGATCTTGTTCATTGGCTTTTTATCTGACTCATGCTAAAGCTGTCAACTGTTACACATCTAAGAAAATATCATCATATGCATTCACTAGAATAACAGGACAGACTGAAATGAGTAGTTGGAGATAATTTAATTAGGTTATAGGGTTTTTAATATAATTCAGTAAGTATGTGAACTTTTAACTTGTGTTAACTCAATTTCCTCATGCTTTCATTTACCATTTGTTGAGGACATTACAGTGATTAGCCAAAGCCCTTCCAGCTCTTAATGTTCTCAATAAATTCTGGTTTAAATTGACTGTCACTTTCTCGCTATAATAAAGTAGGTATTTGACATCTCAGAAGGAACCAGACTACTGCCTATTACATTTTCTTGAAGAAAATTTTTCTAGTTCTACAAAATCAACAGAAGTATAGTTATACTAAAGATTGCAATGAATAGCAGAGCGGGTAGACAGGCTGGGCAAGTACATCCTCAGAGTCTCATAATTTTGATTCTTTAGGGAAATTAAAATCATACTGCATGCCTTCTTTTTGAAAAGCTATACAACACGATAATATTTAATTGTTTTGTTACCACGTTATTAGCAGTTTCTGAACTTCCTCAGAAAAACCTGAATACCCAGCTTGTTAGAAATATATATTCACTGTGCTGCAATGCAACTGCAACAGAAGTTTCTTTCTCAGTTGGGTTCAAAGATAAGTGTGGGCCAAGTGCCTCGAAAGCCAATCTGCTAAACTGCAAAATGACACAGTAAAATTCTGCAAATTTATGTATAAAAATGATGTATTCATTACTTACTTGGTCAAGTAAAGATCATGGAATGACATGTGGAACAGAAAAAGAGGAAATTCATAGCCCTGAGTCTCTCACTTCCTTATAATACTATACATTGATATCACAGACGTGTATCTCAAAAATATCCGTATTTTGCAACCATGGCCCACAGAGCACTCAAAATGTGTAGGCAAATCATAGTGTGCTAGACCAACATTTTTTTTGAGAACAAATTCTGTCTTTGTATGAACTGTGCATATTGGTGGGGTTTTTCCCACTATGGCATTTTCTTTTCTTTCTATTTTGGCTCCCTCTCTCTAGACTTCTTTCCCCAGACTCCAGCACATCTTGAGCTGGTTTTCTGCCTCATTTCAACACCTGCAGTCCTCTTAATTAATCTCTGATTTATTTTCCGAGACAACTCATTTTGAAAAGTGTCAGTCTTTCATCTTTCCTTCCTGGTAACTAGATCTTCCTAATGCCAACTTAAAATCTTCCTAAGTCTCTTGTTCTGGGTTCTCCATGGATTCAGATGAAGAACACAGCTCTCCCCTGCAACAAATCCTTCCTCTACAGATTGTCTTAGTTTCTTTTATAATGTATTTTTTATCAAGATATTAAGCATCACAAAAATAGGAATCTCCCGTTAAATGCCTATATTCATACTTGGTTTCTAGGACCCTATTGTTCTGAAACACTGATCTCAATGGGAAAACTTGAGTGTTAAGCACTTTTCAAATATCAGCACAACTATAAGGTGTGTGAATCTGGATTTAGAGCCTAAACTCAGGTTGCCTTTTTTTAAAAATTTTTCAGAACCGTGCCCTAGTTTTGCCTCCTAGTAATTTCTCTTGAAAAAGTACTTTGACATCAGCAATTTCTCAATCACTCTTATACCATTATCCATTCCCCATTAAAAAATATAAATTCCTATTCTCTCACAAAAAATGTTTTTATATTCAATATTTTTATAGTTCCAAGCTTATTTATTTTTATGTGAGCCATTTTTCTTTCACACCAATACAAAAGGATCTGCCTTCTGACATCTATCTTCTCTCATTCTTAGCTTCATCAACAATAAAATTCATAATATTCTGTGTGAATAAAACACAACAAAAAGAAGTGTTGCTGCATTTTGTTTTCCTCCCCCCCCTCCGCTTTTTTAGTTCATACAGCTTTAAGCCCAAACCGATATTTATCCAAAGATTTTGATATTAAGTAGCTGAAATTTCACAGAATAATTACATAAACAAAAGAAACACTATTTTGAATTAAACCTGTAAAATAAGTTCACAAAGTGGAACTGAATTTGCACATATATTTTCGTATTAGTAGACTTTTCTTTGGGAACATACAAGTCTTCTAACTGTCTGCCTGCTCTATTATTGTAATAGAGCAAAGGAGAGTCAGACTTTAAAAAGGCTTCAGAATGCTGTATTTATGTATTGAAGTATTTAGCACAAGGATGAAGTAACAGAAAAAGGAGATTTACGTGCAAATGCAAAGAAGAAATTGCATTAATGTGATCTGGCTGCACAGCTGATATTTTTTATTTGCATTGGAATTTTAATTTTGGCAGGATTATCAGGCTCAGAGCATATATAAAAATAGATTTTTTAAAATATATTAGGTCAAATTTTGGATGTGCTAAAATCTGATAATGTCCTTTAAGCTTTTTTACTGACCGTACTTACCTATTAATTTTTATTCAAATCCTCCATATTTAGGTGAGCAGAATTTTTAATTGTTATATATTTTTAAGGAAACTCTGAAAAATCACTTTAAAAATTGCTTCAAAAAAAAAAATGCATCACATTTAAAATTGCTGATTGCATTCATAAACTTAAGCTACTACTTATTCTTCTTTTCCATTTTCCACCACAGTCCTGTCATTTCTGTTTTAAGCAGAAATAAATTGGACTATCAATAAATCCTATATTTTAATTCTCAGAACATGCAGTGCAATTGAAGAGGACTTAGAGTTGGTTTTTTGGCCATTAGTACATCATTTGTTTACCTGGATGGCCATTTTATCTTCAACTCTGAGTGTAATTTTCCATAACCTAATCTACTTTTAAAGGATGAAAATTGCCTTTCCTGTAAACCAAGAAAGCAATGAAGTATGTAACTAAAATGGGTATACCTCCTGCAATTTTCCAAAAGTCGGTGAGAAGAGGATACTTAGAAGGTGTTTGGAGGCTTTCTGTTCCTGGTGACCCCGATGCCTGGAGTCTGTCTGAAGAGACTTTAGTAACTGTAAGCATTCTTACTCATTTCAGAGGACAGAGTTCTGATGTAAAGACACCAGAACTGATAAGTGTAGAGGACACAGGACTCACTTTACAATGGGAACTAGGTAGGAGACTTTTAGAAAACACCTGTCCAGCAAACAGACTCTATATAATGTGTAAGTGAAAATGAGCTTGGATGATACGAAATCTGTGAGTGCAATGTTTATCACAAAGGAAAATGCTATTCCTGCACTACTAAAAAGCTAAATTATTTAATCTTAAGAGGTATCAAGTTTTGCACCAATAACAACTCACCAGCTTTCCTGGCTTTATGCAAGTAGAAGTATATAATCAGTTACTAGAAACAGGACAGAAAATGAGAATCCTCATGAGATGAAAGATGTGCTTGAAATACTGCTGCATACAAATCTGACCCATATTTCACTGTGAAAATACTGTTAATAAAGTATACCTGGCAAGTATACAGGTATTACCGTATCAAACAAAATGATGACAGCACCGAATAGCACCTTTCTTGAGCTTGGAAACAATGCTGTCAAAGAACTGCCCTTCCCTCTACAACTTTCAGGAGGGTTTGAATGGGTATATTTTTTGGCATGCAAGACAGAATATAAACTTTATGTATTTTGAGACAAATCTTGATGATCTTTCTGTCAGAAAGAAATTACTTCTTAGAAGTAAAGTGAAATATGCTATTTAAAAATACCTGTTTAACAATTACCTTTCGGTAAACAAGAAGGGAAAGAGAACAAGCTCCTTCCTCAGGTTACAAGGAAACCAAGCTTCTTTCTAAAATTCAAGCAATTATGTCATGTCTGCACAATACCTATGACATGGGAGGGGAACTATGATCTATCAGGTCAGTTTCAAAGACAGCTGCATCTTGTCGTTTAAAAAATGATGGACTTAGTATTAAAACCCTCTAACATATTTATATATATCTATTTGGTTTCTGCTATGCTTCCTCTTACCCTCCTGACATTTCAAGAATTTTCTGCCAGATCTTACAAATGCTCTCCTCTAAAAATAACTGCTGACATTAGCAAGGGGCATGCACTAATCACATTCAGAATAGGGTTTTTTACATACACTTATTAGTGCTTTATATTTTTGTAAACTTCAGCTCTGGTTGTTTAAAAAAAAAAAGGGTGTGAATACATTCCATAGCTGCATAAAAACAAACAAGCTATTATAGCTGAATTATTTTGACACTAATATATTATGTTGGAGTTTTGGGTTGGTTTTTTTAACTGAAATAATCACTTGCCTATCCAGTTTTCAGCAAGCAAAGGCAATCACAGTTTGCCTCACTATGTGAGCAACTCAATCTCTAAAGGAGAAAATCATGCATGTTACTGAGTAACACAAAACTGGCTCCTCCTGAAAGATGGCCTCTCCTCTCTGACAAAGGGAAATAGAGACTTATAAACTAATTTCCTGCATTCATCATTTAAACTTCACCCCAGGGCTTTAGGAGTCCCTCACTTCTAGTTGCTACACGAACTCTGAACTATAAAACAGAAGCTCTGTCCCTGAGCCTTGTAGCTCTATCCAGTTGCCACATCCAAAATGGCTTCAGTTTGGTGTGGTTTGGGTCTAGGTGTCTTACAATGTCATGGAAAAAACTTTTAAATTTTTTAAATGGCTTTTTTTAAATGGTTGCTAATCAGTCACTAGGAGGCTATCAGTCACATAGGGGCCTGTGCCCACTTTGAAAAAAATTCCAGTGGGTTTGCTCCTGTATGTTGGAATTTTCATGCATTCTCCGAGTGGATACTGGTCCTTCAGCAATGTGAGGTCTTTGCTACCTGTAGTGACAAGCTTCTATGTTATTTACCTGACACAGGGGAGAAAGACAGAGCATCCAAATCGCTGGCAGGTTGGCCAGAAGACAATATGCATTTGCTGTGAGATGTTATGGAAGGAGTCCTGTAACTTCCTGCACAGGCCCCATGTAATATTTGGTATATTAAGTTAATAAACTTCCAACCTGCTATTCAAATCCATCTGTTTTCACCTCAGTCTTCTGTATATCTTAATCAATGTTTTAGTCACAAATATTATAAATAAGAATTACAGATATTGTATGTAAAAACCTAAACACTGACATTGAAAACTCATGAAGACGCTTCTAAAAATGCTTGAACAAATGTGCATATCATTTTGCAAAGAAGAGTTTTTTCCTTTTTTCCTGAAAAGACCTTCTAATTCTCTTCTAATCACATGATATGGACTCTGAAACCTGATCTTATTTAACTGCACCAATACTAAGGTGAACAGGGCAGACACAAGGTGTCACCCAACAGGAAATTTCCTACTGCAGGTAACACAAGAGGTCCACATGCTGTCAGAGTTTGGTGGTGTATATTTGGTCAATGATGCAGTATATCTTTAAAAAAAGCCTGCTTAAGCTATAAGGGGTTGTCTTTCTTAGCCCAGAGGGAGAGCAGCATAGAGAAACTTCAGGTTACTTATGAGAAAGATAGAAATATTTAGCCCATTATGCTGGTTCTGCCATGGCTCCACCACTGCTCTGGCGTGTGACTGTATACTATTCTACTGGAAACATACAACCTTCAGTACCTATTACAAGAGAAGAAAACCAATTAATAATAATAATAAAGGGTGTTTTTTTTCCTTTTTTTTTTTTTAATCAGGAGACTACAGAATACATGAAAAAGGAATGTCTGCTTTCATTGCATCTTTCTGACAAACATTTTCTCATTTCCCCATTAAATTAAAGAGAAAATTTATTATTACCTTTGTCTAAAGTTAGAGTTCCTGAATTATAATATCTCATTTGCTACAGAACACATATCAATTTCTAATTCTGATTCTGAAAAGTGAATGAATTATCACATTCTTAAATAGATTTCCCAGGAGATTAATACATCTTAGTTTCCTCTTCCCTAAATTTAGGATACAGACCTTCCTTCCTAGCTGTGCTCCTTTAAGAGAAAAGATATGATTTGCTTAGTCAGGTAAATAAGATGTCTCAGTGCTGTCTGTTATGTGAAAGTGTTAAGAACTACCATAAATAAAGAAATCTGTCACAAAGAGTTAAACTAGAGGTGAAAATTTTTATGTAGTCTGGAACATAAGAGACACCATTTCATTTTTACATCAGATTCTGTCTGTTCTGTACCAACAAAGTTACATATAAACATAGCTGAAATGCAAAGCACTTTCAGTTGAGTTCAGACTGGAAGATTCTTCTTGATGGAGCATATCTCAAAATCATTTGAAGTCCAAAGTGTCTATGCAAAACCAC
Organism: Corvus hawaiiensis; assembly: GCF_020740725.1. NCBI lineage: Eukaryota > Metazoa > Chordata > Aves > Passeriformes > Corvidae > Corvus > Corvus hawaiiensis. The sequence goes on from NC_063217.1 coordinate 34,665,976, forward strand.
TAATCTCAGAATGTGTCTAAACACTATCCTGGAGACAGGCTACAATTTACAGTTCTCTGTGACAGGCAAATCACTGGCAGAGCCCTGTCATTTAACCCCAGTGATTTCTTTGGTAGGCATGGAAAGAAAGGTTTTCATTCTGCCCTGTCATAGAAGGGCTACAGAATATGTCAACACTGTATAACTTTACATAAAAATTAAAGCAATATATAGGCATTGCACTTATGAAAAAAGACCAGCAAGGTGGGCTTTCAGATAGGTGCCATTGATAAAAACTCACTACATAAAGAGAGCTTTGGCCTTTTGGGGGAAAAATATGGAGGTGTTTTTGCAGCGAGTTTTTGCTCTATGTATTTTAAATGTAAGATGCTCTCTAGTTTTATATAAGCCCACACTACAGGTTCAATCTCCAGTCTCCTAATGGTGCATGTTTGCTAGCAGTAGAGAACACCAGCATAATGGTCAAGCTTATCTGCTCAATACACACAAATCTTGTCAAATTTCTGAAGGTCCCAGCTGGCTTAAATTTGGATTGTTCTTATTTAAAGAGAACAGTCTCTTCAGATTTACAGTTTAAGTGCTTCTGTTTAAAATGTGTTTCACCATCACAAATTGAATTCTGTATAACCTATAAGCCATCTTAAAGTTTACAGGTATTCCCAACATGTTTTCTATACAGTGTTTTCAATTGCTTTCATTCACATCTATTTAGAAAATGTTTTGTAAAACACAATGAGGCAAAGTGATTATTCATTTTACTTTTGCACCTGGTACATTACATTTGCATTTGAAAAAATTGTTTCAAGATACATAAATAAGAAATCATATTCCACATCGGCCATCATTGCAATCTTTTTTGTGCAATGTGCTGAACAATTATGTCCCCATGACGTATAACTGTTTGTTTAAAACTGTGTTCCTCGAACAGTAGCTAACAGATATCACTGCTGGCTGATAGAAAATGTGAATGCCAGAGAGACACACATGGAATTCCCAAAAGTAACCCGGTGCTTCCTAACTTTACTTGCTCTGATCTGCCTGCAGAAAGACTTCCACCAGTTTTGAGGGATTTTTGTGAAAGTTATGAAATTGCATTTTCCTTGTAGGTCAGAACTGGCAGTAACTTACCAACAAAGGAAACCTGGGGAAAAACAGGCATTCCTGTGTGCTTAGGGAACTGGGCAGTGTGGCCTATAGGTAGAGTGGCTATAGGTAGAGCCAGCCCAAGGAGACACACTCAATGTGTCCTAAAAACCATGCACTTCTCACATGAGTAGAAACTGGCGTAAGGATCAAGGAACAAATAAAGGTATTGGAGAGAGGAAGAAGAGACCTTTAGTTCTACTTCTCAATGTCTGTGACTTTCAAATATATGTTTTGATTTATCATCTTTATTACTCACAGACATTCATAATCACAAACCTGTTCATCAACTCATCAGCACCTGAACTTGGTGTATCAACACTCTGAAAAATCCTACTGGACTACAAGATTCACTACCTTCTACTCAAGTCTGGCCAGATACTAGTAAAAATTATATAATTTTAAGACTTTAGATTTAAACAAAAGAAATGTTGCCCACATGCTCACAAATAACAGTATGGTTTGACTCAACCTATCACAACTCCATATTTCTCTTCTCTGTCAGGGGGAGATATATGTTAATGGAGCTCCTATTTGGAAACTCTCCAAAATTTTAACTCTGCCCCAGTTAATGAGAGGAAAACCAAAGGCCTTCATCCAAAACCCATGAAAGCAACAACGGCAGCAGTGGGTAGACAGGAATCAATGTGTTTAAATTCAGTATCCAGGTTTAGCAAACAAACAAAATTATTTAAAAGATGACCAGATGAGGAATAATAAGTATTTAAAAATAAAAATAAAATAAAATAAGAAAAATAAAAATAAAAAATAAAAATAAAAAGTAAAAACTGATCATTAATTCATTAGTATCCGCCCATTCAAAGTTATCCTTGATTGATGATAATAGTATATTTTTTTATATTTTTGAGGTGTGTTAAGCTATCAATACTAACTTAGATAATCACAAAGATAGTTAACTACTTATTTAAAACAAAGCAGCCCTGAGCAGCAGGTGAAGTGTTATTACTCTTAAACTAGAAAAATATTGTAATTTTTACATCTGTAAACAATCAGTTTTCATAGCAACTGCCTGGCATTGTGCCCTGCTCAGTGAGCTTTATACAATATACCTGAATCATGTAAAACCAAGTTGTCACACCCTGTCAAAAACCAGCATTTTCTTGAAAGATTGAGAGCTGAAGATTGCGTGTAGAGGGACTGATAGCGCTTGTTAAATGACATGGCTAACAGAAGGCAGCCATTAGCATTTCTGCATACCAGTTTAATCCAGATACCTCAACTTTGATCATCATGATCTCAACACATTCCAGTTCTGAGCCTTCCCTATGAAAAAGCACTTAGTGTTGCTGAACGCTGACAGAATGTTCAATAATCTGGACAAAAGCCCATTAGGTCCAGGGTCTTTAAATAATTTTAATTTTAGTTTTGGAGACTGTAACTCCAGAGTTCTATCATTCAATTTTTCGCAGCTTCAGGTTTTCTGTGTGCATGAAATTCCCCACTGTAACCTTAAATTATTCTGTCCTTCTGGTGTTCAGTGACAGTCTCTGAGGCTTGAGCTTTATTCTCCTTCAGGGTTCATTCTTCTTCTAAATACTCATCATCCATTGCATTCTATAAAGAGAGTTCCCAGCAGTAGTTTTTAAAATAAAAGATAAAATGTTCAGTATCTGAACATTTAAGGCTCTAGTGTCAGTACCTGGAATGCCTCCTGTTGACAATGATGGTTATCACTGGGGGCAACTGGGATCTGTTCATTCTGAACTGTCTTCAGAAATCAGCCTTATCTGATTGTTCTTTCAGATCAAAAGAAAAAGGAAGACAAAGTAAGCTGTGCATATTCTTTCACTCTGCACTTTGTTGTTAAAAAAGGAAGAATCCCACTAGGACCCATAAACCACTTTTAGATATTGCTAATCTTTGCTATGGATTTCTATTTTTCCATTTATTGCCAACTGACTTACTGGATTTTGATATTTTAATGACATAGCATACTGTTAGGAATTGTGAAAAACATATAACAAAATGTAGATAGACAAAAGAGCATTTATTGCTTGATAAGTGACATGTAATTCTCAGCATTTACAGCTGAGATTAGATGATTTTTTCCACAACAGATATGTATTCAGTAACAGAAATACTTGCAAAGTCTCCAAAATCACACTTGGAGTTTGCGTACTCAGGCACGGTTACCACATTTTTAGATATTTGTGGAAGGTAGCTTGTATTGCCTCTTACAGCAGGTTCAGTCTCAGTCACTAAATTCATAACTACCTTCATCAACTGCATAGTGAGCAGACCAGGGGAATACAATCTTCCACTTTTATTTATTTTTTTTCTTTCAAAAACAGCATAGTTAACGTCATTGCTGAAAACTGGGGTGTGAAACAGTATGTATTGAAGTCCCACTTAAAAAAACCTAATTGTAATTGGGCTGTGCAGTCACATTGAGCTTCACATGTGCTGGAGCTGCCATTTTTTGAGACCTTCCCAAAACTCAGTGGAACCATGTTGAAGATCCCTACTTTTATGTAAAAAGCATTACCCGTGTGGCTGGTTCATAACAAATTAATAAATTAGCATATACTTTACACTGTTCCGTAGTGACTGACACAGCTATTATCAAGTGTATTAAAATTATAACATGGAGTTTTGTACATGTGGATTTTGGTACTTGATTTATATACAGCTGAAAAATTCTTGGAGAGTCTCTGTATAACCAAGTTCAAATGATCTCTGCTTATTTTTTTTCTATTAAAAGAAAAATCAGATCAATGACCACCTTATTGACATCCAGAAAGCTTCCATTCACCTTTCTGTTTGTCTTACTATAATGTTAAAATGAATTTTGTGAACAACATAATTTGTGCAGCAGCCTCAAGCACACAGAGCCAGCGCAAATCCTCTTCTCAGGATCTGTCAGATGTTGAAGAAAAAGATATGGATGACCACTGAACCTGAGACCAGTTTGCCATCAACTCAAGTGTAGCATGCATGAAAATATCCTTTCCTATTGCTGTTAAATGAAGACTATGTCTCAAACCTTTTTAGAGCTGATCTGGAGGACAAATTTCCCTTTCAGGAAACTCTACCCCTTCCTCTAGAGATTGTTAAACTACATCAAACCATCAAAAATTCAAATGTTATTTCTTATTTTACACAAAAGCAGAATACTGGGGAAAAAAATAAAGTCCTTTTTTAATTCAACAAAAATACTCACTTTGTTCTTTCAACAAAAATTGAGTTCTACTAGCTTCTGGTTCAGCTTGAAGTATAAACTTCAGGTTTTCTTGATTTCTATGCTTCCTGACTTAGCTTCCTTGGGCTATTCAGGTTAGATAGTTTCAGTAGACTAAATACAAAAAAATCACTGAACAAAATATATCACAAATTAGCCTTAAAAAGTTGTTCAAAGAGCCATAACAAACCACAAGAAAGAGATTTTAGTCTCTTGAAGGAAAATAACAAAATGCTTTTTGAAACAATAGTTCATCGGCTTGAAAATAATTGCTCTTTCTTATCTAGTACACTACTCAAAACGCCCACACCCTAATTAGTTCAACTGCATTCATAATATGTGACAAATCCCAACTTCTATTCCATTGTAAACACTTTTCCTGAAAAAAACCCATGTAGTTTTCCACATAGAAAGTAAAACATCACTATTCTACTGTCAAGTTAGCATACATTTTTTACAGACAAGCAATTACAGTATTTTCTAGATTTTATCACCTGGGATATTTACTCTCTGATCCTGGACTAAATAACATCTCTGTTAATGTCAACAAGCCATAGAACTAAAAGCAAGTTTTGCCAAACGGTAAAGGGTCCTAAAAGACAGTACTGAAAATCCTGGATTGTGCCGATGGAGCACTTCCCTAGGCACAGCGCTTTTCCCCATTGCTCTGTACTCTGAAAGGGAACCCATGACTTCACCTGTTATCTCTGCTAATGCACCAAAGGAGAATCCTACCAATAAAGACAGAAATAGTTCCTAAGGACAAAGACAAGTTTTAAGAGGAGAAAAAAAAAAAAAGAGAATCTGTTGGGGAAGATGAAACAGGAAAGCCTTGGAAATATGATTGCCTGACAAAAGATTTTGGGAATATGAAAACTACAGGCAACATCGAAATGAAAGCCACTTTTGAAATACCAAGTCTTAGTTACTGAACAACTGGAAAACAATGGTATGGCCAACTGAAGGTAATCCCCTCTTGATGGAACAATACCCTCTGCTTGCAAACAGGTCCAAGGGTCAGAGCAGACCCTACTAGCTCAGCAGAAGGGGTCCAAAGAGTAGTTTTTAGAAGTTAAGATGTAACACTCTATGGTAATATAAGAACTCTTATAGGCTGTATGTAAATGCTATAGGATTTGTATCTTGTATTAGATTGGTTAGTGACAATTAGAATATTCAGTGCAGAAGATAATTTATTGTATTGTAACCAGGACTTCAGACATTCTCATTCTCTCTTCCATTCTATTCTCCTGCTCTCTCTTCCACTCTTGCTCTTACACTCTCTCTCTCACCCGTTCACTCTCTTGCTCTCTTGGGCCTGCTCAGAGCTGAGTCTACCAGCTCTGAGCAGTGCCCCAATACCCACGCCCTTTACAATAAACCGGCTGTGTCCCAAGACCTGCCTATAGAGATCTCTCGTCTCCATCCGTCACCGTCTACGTCCGGCCGTCCCGACAGGACCCTCCAGAACCCCCAAAACCTGCAGTCTGGCGCCCACCGTGATTGCCGAACCCACACCCATAACCAACAGTCTGGCACCCACCGTGATTGCCGAACCCACACCCAGCACCTGCAGCCTGGCGCACAACATGATTGAACGCCCGGTTCAGCCTTCTCCATCTGTAGGACTTTTCTCCATGGACGGTAACTAAAAGACCAGTTATAGCCACCTAGAACGTGTCGTGAGCACGGCATACCGATGCTGCGCATCGTAATAGCTGGAGCTCTGTAATTCTGCTGAGGCAGCCTTCGAGCACGGGGTTTACCTGGAGCTCTTGGAGGCAATTGCCTGGCAGTCCTCGAGCACGGGCCGCCACTGCTGCGCAGCGGCCCCCTGGAGCTCTTTGAGGAGGTCTGCCGTATCACCCCTCGAGCACGGACACGCTGCTAAGCAGTACTGACCGGAGCTCTGCGGAGGGAAATCTGCCGCACGCCCCGAGCACAGGCGAGTAGTACTGAGCACCGCCCGCACTGGAGCTCAGTGCGGACCCACCCGTGAGGTCCTGAGCACGGAAAGCCGTTGCCAAGCGACGACTGAAATCGGAGCTCTGGGAAAGGACCGAAAAGCGGCGTCCTGAGTGCTGAGTGGAGTGCCTGGCCAGCCCCCCACGACAGACATCTGAGTAAGGACGCTGCTCCTGCGACATCACCTAAGTGAGTATCATACTGGTCTAAAAAATGGGACAAACCCACTCTGCCCATGACAGAGATCTCTATAAGCAACTTAAGCATTTACTTATAAGCTCTGGTCCAAGTCAGTTGCCTAAACACGAGCTAAAAAATCTTTTAGAATGGACCCGACTTAATTTCCCAAATGCTGACCGTTCAGCCGTCTTTACAAGAGACTTTTGGGACACAGTTGGAGTTAAGCTCTTTAATAATATCTCCTACCGGGATATGGCAGCTGCACAGCTGATCCCAGCTTGCAGAGCGCTCGTAGAGCTGTTTGCCGCGGTGGCGCCGCCCGCAGCAGTCACCCCGCCGAGCTCGGTTCCGGCTGCGAGTCCGCCCCTTGCCGCCGCGAGCCCGCAGCGGAGCACGGCCCCCGCCCCTCCGCCGGACCCCGTGGCTCCGATACCCGCGGTCCGGCTGACGCGCGCCGCCCCGCCCCCCGCGCTCGCGGCCCCCGCGCCCGTTACCCCCGGCCCCAGCCACCCCACCGGACCCTACGGCCCCTCCCGCCATCCCGTTCCTCCCCGCTGCCCCATCCCCCGCGGCCCCCGCTGCCCCATCTCCCGCGGCCCCCGCTGCCCCATCTCCCGCGGCCCCCGCCTTCAGTGCCAGCGTCTCCGCGGCCCCGCCCCTTGCCCCTGCCCCCCCGTGCCCCCCCCCCCGGTTCCGTCACCGCGGCTCCACCCCCCCCTGCTGCCGTCATTGCTACCCCCCCCCCCCCGCTGCTGACATCATGATGGCCCCGCCCCCCGGCGGTACCCCCGGCGGGGCCAGCGCCTACCCCCCTGCTACCTACGGGTGTTACCCCTCCCCCAGCCGCGCCGGTTATGGCCATGGCTGCCATTATAGCCGGCCCCCCCCAAAGCCAAGCGGCGACCCTTCTTCCAGCCCCCCAGGTCCCCCCCCCCCGATACGGCGCCGATGATAGCCATTGTTCCATCCGCGTCCGCCGCTGCTGCGTCTTCACAGTCCCCTGCCGCTCCCGAAACACTGGTGCCCAGAGCGCCGGCCACGGCTGTCCTGCTGTCTCCGGCACCCCCTGTGCACGTTACCGCAGGAACCCTACCCCCCCACCCTGCCGTTCAAGCGCACACAGCACGCCCCGAGCGGTCCCCCCGGCCCCGTGGCGGCACAGCAGCCGCCTGTGTCTACTCTCGCTCCTCCTGCCGTTTCTGTGCGGTTCCCCGATCCCCGCACACCATCGCTTGCGCTGGGAGCGCCCCAGCTCCGCGAGCCACTTGATGCCGGTGCCGCACTGCCTGCACGGACGTCTGCAGTCTCCCCCGTACCTGCCCCTGCTCCAGCTACGTCTCCCGGCACTGCAGCCCCGTCTCCCGCGGCACCACCACCCACCCCAGCCCAGCCTACAAGCTTCCAGCAGCAGCACGCCGCGGTCCAGCCACCAGCCCTCCTGCCTCCCGCGACCGCAGCCCCAGCCCCTGGTTCTGCAGTCCTGCCATCTTTCGCTCCGCCCGAACCGCCGGCCACACGGACTGCTGCCCTTACAGCCTACCGCGCGGACCTGATGACGCAACACGCGCATGCGCAATTGCTGCAACTCCCGGACCAGTGGTATCAGTCCGCTCAGACTTCTCCAACCTCAGCACCGCTCCCGGGACCAGCCGCGCATCTTCCCGCGACTCCGCCGCCTGCCTCCCTGACTCCGCCGCCTGCCTCCCTGACTCCGCCGCCGCTTCCCGGAACCAACCCAAACAGCTCTAGTGTCCCCCCAGTGTTTGGGACAGACTTCTCAACTCAGAAAGAGACACTAAACCCTGAAGATTCGCCTGCATTAATCCCAAAAGTAGACAACCCCCAAAAATGTTTCAATAATTTTCAATTTACAGACTGGCATGAAATCAGAAGCCAAATTTGCAAAGAGGAAAATCTAAATCCTTTAGCTATGCCTGTACTATTCAGCCAGCAAGCTGGTGGTCCTAGAACATGGCAAGCTATCCCACACCATGAGATTAAAGAGTTGCGGAAAGCAATAAAGGACAGTGGTATCTGCTCTCCATACCTTAAGCAACTGCCAAAAAGTACCCTAAAAGGAACACATCAAACTTTAAAACGCATTTTAAATCAACAGAAAAGGGGAGAAGCCCAGGCTACACCTCAAAGAAGGTTGAATAAAGCTTTGTATGTTTATAATTTTTTGAATAGCTCTGCAGAAGAGCCTGATCCCCCCATCTTCAGACATTTCTTAAACAGCAAAAAAGCAAAACTGAAAGAGCACCCCCTAGTTTTAATCAAGAATCTAGAATCAGGAAAAATAGAAGTACCATACAATCTTATAACATGGGGGAAGGGGTTTGCATGTGTTTCCACAGGTGGAGAGCTCAAGTGGGTTCCAGCAAAAAACGTGAAGCCATACCACACATCAAAACCTGCCGACGTCTCCACACCAGCCAGTGACCCTGCAAGTGGAAGCCAGGAAGCAAGCACCCAAACCTGAAGTACGCAGAATCACCAGAAGAAAGCGATCTGCCAAAAACAGCTCAAGAAAATAATGGAGCTTTCTCATCTGCGCGCGTGCATGTTGCTTTTATTCTTATGTTTTAGTTTTTATAGTGAAGCTTTACCTGTAAATCAACCAAAGACAAATGTCTGGGTTGCTTTAGCCAAATCTGCAGGCTCCGATACCATCTGTCTATCTGACACAAGCCCTGACAAACCTTTTTCAACCTGTTTAGTTGGAATACCTTTACCAGAAGGTTTTGATAATGTTACTCTTGATAAGTACTGGCCATACGATGATCACATTTCTCCAACTACCAGCCATAAACACCAAACTTATATTGATAATTCTAAAATTGATAAATCTGACCTTCAAGAGCTAGAAATCCTAGGCTCGTTAACTATGGATACCTGCTATTTCTTTCACTTTCTAGGAGAAAACGGTCCTCATTTAAATGTTACCCCATATCACCCAGCTTATAGCAATGTAACTTCTTGGTGCAACCAAGCTAAGCTTCTTATATATGACGAACCTCATGCAGATCGTTTTAACAAACTTCCTATTCGATTCCCTAGAGGAATTTGGCTCATCTGTGGAGACAGAGCCTGGCAAGGTATACCTTCAAAAATAGATGGTGGCCCTTGTGCTCTGGGACAACTTACAATTATTGCTCCCAGTGTCAAAGAAGTAATCAAAAAGAAAAACAGAAAAATTAGATCTTCCTGGGGACATCAGTATGAGAGCGACTGTGATAGTGACTTTCATCCTTGGAACTCTGAAAAATCAATTGTTGCGAGCATTTTTCTTCCTCAGTTAAGTTCCTCAATTGCACTAAAACAGTTAAACAAGTTGGGATGTTGGCTCAGCAAGGAGGTAAATGCCACCTCTACTATGATCAGTGATTTGTTAACTGATGAAGAGGCAGTCAGACATGCCACTTTACAAAACAGAGCTGCCATTGATTATCTTTTATTAGCACATGGGCATGGCTGTGAAGATTTTGAAGGATTATGCTGTATGAACTTATCCGATCATTCTGTTTCCATTCACAAACAGTTACAAAACCTAAGGGACCTAGCTAACCAAATTACAACAGATAACCCGTCTTGGCTAGACAGTTTGTTTGATGGTTGGAGCTTTGCACCCTGGCTAAGGGAACTCTGTAAAATAGGCTTGATTATTTTAGTAGTAATAATTATAGTTTTAGTAGCAGTACCTTGTATACTTCAGTGTGTGCAAAAAATGATGAGTAAGACTATGTCTAATATCTTAATTGTCCGTCGGAAAGGGGGAGATGTTGGGGAAGATGAAACAGGAAAGCCTTGGAAATATGATTGCCTGACAAAAGATTTTGGGAATATGAAAACTACAGGCAACATCGAAATGAAAGCCACTTTTGAAATACCAAGTCTTAGTTACTGAACAACTGGAAAACAATGGTATGGCCAACTGAAGGTAATCCCCTCTTGATGGAACAATACCCTCTGCTTGCAAACAGGTCCAAGGGTCAGAGCAGACCCTACTAGCTCAGCAGAAGGGGTCCAAAGAGTAGTTTTTAGAAGTTAAGATGTAACACTCTATGGTAATATAAGAACTCTTATAGGCTGTATGTAAATGCTATAGGATTTGTATCTTGTATTAGATTGGTTAGTGACAATTAGAATATTCAGTGCAGAAGATGATTTATTGTATTGTAACCAGGACTTCAGACATTCTCATTCTCTCTTCCATTCTATTCTCCTGCTCTCTCTTCCACTCTTGCTCTTACACTCTCTCTCTCACCCGTTCACTCTCTTGCTCTCTTGGGCCTGCTCAGAGCTGAGTCTACCAGCTCTGAGCAGTGCCCCAATACCCACGCCCTTTACAATAAACCGGCTGTGTCCCAAGACCTGCCTATAGAGATCTCTCGTCTCCATCCGTCACCGTCTACGTCCGGCCGTCCCGACAGGACCCTCCAGAACCCCCAAAACCTACAAGAATCACAGTAACATTTAGGCTGAAAAAAACCTTTAAGATCATCAAGTCCAGCTGTTAACCCAGCACTGCCAAACCATGCACCACTAAACCATGTCCCTAAGCACCACATCTGCAATGGATATAGTTGCCAGAATACTCATAGTGAGTCACTTGATGACCTGCATGCATTAGGGAATCCCTGCCTTGATGGAAAAGCACTATCTCTGCAGCTACTGTCTCTTGCTTTTGGCTATGCCAGCAGGTTGTGCTGAGGCTCAAGAGTAAGGGCTAACATCCACTTTGTGCTGGAATTCTAAGAGGTTCAGGATCTTGATTTTGTGGCAAAACAGGAATGTGTTTCAGCAGTTGCTTTCCACCTGAGCTTTACAAAGGAGGCATCTCTTTACTTTATTCTGCTATTAAATAGGTTAAGTTAGATGCTCAGGAACTGCTTAATAACCTGACAAAACTGAGCTAATTACTGATCAGACGTCTCTGGCCACTTCTGATTAAAAATATGATGTTGACTGTGATGATAACAGACTAAAATTTAATAGCTTTAATATCTTCTTTGACTTGAGAGACTGAATTAATAAATGAATACACCTCAAGGAGAGGTTTTCAACAGGGGCTGTGCACTGGAGGTACTCAAATCCCCCATAACTAAGAACTCTAGGAAAATTTCCCTTGACATGGTGGACTCTGACCAGGAAAGGAGAATCCTAGCTCCAACCCATATTTCCAGAACTATTTACACAAAGCACTGGGCTAAATTATGATCCTTCCTCCTACTGCTCAGAAGGGAGATAGGTGATTTTGAGCACGTAGAAGTTTTTCTACTTTCAAGGAAATCCTTTCATAAAGACAGAAACTAGCACAATCACTAATCCCATCTTGGATTTTGAATGTAAAGAATGAGAAGTAGTCTCTTCAGAAAGGCAATTATGTCCAGGAATTCAGGCCTGTGAGACTCCCAGGCTGAACTTGATTTTCATCTCAGGACTTCAGAGGGGGACCTCAGCTTTGATTGCAGAGAAGATTTCAAACTCTTCTTCAACCACTCTCTACTCATGGCTAAGATTTTTTTTTTTGGCAAATAATTTCTCAGATTTACAACTAATACGCCAAACAGTTCAGTTTTGTGCAAAGATGATAGAAATGTCTAAAAATATACAAAACATCTGTCCAGTGACACGGTGACTGACTGATTGCTGTGAGAAGATGACAGTTCAAAAGACTGAGTATGACATCTGTTTATTTTTTTGAGGAAAACTTGAAAGAATTATTTCCACTGGCATGCCTCTCTACAGCTCATAAATATAGGTAGCCTGACAAAAACTTGATAGCAATGTGCAGGAATCATACCTGCATTTAAACAGTAATCATAGCGATGGTTAACTGTTTAAAGAAAGCAAAGCAAACCACAAAACAAAAGAATAAAGTACATGAAGTACCAGGGAGATGGGCCTACTATCCGCTGGGAATTCACCTCTGATTCTATCAAAAATGCAAGGATCTGAGATGCTGCAATACTCAGTGCACAGACAAGAGTCAAGTTACGCTAGGAGAGACTAAGTCACTGTAATCCCTACCTACTAAAGGGAAAAATTCCATGGATGTCCAAAAATTTATACAACACACTGGAAGCCATAAGCTCTTTGTATTGGGGTGAGAACATTGCAATCTACAGACACTCAACACCCATGTACATTGTCATGAAAGGAAAATAAAAAGAAAAAAAGGTTGTGACAATAGTAACTTCTGCCATAAAACTTTATCATCAGAGCACCTATTAAATACAGAAACCTCTACTAAAACATAACACAGCATACAACACTATTTGACTGTCCTGAATACAATTAATACAAAATGCTGGTATTTAAGCCGAAGAGATGTTGAAAATAAATGATCACAAAAAAAGTAATGATAAAAACTGTGAGCAAAGACTTTCATTGAAACTAATGTTTTGTACAGAGTTATTGATTTTAGCTTACTATTTACCATAGGAAATACTCATAAGATAACGGTCTGAAAGAACAGGGATTTAAACATACTGAAAAATTGCAGAACTTTTTTTTTATCTCTATAGCTGAGGTTTCTACTGAGGACTTACACTGTTGGGAACTGCTGACAACTGCAGAAACACAGACTTATTAGGAATAATGCTACAGGGCTTACTTGGCCAATGAAACAGACCTGGAAGTCATTATAGGGAATACCAAAAGAACCCCAAGAAGAACTAGGTGCAGGACAGAAGTGCTCATGCAGAAGAACAGGACAGCTGCTGCACGAGCAGCAGGAGTACTGAGGGGTTGGTCACATCTTTCAGGACACATGATGTTTCAATAGTGTACCGGCCTCAAAAATCATTGGAAGCCACTACCTATTTGTGGCTTCAGGTGTACTGATCCAGAAGGAGTCCAACTGTATTAAAAAAAAAAAAAAAAAAAAAAAAAAAAAAAAAAAAAAAGAACGAAACCACAGCATAACTGTATATATCTGATGCTTTGTGTAAGAAAGAGAAGTACAATCCATCTTATGCATGAGTATTGGTGAGATCTTGTATGTGAGCATTCACTTAGCAGGGTATGCCAGTCAGATGGAAGATATGATGGCTTGTTACTTACTCAGGGATCATAAAACTTTAAAAACTATCTTTTGGAAATAAAAACTGAGTGTACTTAGTATTAAGATGTATGCCTGTATGAACATGAGTAAGAACTGGAAAGACCTGTTACTGTATTCATTGATTTTTTGATTATTGCTGTCCTCATGTGCTCCAAATTGTTCCCTTTACTGAGCAGGATACAGTAAGGTACAGGTGAATTAGAGAAAGCTGCAGTAGTGGAAATTTAAATTTGTAAAATCAAACTGGATTCTCAATTACTGGTTTCCTTTAGCCTGTAATGGCCAAATGGCCAATGGAAAAGAACATCTTACATTGGTCTGTTTTACAAAAACATGCTGGTTTTGGCTTTCAGGTCCTATCCAGGGATACATTTGTGTTTCTACATAAAAGCAATTCCAAACAGCAGCAGGTACGGATATTACAAAAATAGCCTTTTAGTTTCTCTCTCATAGGAACATTACAAAACACAAATTCATGTTGGCTATTTTAGTTTAAGTACTTATTCCAGGGTAAAGGAGAAGCCCCTTCAAACATCTGAAAAGAATTAGAAGAAATGACTGCTGCTCCCAAGTTTCACATATTTTACTAAATTAGCATTCATACATCCCTTCCAAAGTGGAAAACAGACTAAATTAAATGCTAAAAAAAGCAAAGAATTAAAGCAACATACTTCAGTAGCGTAGATATTGTGATCATACCTCTGTGGCAATAAATAGCCAACCAATTAAGTATTCAGCTGAACCAGAATTATATATACAACCTAGAATAAATGGTGTATACCTGCAGTTCTCTACATGTACTTTTTCATTCTGAAATGAGCACAATCTAATCTAATAGTACTTGGTCATAAACCCCATTTGATTAAAACAAATTTAAGAACATATCTGTAAATATATTTTAAATTATTTGTATAAATGGTATTCTGGACATTTTTACTGCTTATTTCTCTTATGTCCATAACAAGCATAAAGCAAGATTAACTTCTCTGATTTTGCTAGGAAAATCACATTTAGAACCTACAAAGCTTTGTCAGTAAAAGCTGTTTTACCGACCAATGTAAGTCCTAAGCTATATTCTGACAATAAAAAAAAAAGGATGACTAGTGCTACATAGAGGAATTACACGGAAACATGAAAACTTTCCATCCCTTCCAGACCTTTATTTCAATATTAATTGATTAATACTTAAAAAAAAGAAAAGACAAAAACAAGAGAGCCGGTCAGTTGCATAATATGCAACATTAGAAATGCAAATATCATGTTTTGTTAATATCTCTTATGTTCACAGTTTAATGAGTGAGATACCATACCCATCCTTACTTATGCTGTCCTTTTGTCAGATACAAGAAAAACCTGTATTACTCAGCAATTAGGGAACACATTTAAATTAAATATGACAACATAACTAGGAAATGAGAAAAAGCTGGCATAAAAAAGGCTGATAATTCTGATGACTAAGTGATACAATATCTAAAGCCTTTTACAGGGTATTGAGATTTTTATTCTTTTACATAGAACGAGAAAAAGTGAGAAGGGGAGGGGGCCAGAGGAAGGAGAATCTGTGGTCTGTAAATGATCAGCACAAAAAATAAATTATGGTCAAGTAACTGAACTTTTCTGATGTGTAAATTGAATCATTCCCACATGCTGGTGTTTTATAATTAAAAGACCCTTTTCACTGTGGGAAATTTTACTGAATTTTGTATTGAAAGAAGAAACAAACCATCAATCAGGAGGAGGTAGGGGAACTCAAAGAGCTCAACCTATTAAACTTGAAGAGCGTAGTTGAATTCTGAATGACTTGCTCTAGGAAACTGTAGCTCTTTTAAGGCAGCTACTGTAAAAACATTAATGAGCAGAACACGTTTCTGATCGCTGTTCTAAAATCTTTTGTAGTCATATAGAAGAACACACACTCCATTTGGTGTCACAAGATGCAGAATATGGTTGTAAATGAACCCTTTTTGTGAGGTTCACAAGCTATCAATTACTTGACTCTGGTTACCATTGAGAAAAATCACTGAGCTAAAAACCAAAGGAAGAAAACCCAAACTCCATGTACTTGTTCAATACAGTGCAGTTGCTAGGTAAGTACTGATCAGACAGATTAAAATTTTCTCACAGCCAGATTGCTGCCAAATTCAAAAATTTTTGGGTGGACATAATTTCAGCTTTCTGGGACCTTATGTGCTTTCAGCTTAGTTGAGATAATGGCTACAAATTACATTTTCAAATTATTAATCCAAAGAGGGGCACCATTAAAAAGCATCACAATATGGTATACATAGGCAACAATATTTTCTTGTGAAAACTTGAGAATGCTCACAAGAGATTTGATAGATCATTTTGAGAATATTATTATTTATTCAGTTATGCTCTATCCTTGATCAGTCTGGTAACGGGGCAGAGAATTTATCATCCTGGATATTCCTTCTTGAACAAGCCATTTATATCTCTTAAAGTTTGTGCCCTGTAAATTTATCCCTACTTACAGTTTTGGTGTACACTTATTGCAGCAACAGTAAATTAGATACAGCAGCATAAACTATCAATAATGGACAAGTCAGTAGAAAACTGTATATACTGAGCACAAACTGGCCTATTGTAATTTTGTAGTTTGCCATGTTCTGTCAGTTAGACAATGGTGTGTCGTTTTAAAAACACCAGTGCAATACACAGATCCCACCAGAGCTTGAGGCTGTAGGATGTTTCATCTTACCTTCAGCTTTCCATGTGAGTGGATCGCTAAAGAGCCAGGAATCTGCAATCAGAACAGATTATGAAAACTTTGGTCAAACATTTTTATTTTGTAATTGTTTAATTATCATTACAGAATACCTCAGTAGCTTCAAAAATCAAGACAGGATATGAAAGATGATATTTTTTTCTTCATTATTATTTTCCTCTTTGAATTGTGATATATGATATGGTCATACACTGTGTATCTTTCCTAAAGTCTAAATGAGATGCAGATTATCTGTAATAAAATATTTATTACAGCTACTGCTGGACTCACATGTTACTACACTGTAAAATGCAATTTTATTTCTCTGAACCATATGGAAGTGTTGATTGCATGTTGAATACTAAATGTAAAAATGGCATTTTGGAGATCCATGTTCATTGTACCTCATTTATTTTCACGTATGATTCCTCCAGGTCACACATGAAAATGTTCTTTCCCTTCTGCCACTGTGGAAAACAGATCATGTATTCTGAGAATTTAGGAGAAAGGTCTACCTAGCTTCAGCACAGCTGACATGAATTTTCAATTGCAATTTTACTGATGTATGAACCAACAAATATGTTATAAATCTCACTGCTATAGCTTTGCAAAGCCAGCGTATTTAACAGTAAAACACATGGAAAAGATAATGATTATTTTTTAAAGAAAAACAAACATAATGGCACTTAGAATATATACAAAGAGCTATTTTCAGACAGTATTTTTCTAAGTATTGCAAGCTTACAGTGTTCTGGAGTAAACCATAAAATGATTTTTGATTTTAATAATCAGGAAGCTGGGAGTATTTCACATAAAGATGGAGCTTTAGTAAATTAAATGGATACATGGAATAAAGCTCTTGCCACTAACAAAAGTATTTGAAAATCTTGTTTCGTTCTTATCTTTCTCACATTCCAATAAAGTTCACATTGTAACATCTGCCAAAAATGGAAGGAAAAAGGTACAGTATATCTTGAAATGAACAGCCACAATTTTTTGTTTCTAGAACTCCTCTTCAAACAAGAATCCAAACAGACTACACAATTTTTCTCTGAGCCTTTAATGAAGCTGTGATCTTGAAAGTGATAATAATAACTTATGATGATGGATGGAAAGTGAAAAAAAATGCACACTTCCTGTATTTGTGTAAATACATTTTCCCCATGACAAAATGTTTTCATTGTGCTTTCAGCATTTAAAAAATGTGGTATAAGGGAGCATTTCACCAATATTTTTTTTTATTTCAAGCAAATAAAAGTCAAATGTAAAAGCTCAGCATTTTCTGTGATTCTTTTATTTTTAAAAGTATGTATTCAACTGACTGACCCAGGAATTAGAAGGAGGGGTATCAATATGATCCAAATAATGGTAGTGTATTTTTTTTGTCTGGAAGAGTTTTCTAGAAATAATTTTCTTCATAGTAGCTAGTAGCGAGTGAGCTGGCAACGCACAAGGATTTGGAAGATGACAGCTGATTAAAGGGATATTCCATACCATATGAGATTGTGCTCAGCAAAAAAAGCTGGGGAAGGAGAAGGAGGAAAGGATGATCAGAGTTATGATATTTTCTTTCCAGATAACTGTGATGCATGATGAAGCCCAGATTTCTTGAAATAACTGCTAAACATCTATCCACTGATGAGAAGTAATGAATGAATCCCTTACTTGGCTTTGCTTGTGCTCACAGTCCCTGCTTTACTTTTTAAACTGTCTTTATCTCATGAGTCATCTCACTTTTACCCTTCTGATTCTCCTTCCTGTCTCACCTGAGAGAGTGGCTGCATGGAACTTGGCTGCCTACCCAGGTTAATCCAGAACAGGCACGAAACCAATTCTAAATATTGTCTCCAAACTTCTGACAGGCAGAGATTAGGAGGATAAGCATCCTGTTTTTAACTTCTGGGGAAACCAGGATAAACACCACATTAGATCGTAAGACTGATTCAGTCTACAGCCTGAAAAGTGGGTGGATATTGGATGTGTGCATCCAAGTTCTAGCTGAACCATGAAAAACATTTCCTACGGTATCTGTAAATACAAAACTGGATAAGAAAAGTCAGTGAAAACTCTCCTGCATGTCACTGAGGCACAACACATGTCTCTCTAAGTTTAAATTCGGGATTGTAAATGAATTTTTAAAAAATATATGTGCACACATATATAAAAATTAATACATAGCTTGACTGTACAGACAATATACATATGAAAGAAGATAAACACTAAAAATGTAATTGTAGCACTATAGGGACAAGATACTGAAAATCTAAAGGATCAATACAAAAAAATGTTCTAATGCATGGTGAACAGTTACCACATCATTGATTCACACCACGTGAGAAACTCTGTGTTTGGTATAAATACAACTACAAAACAAACAGACTTGGACCTAATTTCCCAACCAAGTGTCTGAGCATTCTTATCTGTGTAATCAGAGTAACTGCACCATAGACCTTAACAAAGCCTGCCCCTGAACCCCAGACAGAAAAGAGCTTGAAGGCAAACCTGAAATATTTGTCCTTGTGTTTTCTATTTATGTTATCACTTGCAGGAATAAGTCCTAAGCTATGACTTTACAAACATCTATAAAAATATTTGCATTTAAGAAAATGCAGAAAACTCAGAAAACTTTCTATCTCTGCTCTCTTGACTATTTCCTTTTTCTAGATTTAGATGATCTTGTGCTCAAAATTCTTCCCTTCATGATTCCATTTCTTAGGTGCTTAACTGTCCTGATTCACTTAATGAGCATTCCTGAATATATTCTTAGCATTGCATACTTGAAAGTCAAGCTTGGTGACACTCACTGCCAACATATTTAACTCCCTTTGATGCTCTGATCTTCATTTACTGGAGCATGATCAAAGAGTGCTGCCCTCAGAAACTGAAAACTGAAAATACCAGCCAAAATGCAACAAATAGCAACACAGGCTCATCCCTGATTAGCTCTTCCTAAGGTGCTCAGATATGGAATTCTTCATTTTCACCTGATTCAGTCCACCTAACCACTGTGCTGGTTTTAACAGGAAATGTACTCTTTGGCAGTTTATCTATAGTACCTCAGCTCATGCACAAACTCTCACAACAGACTCGGGAAAAGTCTCCCAGCATTGTGGAGGGCACTGGAGGGTGTATAAGAAAAAGTTGTTTCTATCAAAATATGTAAATAGTCAATCTTCAACGAGAAAATTAATACTGTGTCCAATTGTTCCTAACTAGGTTCTGGAAGAAGACAACAGAAATTCACATATGACGACCCTAGCTCAGGCAACAGGGCAGCAATATGGTTGCTTCACTTCAGATGCCTTTCCAGAAGGCAGCAGGTCTTAATCCATATAGAACAATACTCATGCAGTTAGACAATGGCATTGGTTTCTAGCAGAAAACTAGACAGTGATTCTTGCTTACCACTTATTTATTACACATTCTGAGATGGAACCTTTCATCCCAGGGAGAAAATGAAAAACAGAAGAGATGGAAAACATCAATTCTATGTAAAAAAAAAAAAAAAAATTAAAAAAACTTACAAAACTTTACTGCTGCCTGTCAGATTAAAACACTAAAATGATCCAGCATATCCTATCTGTTTGACTGTCAACCTTAAAGATCTTGTAACCTGAATGAAGATGTTAATATATTGCTATGTTAACATCTAAGAGAAAGCATATTGAACTGGGGAAGAACACCTTGCACATCAGAAAAATAGTTTTCAGTTTCAGGACACTGAACTGCAACTTCATCCTCTTTTGCTCAGTTATGTGTTGAGATGGTAAAAATGGGCAGTGAGTTTTCCCATACAAACATTCTTTCCCTGCCTTTGTTGATAAGGACGCTTAAAAACCCAGAGTAACAATGACTCGGGTGTTTGTAAAATGGGGAGTTAGCATAAGGTAGAGCTGATGATGTTATCTAACTAACAACAAGCTGTGGCACAGAAACTAAGCAGGTAAGTACTTTCTCACTAAATGGGGGTCTCCACATAGAACAAGTTATAAGGAACAGAATAGAAAGGGCTGGACACTGATCACCAAAGCAAATAAGCATCCTGGCTACTTCTGTGAATAGTCCTCTTTTCTAAGTTGTATTTAAGCCACATCCCTAGATGTAACTGGGAAAAGTCCTGAGACAAAGATAATGTAGAGCATTTTTATTTACTAGTTTATTGAGTTGAATCATTGGCAGATTGATCCAAAGTTCTTAGTAACAAACTAATTATAAACAACTCAAAGTTCCAGTTCTGTGGAGAATAAATAGCACCAAGTTCTCAGCACCAGCCTCATTCAGTATGAATGCATGGCCCTTACACCCTGTCGTGGTAAGCAATAGTCTGTTGCCATAATCCCAGCGAAGCCAGGAACCAGGGACCACAGTGTTTTTCTTAAGAATAGAAGCTCTGATGCAAAGGACTACCTAAAACTGAAAGGCAGAGTGAGAACCTGAGGTCTAGGAAAATCCACCCAGGTAAAATTAATGTAAAAAATAAAATAAAAATAAACCAGTATTTTAAAAATATAGTTATAGACAGATCTTCTGTGCAAGGTGCTTTAGGATGACCCTGCTTAAACAGGGATGTTGGACCAGATGGCTCACTGTGGCCTCTTCCAACCTTACCTGTTCTGGGACTCTGGGACTCTGTGATATATATATATATATACACACACACACATCCATATATGTACAAAACTAGAATCATACATGTAGTTTATAGAACAAACATAAATGGAAAAAATATGTATAAAATACTATATTTATGTATAACTATTTATGTCTATATATTTGTATAAATCTAGTTTCATACATCTTCAATCATATATAACAACATACAGGATTGTTCTGTACAAAATTCTTACATTGTCGCTCGTGTGAAAAAACCAAACACACTCTGTAGCCATATCTATTTTATAATCTTGTCACAGTAAAACCCAGTAACAGATCAGTATATTAGTAATTATGATTTACTGCCTTCTACAAAGACACACATTTTTTATTTAATTGCAACAGAAGTATATCTATACAGTCTATATGGAATCTCAACATGCTGTTAATTAATTTGGTTATTAACAATGATGTGCATTCACTAGAACTCATGACACTAAATTTGAACAGTTTTGAAAGACAGCCTTGGAATATGCAACATTTTAACCTTAACGCGTAATTACTTAGAAACTATGTACTTCACTCATGAACGACTGCTGGGGTTTGTTGTTAAAGGTTGTTCAGTGCTTTTTCTATGTCTATGATATCCTTTTCCATAGGAAAGATTCTTACACATATTATTTTCATGTTCACAGTGCTACTGGTAAACCCTGCTGAGATACTATGAAGATGCCAGCTACCTGTCATACGTACTTGAAATAATTGGTATCACAGGAAAAGTAACACAAGAAGAAGCAGCATTAAAGAACAGGTCTCTCTGTGATATAATGCAAAACATATGTTAAAAATATGTGTAATAATTAGAGTACTGTGCATCCCTCTTCATATCAAACCTGGCACAGCTGAAACTATTTGTAGGTATGAAGTTCATGCCACAATACTGGCTCTTTTGCACAAAAGACTTCTTTCTTCAATTACATATTCACCCACACCATGCATATTTTTCACATTATCCCACACAATGTCCATTATCCAAACCAAACAGGAAAATAGATTACAATTTTGCTATGAAATATCTACTGGATTTTTCTTAATAAAAATAAAGAGTAAAGCATGGAAAAAAGAGGGGTAAAGGTAAAAGTTTAGGAGCACAAGGGGTATTTAATTGCTTAAATTATTGTCAACAACACTACAATAATTTATATACTTTTATTAGCTTTTCAACAAAGCTCTGAATGAACATAAACCAACAGTGTCCCTCATCTTTTCAACGTGAATTTATTTTTTGTACATATACATATATATATTTTTTCCGTTTCCATGCAATACAAATATTTTTGCTTCGGATACCATTATCTGGCAAGGTTGTACATACAAAAGTATCAAAATATATTCTTGAAAAGTCAAAAGACAATTGCATATGTGAAGGCAATGTTAAGGAATATAAAGACTGCATCTTTACACCTAGTGTACTTTAAGTTGTTATGCTTATTACTAAATTCAAAGATATCTTTTTCTGCCCTTCCCTTGATTGTGTTTTTCACAGATCATGATGAATATTCACTGAAGCTGAGAACAGCCAATGTGCATGGAATGATATGATGAGCATATATGACCATAGATTACCACTGAATTCTTAGCAGAATAAATTTTGGCAGTTTGAGAGAATATATTGGAAAGCCAGTTGTCAGAGAATTTTAGTATTCAGAACTCCACTGTCTAAAAATCACAAATTATTGTCAATTAAATGGGGTCTGCCTTTTTAAGGAACTCTATTTCCTCGCTGATTAATCAAATAATTGTTTTTTCTATAAGTTTTGAGATTAAATTCTGGCCCAGTAAAAGTAGAGCTATTATGAGACAACAAGAAGCTGAAAATCATGTTTTGCAATACCAGGACTCCTGCTATAAGACCCCAGTGCTGATCCCAGCCCAAGTATGCAACACTTTTAAGTGGTTTTTCGTCCCCTCAATCCAGCTTCCAGCACCATTGAAAGTGGTACATTGATTTCACCAGTTCCTCTGTTTAAACATATGAACACACAGTAATTAATTCAGACTCTTAAGTGCTATTCTAAAATGTCAAACTCTCTTCTTCCATTCCAAATTCATAAGCTGTATCATTTTTCTCTTATGCCTTATCTATGTATTATATGTGTGATATCTACTTAACTATTTCTACTGAACTTATAAATTGTAATGAACTACAAATTTCTCAAACCATTTAACTGGTATTGTGCCATTTATTTCTACCAACCTTGCAAGTTATGCAGAAATATAATCACTGTCTGGTAGGTGATCAGGTTAGTATTAGGGAAGTTGTAATTAGAGCAGAAATTTCAGTAAGAACTGCTGTCATATATTTTAGAAGTAACTTAAAAGCCTCAAATAAATAAAAATGAATAGAATGCAATAGAATTTAATTTATTCCTTTCAAAGATTTCTTGCAACGGATGTCACAAAAGTAATAACCAAGTCTAAGCTAGTTTTGAAATATGCAAAGTGAAAGGAGACCTTGTTCACTAAACCTAAAGATATCCACCCTAGGCTAAACCTGTGTATGGTTTTGGATGCAATGTCCTTTGCACTTCTTTTTATTTTTGCGATCTTTTTAGGAAGGTGCAAATCAATGAGGATGAGAACAGAGGGCTAAGCCTTTAAAGGTTTTGACGGTTTGCTCTTCAACACCTATAACTGGATTTACTGAAAGAAACCAAGTGAGATACTTAAAAAGCTTATGCTGAAGCACAAACATATGCCTCAAGCATACGTTTTTAAAATCAAACTTTCTAATAGTACTTTGCAAGGATGTAAATTTTGTCTCTGGATTATTTTGGAAGTTTTGAATAAAACATGTAAAATAGGGTAGGCCTTAAATCCAGGAAGTGCTTTGGGGGAAACTAATGCTCTAGGCAAATATGATTACTGATAGAAAACAATGGAATATAACTGCCCTTGTCAGCCTTGGACACTTACTGACTAAATATTGGGAAAAAAGTCAATATTACACCAACTGTGCACTTAACTATGGTGTTTCTGTGTTTACATGAAGAACACAAAAATCAATTAATTGTGTGAGAGATACAATCCTTTCAGAATTCAGCCAATGCACTGATTTATTAATGCTATTGATTACACCAAACTAAATATGTAATATGAAGACCTGCCACATCAAAATGTAGCTCACAGTTTCCAGGTTAAAGGTTTCATTTTCTTTATCTTTCTTTTCTTTATCCTTGAGACCAACTCTACTGATATAAATTGGAATTCTGTGAAGAGACCTATGCCAGTTATATTTCTCCAAGTCTGCAGAAAAGTGCTTGGTATTGCCTTTTACTTTCATACTTAAATATTTATACGCAGAAACCCCTTCTCTAAGATCTGAGACAAGATGGACACAAAATATAATTGCAATTAGAGATATGCTGAGCTTCCAGAAAAAATATGTCTGGAGACTAAGTCATGAAGAATACCTGCTGATTCCTAGGTAGTGTAGGTACTTAACTCACCTGCATGCTGTGCATCTAGTTACTGTTTGTATTTCACAGGAGAGATCTATTACCCATATCAATAGTGGGCAACCAATTATAACCAGAACATATTACTTCAACTATCATAACATATTAGGTTGCAAGTGGCAGATCATGAAGATGATCTACAATAATTAGAGCAAACTGACAGCAAGTTATGCATGAGCGTGATTCATCAGAAAACATTACAGGCAAAAAATCAACATTCACTGCCACATTAGGCAGGCTGGAGT
Organism: Corvus hawaiiensis; assembly: GCF_020740725.1. NCBI lineage: Eukaryota > Metazoa > Chordata > Aves > Passeriformes > Corvidae > Corvus > Corvus hawaiiensis. The sequence goes on from NC_063217.1 coordinate 34,690,613, forward strand.
CTTCACCTTCCTCCTGCAGTTTCCAGTGACAGAAACACCGAAGACCAACTTTCATTGTTTACACAAAAGTACTAACGCTTCTTCTTATGAATTATGATTTTTACTGGCAGAATTTCTATTCTAATGGCATATATACCTTGTGTACATCTCTAGGGCAAAACACATTATCATGAGTAAAATACCAATAGAAAAGAAGGCAAAAATATAGTGTCTCTTTCAGTGCAAAATACATCTATTCTGAAAGAATTCTCACACACTATATCTAATTTATGTCTTTTTATTGGTCTGAAATGGTTTAAGAAATTTGTGTTTCCTGTAAAACAAAGCAAAGTCTGATTAATCTTTTTCAATACAGATTTAATTAATACAGGTAAGAATGAACACGTTCAGCTGGAATGTGAGAAAATGATGTTTCAAAGGATTTTTAGACAAGATTTCTTGTTATGTGTACATACAGCATTTGAAACCTAATACAGGTGTCTGTGCACTGAGGTATACAGAAAATACTTTGGCAACAAAGAAATTGCAGTCAGTGAGGCAATCTCTACTAAATCAAATTGAACTCTTTCATCATCACTGAACTAATCGTGGTGGATACTGTAAAATGCTGTCAGAAGATGTCATATACCTTATATTTCTCTTCCTACTGGTATTTCTGTAACTAAGGTAGATAATTTAGTAGATTTTCTGATCTTTATTTTTCAGTCTTACCAAAAATAAGGGTAAGAAGGGTATTTGGAGAAATAGAGCTTGATTTCTGGATGATTCTTTTATGTGCATATGGATTTGTGGTATCTTCAAAAGACAACAGAACTATTGGCCATGGCGTAAGTGGCATGGAATTTCATTTAATTTTTTCACATTGAAATACAACACATCTTTCATTACCAGTTTGATTCTCCATTGATATTAACGGAAGTTTTTCTGCTAATCCGAATGAACTGCTTAGACATAACTGTATAATAATATGTAGGACTAACAGAGAAGTCCTGAAAATGCCACAACTCCACCAAATTTAAAACCCACAAAAACCGCCCCAAAAACCAATAGTGCCTCACATCTCTTGCAGTCTGAAAATTGATGTTAAGGAAATAGGTGACACTAGAAAGTAGAGTGAATAGAAATTAAAGGATCAAAATGAAGAGAATTCAGTTTTAGTACTCCTTGTTGTTTATTTTCTATGCAATTTTGTAACTGTCCAGGTCCCAAGTATATTTCATGTAATCATAGAATGGTTTGGGTTGGAAGGAATCTCAAAGATCATCTAGGTCCAACCCCTCATTCACTAGACGCCACTCACTAGATTGAGTTGCTCAGGGCACCATCCAACCTGGCCTTGAACACATCCTTCCTGATCATGATGATTTTTAAAGATATTCTCTTTTCCTCTCATAAAGAACAAGCAAATAAAGATTACTTATTTCAATTGCATAGCATTGCAGTGTCAGGGTAGCAATTCTACATCATTGCAATTTACCATTTCTCAACTCAACATTACTAATTAAGGGTACTTTGAAAGGTCCATCGTTACTGTACTGTGACCTCCATTATTAAAAAGGGTTTTGGGGATTTCTCTGGGAACGTGTAATTCAAGAGTTCTCCCTAACAAGCTGTTATATCAGGGACAGCTATTTGTTTGAAACAACAGATGTGAATGGTACACAGAAGAAGAATGAGTGAAATGGTGTCAATACACACAACACAATCTATGTGGGAATAAACACCCCTTTCTATACATTCAAAATTCTAAATTCTGCTTCAAAAAAAGAATATGGGACTCATTGTGAATAGGTCTCTGAAAGCCCCAGTTTGCAATCCCAGAAAAAAAGCAGCATTAGAACACTGGAAGTTATTAGGGGCAAAAAAAAAAACAAAACAAAACAACCCAAACAACCAAAAAACAGAGCAGGAAACTTTTTTTAATATGATAAATCCATGCACTGTATCTTCATGTTTAATGCTGAATTTCTGATCACTATATCTCAAAAAAAAAAAAAAAAGAACATAAGATCTAGGAAAGAGGCAAAAAAATCAGGAAGAATATAGAGCGGTTTTGAAGTCATTCCATATTAGAATATGGTGGAATGAACCAGAGTTCATCAGCTTGAAAAAGAGATAATTGAAGAAGGACATAAAGATATATAGGGAGTCCTCATTACTATGATGTTAGAATAGGGAGCTTTCAATTCTAATACTACAAGAGAGGTTCTCACAAGCAAACACAATGGTTTCCCAAAGAAAAAACATAATTAAATTGTGCAAGTCAGCATCACAAGATGACACACTGCAAAAGCATGAATAATTCATACGGTCTAGTGGACTCATTAATAACTATTGAACATGACCCGAGCCTGACCTCTGACATAAGACGACTTCAAGCCATGCCTGCCAAGTGGTGGGAGGGTACGCACAGGGAAGAATTGCCTGGAAAACTTATTGTACTCTTTCTTGTTCTACCCAATGTGTTTGCATCTTATGCATCAAAAGTAAAACATGCTGGACTAACCTGCCCCTCTCTTTGATAAAATACATGTTTTCTTTCTGGAAATAGGAAATATAGTAGCCCTCATTCATCACCATTAGTAAACTGATAGGATGCTAGAATGCCACATTAACTGAGCTCACTGTAATAGAGGTTAGATAGGTAAGGAATTGTCTGAAGGCAAGATAGCTGAAGGAAGTGGTGAAAGCCAGACATGGGTAAGTTTCTCAGAGCCTGATTTTTCAGTTATGTGATTTAATATTTTCATTAGTGGTCTTCCTAGGAAAAAGAGTAGGAGCATGCTGATGACATTTATTGATGACACAATGTAAGCAGAGGTGCTCCAATACAGAAGATGGACTGTTAGATACAGGAAAGAGTTGATGACCTTGAAGACTGGCGTAATAGAAATAGGAAGAAGTTTAACAGTAAGTAACTCAGGATTATATATAAACGGTTTTTCTTTTCGGAACTGGAAGCTTAACACCTGGAAACATCTGAGAAGAACCAGTTATAATAGTTGATTTGAAGACAACCATGCACCTTGACGTAACACAGTAAAAGCTAATAAAACAGTATAGGCTAATAAATTCTCAATATTTTTGACTTATGCTTTCCAGCCTCTGTTTTATCCTGGAATTTCCGTAGTTTGATTTATTCAGATTTCCTAATTTTAAAATGCAAAATAACCATCTTGAATGCCATCAATAAGCCAGTAACTCTTTGCTCATATAAGCAGCCTACAAATCTGAGAAATATTTGTTAGGTTCTACAAGACTTCCATCACTGAAAAAAGTATTTTTCAATACTGAAAAGCTAAAGACAAGACAGATCTTATGAATGTATAAAAAATGCTGATCTTTTAAAGATAAATCTGAATGTCATATAGAAAATAATTTACCATCTGGAATACTTATGGCTCCTTATGCCATTTGACTTGGAATGCTTTTGCTCTCATAAGGAAATCCCAAGACTTATTTTCTAACGCTAATTTATTTTTCAATGTCATCACTTTCAATTATCAATTGACAATAATGGTATGACAAGTGATTTTATTCAATAAATATTAGATGCAGAAGAAATCTAAATGAATTACAAATCACATCACTGAGAGGCAGACGACATAAAATTGGTACGTCCTTTGCATGTTACTTACAGTTTGTGAAAGTTCCCCCAAAACTTTTTGCAAGAACTATGGAGGGCTCAGGTGCTACTCTCAAGTAATCTGATATATATCATGGAATTGGCTGTTCTTATACTCTTACCTATGCAACTTCTACTGATAGTGGCTTTGGAAAGACATTTCTGCAAAATCAGATACCAAATTCAGCACAGCAAAAGTCAGAACTGAACACTTAAATTTACTGACGGAAGCTCAGCTCCTTCCTCCAATAGTGTTGTGTCTGGAGTTTAGCTTTTGGACCAGAAAGTGATTAAGCCCTGAATGTTAGCAAAAAAACCCCAAGAACAAGCTAAAACTTTCTAGTTCTCAGGGCTGTAATGAATTAAATTTTCAAGGAAGTTTGTTATAAACAACACTGAATGTTCCTACGAGACAGGTCTCCTTTCAAAGTTGCCTTAAAAGTAAAGATTTAATAAAGTTTCAAACATTTGTCCAAAAAAATCCAGACACCTTCATTTCTTTGGCTTATTGTAATATATAATAATAGACAAATCCATGCCTTTATCTTATCTTCTAAGAGAAAGAATTGTACATTTGTTCACAATACCCTGGCACTACCTCAGACTTTAACTGAATTTTTCAAGTTGAACTGTCAGTCTCACACTTAGGGTTTTGGGGTTATTTTATTAATTTTTTTCTTCTTATCTGTTGTTACAAAAAAATTAGTTATATTGAAAAATATCCTATATGCAGAATTTCAAAAGTGCATGTATTATAGAGCTTAATATCAGATTTTTACAGTGTAATGAAAACATATTTACACACATGTACACAGAAAATCATGCACAATACATAGGATGATTTTATCCTGACTTACTCTAATTTAACTTATAAGCCTTTTTCATCTTCAGTTTAGCAATGTTTCAACTTCAATTTCATTTGAAGGAAAGGACTTCAGCCATTAAAATTACCAATTGAAGTTCTGTTGATTTTTGTTATTAACATAAGAGTATGAAATGTGTCTCTGATTCAACATTTATGTCTTGTTATGTTGGTCAACAAGTTACTGAGTATTCGCAATATAATGAATTTTTTTTTCTCCAAGAAAGAGACAAATTTTCCTAGTAAAGTTCAACTCAGGATAGCAACACAAAAAACACATTCTGAAAAGTCATATGTAGGATAGGTTTGTAATTCAGTAGTCTGAAACCGAATCAACTTCTTTCCTGTAGCAGAAGGTATAGACTAAATGAAAGAAAATATTCTGGATGAACTATGAATAATTCGTCAATGTGATGTAATGCAAACTGACCAATACATTACTACAATAGGGATCAAAAAAAAAAAAATACTCTTTTAGATTTGCTTCCTACAAATACTTTAGCTACCCAGAATTCTTTACAATCACTTTGGACATAATTTCATTCCATGACTATAAAATAATTTGGGACTTTTTATATAAACTTGATATCCTGACGAATAACTGATAAACTACTCTAAAAATAGGTAACATTCTACGGCATCCTTAAATAAAATGCTTGAGAATGAGAAGTGAGATCAAGTTATTTTAATGGTATCCAAAGTGAAGTTGAAGATCCTTATTTTCAATTGAATCATCTAATCAGGGATTGATTCTTCAGTGTTTACTATTTATTCATCACTAAATTCTGTGCTTTTCTGAGGAATTGCTATCAAAAGGAAAGTTTTAATATCTGAAGAAGCCCAGACACCTTTAAAACTCTTTAAAGTAATGCAGGGCTATTTTCACTGTCATAAATTTGTATGTAATCCTACTCTGAGCACTATTTATAGTTTAGTGATTCTTAGACTGTGCAGTGATGCTGGTTTAAAATTGAACTATGAATCCAGTAACATAAATTAGACATAAATTTGTCTTTTGTATATTGCAAAATATTTATATTGAACCTTAAATATATTTGGAAAAGCAAGAAGCAAATCACAGTCTAATCTGCTAATAACGTGCTAAGGGTTTGCCTTCTCACATTTTGTATAAGAAAACTTACAGAATAAAAGAATAGCCCTACAGGAATGTGAAAACACTGGACATACCTTGGCAAACTTTATCAGAACAATGAAGAATATTTCTGAAGACAATAGAGTGAGGAAGAGTCTCTGTTAAACTTCACACATGCAGACTGCAGGCAGATTAGCAATGACACACCAGAAACTCAATTAAACAGTCAGTAGAGTGATTTATATATCTCCAGAGGTAATTCCAAAGACCTAGATTAGGAGCTTCCCTCTTGCCATCAGTTACACAGGTTCCCCCAATTACATCATGTGTAAGCACTTAACTTTGTATTTAAATTAGAAAGCTGAACCTAGATCTTAAAGTCAGACAACTATCTCTGGATGACACCCTTGCATTTTGTTCTTAACATTGCTTGAAAACTCTTTTTTGAAATTATTTCACCAATATTCTATTGCTTGGATGGGAGAGTCACAAGTAACTGTTCAAGGAAGTAATTAATTTGTTATTATTGTTATGAAGAGCAAACTTCCTTGTTACAGCACAGCTTAAGATGTCATTCTGTCTTATTTAATTACCATTTAATCAGCCAAAGTACAATTGCTTTACATTTCTAAAGAACCCCAAACATTTTAGCATTCAGTAAGTTTGTATCTGACAAACGAAGAGAGAAAGTATGAACTGGGAAAATCTAAGTGCAGGATTCTAGCTAGTAGTTTCTTAAAGATATTCAATGAATAAAGTTTAATATCCGTAGTCAGGAAAAGAAAAAGAAAAGAACCAACCAACTTTCCCCCTTCCCCCCTCCCCAATAAAACCTTATCAACATGCCTATTAAGACAATGAGAAAAAAACTAATTAAAGTAAATTAGCTTAATGTGCACAGCCTGGATAAAGACAGATCACTTTTAAAAATCCAAGAAGATAATGATACCCATTTGGGATATGTTTTTGGCATTTTTCATATAAATTGGACAGTTTTAGAGGATAAATATGGTTAGAGAAGTCCTTACAGGCAATTATGTCTTTACAGTGCTGGTGGCTGACATCATAAAAGTATAATTTTAATTGCTATTAATTGTGTTAAGTCTACTTTTATTGAATACTTAATGCCATCTCTGACAGTTGTTGTAATTTATGTACTTTAATGAAACTTCTTAGTAGAAGTTTGGACTTCGAGGGTCATTTCCACTATGTTCAAAATAAAGCATTTTATCAGCTAGGGAAGTGCAGGTTATTAAGATACTGATTTTTGCCTTCTCAAAATTTGTTCACTTTCATTAGCCTTATATGGATATCTAGAAAACCCATTTCTGTCTCCGGTTTTAAATGTATCAGAATTTACTAAACATTATTATAAGAAACTGTTATGGCACAATTTTCCCATATGAAGCAACCTCTCTGTTTAATGTGGAAATTGACTTTAGAGAAGCTGATAAACAATTAAATGACACCAATTCACATTAATATTTTGCCATTTGGGAATACAGAATGGGTAAAAAATAGAACCTTGAAATCTCTTTGGCATTCAACTACAAGACCACCCATGACTTTAACTAAATAGTGTTATCTGCTGGAAGAGTTTGACCCAAAGATTCATAAGCAGATAAAAGCAGAAGAAATGCAAAATGAAGATTAACCAAAGAAGTATTTAACAATATAATATTGTGCAATGCAGAGAAAAAAATGTTACTCACTTTACACTTCTGTACTAAAATTCACATTGCTCTGCTGCCAATAGTTGTAGGTCTTCACTGCTACTGTGATTAGCATTATTAAATTATGACAAATTAATTTATCTCTATCAGTGCTAGTTTCAATATTTGTGAATTAGTAATTGACCCAGTAGCACTAATGAGACAATATATCTATTGTGGCTCTTCTATCTGTTAACATGCCTATTTAAATTAGAGCATCATTATATACAAAATAAATTATTGAGTTGGGTAGGAATGTATCTCAAAGAATTTCTAGACTCTTTGGAAATCCAAGCCTGATGTGAGGAATGTGCACGGCTTACTTAAGAGAACAGACTACCAAAAAACAACAAAAAAGGAAAATTAGACAAAATATACCTTTTTTTTTTTTTTTTTTTGGCTCAGCTATCGGAGGACATTACAATTAAGGTGATGCTCACTAATGGATTTTGTAGCACAGGGTTTTAAGTAACTGTGGAGTGAGATTTCTGTGTGTTGATCCTAAAGAAATAGCATAGTCAAATACAGCTGCTGGCTACTTACCATCACATTCACTTGGCTATCTCTGAATCACATAAATCAAGTCAAGAAGTCTTACAGTTAGGTTTTTGCAGTCCTGTAGGTGAGGTTACTGTCTGGCAATTTGGTCCTTATTGCAAAATTATGTGAAATTCTTACAGTAAATTTTTAAACATCTAAGGAATGGATATCTGTTTCTCCGGTTAAAAAAAGTGTCACCAAAATACAATAAACCAGAAAATGTCAGAAAATTGGAAAGCCAAAACCAGCTAAAGGTTGTAATGTTTTTACCTTAAAACCAGATGAAATTTATATTATTTTAAAATTAAAAATTGAAAGTATTTTAAAGCTCATTACAATATTGGTAGCAGATAACTTGAAGATTAGAATCTTTGTAGATATAAAAAACATTCTGCATTTTTCATGACCTATGGGTCATTGCTTTATAGATGTATCTCACTACAAAATACGTGTACCTGAGGGCTGTAATACAACTTAGAACAGACTGGGCTCTAAGATTTGCATGAAACCAGAATTTTGATAATGTAAAAAATCTAGTTCCAGGAATACTCAGTTTTAAGATGACTCTTAATAGAAAAAGGTTATTTATGTTTTTCAGTAAGAATTTTTATTTCTTTATGAGTTATTTAATGATTCATATGTTACATTTGCATTCAAAGTATTTAAGTCCAAATTCATCTAGGACACCAGTTAGTTTTACTTTTTAGTCCATATCCAAATACATTTTTACCTGACCACACAGATGCCCCCAGGTCAACACAGATTTCCTATTCCTGAACTGCTTTGTTAGTATTAGTTATGGCAGTTGTCTTCATGCTAGCAAAATGAACATTAATGTAGGATAAGACTGTGTTTCTGCAATACATAAGGAACAGACATTTAATAAACAGATTTTATTTTGCTTCAAATGCTTTTATGTTATTTGAGCAGAAGTTTTATTTGAACAAAGTCTTATTTCTCAAAACAACATTAACCAAATTTGCTGGAAATGGAGCAGACTGTCTATTACTAAGCCTCCTCTTCCCTGCCTCCAAGAACATTTCCATCATTATGTCTCTTCTTTATTCCTTTTTCAGCCTCTACTGTATTTTCCTTTTTTTTTCCCCCTCAAACTCTCTCTCAGTAATGTACCTATTAGTATATTTTCCATTTAATACCTGCACATTTATTTACTATTTATCAAGTGTTTTTATGAACCATCCCCTTTTCTATCAAGCAGTCTTTCAAAAAAGAGCCTATTAGGCTTCTTAGGTAATACTTATTGTAAGTAAATGCTTAATGTAAGTAAATGCTTATCTAAGTAATTATTTTTATATTATAAATAGCAGAAACTACAGTATTTTCCTGTAAATTATCAGAATTGAAGTCTCCATTGATTCTAACAAGTTTTATACCATTTTTGTTGTTTGCACTTACATCACATTTAGCCCAGATGATAGAATTAAAAAGATAATATATTTCTAAAAAATTTTATTTCATTAAATATTGCAGGCAGAAAATGAGACGTGAAAAAATCTGTGTTAATCAGCATCAAGTTTTTGTCTTGGAAAATATAAATCCAAGGACTTACAGTACAAAGTTGCTCCTACTGCACACGTTCCGGAAACCACTTTTCCATTTTAAGCTCTTTGAGATTTTAATTTTTATCTTTCAGTTTCTGTGTGGGACTAATGTGGGCAGAATTATGAGAAGGAAACAAGATGCATGGGAAGATGACAGATGAATTTCCTTCTGCAGTCTAAATAAATTAATTAGGTTTTGATTGACTATATGGATCACAGTTCACCTTCTCTTCTCATATCTATCCCCAGAAAATGTCCTCAACAAAACTAATATATGCTACCCCCAGCACCTAAAAAATCTCATAATATATCCAGGATTTATGTTAACAGGAAGGACAAAACTAAGAGGTGAAAGAAATGTATACAGACAATAGCCTTGCAATCAAGTTCTAGAAGTAGGTATTTAGAAAAAACTATTGCCAAGCTGTAACATTTATTCTATTTAATTTCTCCCTGGGAATATTCCATCTTTTATTACAAAGGATTGGAGGGAGATAAATGCAAATTTTGATCTCCTAGTTCAATTAACCTCTCAATTATATTGCTAATTTAAGAATAACTTGACTGAATCAAACAGAATTATATTAAAATAGATGTAATTGGAAGAAGAATCAAATACTGTATTTGTAACAGCCACAGTAAAAGCCAATAAATTCATGTCAAGGTCACAAATATTACTGCTGAAAGTCATAAAAGTGGAATGATCTTTCTCAGCCATAGGGTTTTGTGTATTTCATGGTCTTTATTGGAAAAAAATGTAGGTAAACAATCAGGTAACCTTTACATACAAGAGAAGACAAAGGACAAGGACGAAGGAGAGCATGAGGGAAAAACTTTCTCTAAGGGACTTGACAGAATGGGAATGGCAGAAGGGAACTGGTGGAAGATCAAAACAGAGTTCAGAAAAGTGAGAAAGGATTAAATGGAGTCCAAGACACTGTGAGGATGACAGAAACATGAAGGGGATGAGAGTGAGGACTGGCCACAAGTAGTACTTTAGTGGCAGTAAAAATGTACCAGTGACAAAACCATAAAACATGACAGAAAAAGAATTAATAAAAATATGTGGGTCTGTTGATCTTAAAGGTCTGTCTGAAACACAGGAAACAGGAAAGAAAGAGGAGCTCAGGAATGACGAAGTCTATATCTGAGGTGCATTAAAGCAGCGGGGTACTATTCCCTTCTTAACATACTTCACTGAGTTTTTGATTTCTAGGATATACATGATGAGACAGTGGAATGCAGAGAAAAGTTCCTTATATAGAGATATTCACTGCAATACAGCTATGTCTTTATTTTTCAGATGGAGAAGGAAATAGAGCAGATTTTCAGGAAGGTATCTTGATCCCAGGGGATGCTGATCAATAGACAAAGAGAGGTATGTTGGAAACAAACCACCTAAATCCACTCAAATGTCTAACTTAAAGTATAATTGCTCCCTTTATACTCTACTCTCACCCTTTTTTTTATTTAATCAATTGCCAAGAAAGGTTTGACTTTTATTTGAACTGAGATTATTACATTAAAGTACTTGTGCTCGTTTGCAGACAGACTAGTTACAGCTGCATGGTGCAAAATGAGGTCCCACTTCCTTGCCTGTGCTCTCCAGTTACCTCCCACAGACCTCACAGGTCCCAGACCTGTGGGGCCCCCAGGTTTACCTGCATACGGACACAAGGTATTAAGAACAACACATAGGACATGCTGCAGATTCTGCATATGGTGCAGCGAGAGGAATGGACATGGAGCAGTGCTGCTGGCTCCCCCCTCTTGACAGCTCTGGGGTGGTGTTAGATTACATTGCCAGTGTGAAGGGAATATGAGTCTCTGAGAAAAATCCTGAAGGTGTGCTGATCATCAGTCTTTCAGTAAGTAAGCCCAAATCTTGATAATTCTGAAAAGAGCAGATTTTACTTATCTTTTTACTTTATTTTTTAACTGAACAATCACTAGATTACTCAGTCTCCGCATGACAAAATAATCAAAGAAGACTTATTCAATATTAGGCAGTAAAAATAAAAATTAAAAGAAACATTGAAACCCATCATGTTTCCTCTTTCTTCATTTAAACTCTCTAGGAAGCAGAAAAATCTCAGCTTTGTTCTTTGTCCATTCTTGAAAAGCCTGTCAAAGAATAGAGCTGAATCTTCAAAAACATTAAGATAAACATCCATAATAATGGTAATAAAAGCATGCTGTCATGTATCTTCTGTGAAGCATAAAAGTTTAGTACATTATTTAAATGCTTGTTTATTGCTTTAGAGATGTCATTTCTTGATTTTGCAATATTCAAAGCATTTCAATTTTTATAATTTTTTATTTGCGAAGTTTTTCTCTCATAATCTTTTTATTTTCAAGACATGAAAGTGCAACTACTAGTTGGCAAATTGCTGCTAACAGAGGGATTACTAAGAAGAGAAAAAGAAGTAGTGTTCATGCTTCTAGGACTGACACCTATAACTGAGGCTGTCCAGAGGGTAGAAATTTGCCTTCCAATATGCCCAGCTCCCAGAAAGGTTTGGAGCAGAATAAGAAGGGTCACATGCCAAAGGACAAAACCCCCAGCTGGTGCGTGTTACTTGGCAGCCCTGATCCCAGCACAGCCATTCTGTTTCTCCTGCTTTCAGCAGCTGCCTTGGGACTGCAGCGCCCTGCTCTGCGCTCCTCACATATTCAGAAACCTGATAGATACACAGCTGTTGCCATCAAAAGTAAAATTCATCCTGGGCTGTGTGCCAGCATAAGGACTATGGCATTACTAAAGACCCACTAAAACCTTCAAAGGCTTGCGCAACACTTAAGACCTTGTAGCATTTGGCTGAGACAGGCTGTAAGTGCAGCACTGGAACCAAATTATTTCTTCTAAAACTAGTGAATGTCAGAAAGGAAAGATTTTAAGATGGTTTTATTTAATCAAGCTTACATATTTCAGGGAAAGCAATTGCTTTACTTTTATTGATAATAAAAGACCTTTCAAAGTTTTCATTTCAGTGCCATGAGTATACAATACAGTGTCAGTGTACTTGCTTTATTTCTGAATTGTTAGCAGACAATGATAAAGTATTTGGAAGTTCACCTATTTTCCATCCAAAAATGGAACAACCCACAAGACCTTAGCTATGTGTATGTATGAAGGGAGAACAGTCAGAAAACAATGGGATAGAAAAAACCCTTATCTCCACCTTGAAGTGATAATTTATATACTGTACATGTAGGTCAGCCTTTTATGCTATAATTATTACCAGAAAATCTGGTGGAAGTCCAGTAGTGTGCTCTGCTAACAGGTAACCATACAGAACAGCTGTGTCCTGCCAACAAATTTTTTAACATCTTACACATTCTGTGTTTCAGTTTTGTGGTTTGCTAAATGGGAGCAGCAGTGCCAATGCATCCTTAATAAAGGGTTTGCTATATACAGATAAAGAGCAATCTGCATACTGAGTATTGGTTGGCACCTGGTCAGTAGCGGATATATGGGTCTTCAAAACTCCCATGGTCCATGAAACAAAAATTCTATTCAGAATATTGTTAGAAGAATAGGGTTGATACTGACAAATGTCTATCAGGTGGCAGCCTGCTGTCTGGTTCAGACAAAATTCTGTTTTGACATTGCAGCAAGGTGTAAGAGTGGAACTATGCTGGAATCACTCAGGCAATTCTGATAAACTGCATGAAAGACAAAGGATATTTAGTCTGTTTTTAAATGAGGTCTCGCAGTTAAGAACTCAAATGCTATTGTTTTCCAGGAGTTTTTTATAGGATGCTATTATCCTGCTCCTAGTTACTACAACCTATCATTTCAGTTTTATGATATATATTTTCTTCTATTCATTAAAAACATTGGCTACTTTGAAAAACACAATGTGGAGGAATTTACATTTCTCTTTTTCCTCGTATTTCTTTCTTCTGTGTTATAAATGTGACTATTTTTTTGATTTATTGTGTGCTCATAAATCAATACATCTGTGCAGTAATAAAAATAACTTATTGTAATGGTAACAGCTCCAAAGGACTCCTGACTATGAGTGGCATTTTACTTAATTCAGATCTATGTTCCATTCCCCAACTAATGGCACACTGTGGGTTATAAAGTGATTAAAATTGTTGTCAAACTGGCCTCCTGGAAAGAGGGAGCCCAAATTCTTTTCCTGCAGTTGGTAGATCTGCAGGATCTATATTTGACTTTTAGAGTTGGAAAGCAAAGAAAAGCTGGTGTAGAAATAAGCCAGGGAATGATGGAAAAATGGCTTTTTTTCTTTCTCCAATGCCTCTAGTAAGCATGTTTAAGTAAACAACAAAAACAAAGAAGGAGTCAGTATTGCGGTTTTTTGAAGGTTAATGGAAATACAAAGAGATTTGCCTACAACTACACAGGAAAACATTAGAAGAGGTAGGAGTATAACTGATCTTTTGAGTCAAGTCTCTAGTGTCTTTATTACTGTATTTCTAGCTTTGGTTTCTTAAGGGTCATTGGATTTCTTTCTTATTTTTTAAAATTTATGTTTACTCTTTTCAGTATTGCTGAAATTTCTCTTTATAATATTCCCGAGAGCTATGCAGACAATATATAGTACTACTATCTGTTTGAACTTCAGCACTTTTATGTCCCCTCACAAACATCATATTTCTTTGATAATGAAGGGAAATTATTAGGAATACTGGACTGATATATTAATTGAAGATTCAAAAAAAGAAGATGAAGTTGATTACTCTTTGTCATAGCTTTTTCTAAGGCTAAAAAATGTCTAAATAAATGACAGTTTGGAATCACACTGCAGCTGATTCTCAGTTTGCTATGCTGGTGCATAAAAGAACTGCCACACAGTTGTTAAGTCTAGATAGTGTTACTGTGTATCAGAAATCTCTAAAACTCCAGAGACATTTTTCAGAGAAACTGTAATCTATGCAAGTTGTGGTGAAAGGGAAAGGGAAAGGCTTGCTGTCAGTTATGGCTTTTTGGCTTTTACTATTTTAAAAGAAAGAGATCTAAACATCTGTGGTCAATTAGAAAAAAAAACTTTTTTCAGAGAGAAGCAACACCCATGGGTCCTGCAATACCGCCAACGCTACATCTTTGGGTTTCTGTGTGTTGAAGTATCAGCATATGTTGAGTGTAACAAAAAATATACAGATAAGAGCTTCAATGACCTATTGTATGTTTATGTTTCAGCATCACAATTCCTCTCTTATCTCCCTACAAATCTGGATCAAGATATAACTTTAACCCATCAAATTTCATTTTACCCACCTGTAATGTCATCTTTTTCTCTGCAGCAAAATGTTTTATACACACTCAGCAGTCATGGTAAAAAGAAAACAAAACTCCTGGATACCACCTTAAAACCTAAGTTCCCTAAGGCTTAACCTCAGATCTGATATATCTGTTTAACATCAAGCAATTTTTAAAACTATCCTTGGGACTCCCCCCTTGCCATCACAGCTTTCTCCATGACTCATAGAGAAGGTTCTCTTTGTATCTGCTCATATAATGAACCTTTTGAAGTTCAGGTGTCTAAGCAACTCTTCTAATAGACACTCTTTCTAATAACTGAAAAATAAATGTTAAAACAAGTACTGCTTAAATACTGTACAATTATAGCCACATGCTTTATGAACCCTTAGCAAAACAAATTCTGCAAAAAGGACATTTTACCTCCCCTTCTAATGAGGAATAAGCAGTGCATATTCTCAGGGAAACGGTGAACATTTTAAAAATTAAAACCAAATGAAGTTTCTGCAATGCTTCTGTTAACTACAATTGAATTTAACAATGGGGTTTTGTACTAAATAGGTCTCTGCTACTACCTTGCTCTTGAGTCATGCTTCAAGAAAATCTGCAAAATGGGTTGAGCTAAATTATTTTCCTAACTTGTTACCTATCCTTTTATTTGCCACATTCAAACGAGGCAGTGCTCATGTAAGAGCAGGAATAAACACTAGGGTAAGAAAGGATCCAGGAACCCAGTTTAGGGACAAGAGGGTCTGGCTTCAGTTTCAGCTTTTGATAAGATTTCCTTGTGACCACTGCTAAATCCTAACACCTAGGCATCTCAGGATATCAACGATAAATGACACATGAACAGGTCTGTGGAGCACAATCATGCCATTCTTACAGCCTTAGCTTAATGTTCTTCCCAGGGAAGTACACGCTGAAGAAATGATGTGTCATGCATATGTATTCTGCAAGGGTTAGGGAGTTCCAGCAGGGCTTTGTATTTCCTTTTCTTGCTGTAACTTCTCTAAATGTTATAGCAGATTTAGGACAATGCCCATCACTGCAGAACCCAAACCGAAGCACGGCTGCGTAGAAGTTGATATTCCAAGATCACTTAGGACTTGAAACTGGTCCAGGCCCTTGTGTCACTCATGAGTAGACATTGGAATATGGGACCGAGAGAGTTAATGTGTACTTTATAAAATTTTGTTGTGTTTGTATATGTTAATTTTCAAGTTTTCCTGCTGAATGTTTTTCCTGTATCTATGTTTGTTCTGTGACCTGTAGCTAACGCTTGTTTTCTAGCTGAAAGCCAGCTAAGCCTCTGCTAGTACTTGTCATATGTTGACAGCACTCAACAGTGCATACAGTATCCTAACAACTTCATAGAGATAAGGGGGAAATATGCATCCGCATTCATAGTTTCATCTCAGATTCTTTGCCTAGATTTCGGTGGTAAAAAAACTGGGAGAAAAGAGAAGGAATGAAATTGTTCTTCATAGACATATTATTGACAAAAGAGAAAGCACCAACAAGTAATTTCCTCAGACTGAAATAGGTGTCAAAGAATTTTAGACAGAATCATCGGGTCCAAAACAAGCAAATGAAGGGATGAGACTCAGAACTAAATCTAAGCCATGGCTGACTAGCTGAACAAATAGGGATAGCAAAATCAGCCTTCAAACTTCACAGGATCTTCTCAAAGTTCCTGACATGGCTAACTAAAACAGCAGCTTGTGACCTGAAATCCTAGTTCCCTGCTCAGTACAAGCCTTACTACTATGAAACATTATGATGACAGATACAGTTTCACATTTTCCTTATAAATGCTGTTCTTTTAAGGCCTCTGCTTCCTAACTGCATGATTTATCAAATCTAAGTTCCATTAATGGGTAATTTTTTTTCCTGCTGAATCCTTAACAATTTCCTAAAGACTACTGAAGACAAAGGGGAACTTTGCTTCACCATATTTCCTTGTATAGTTTCTGTTGTTCCTTTACTATTTAAAAATAGTTCCTGCAGTATAAACTAATTTTGCCGTTAATGTTACTGGACTTAATTCTCTTCTGTGCTGCACATTGTTTAATTACATCTGCGTAAATAAATACAAAAGCCTGGAAACTTTAATAGTTACTTGTACTGTTCAGCATTTTATGCATCTCTGTTCTGATTCAAATGGCAGAACATGAGATAGCTACGAAGCAGTTCTGTTGACTCCACTCCTAGGAAAACATTTTATACAAGAATCTTGGTGCAATGCTTTGTCT
Source organism: Corvus hawaiiensis (assembly GCF_020740725.1). NCBI lineage: Eukaryota > Metazoa > Chordata > Aves > Passeriformes > Corvidae > Corvus > Corvus hawaiiensis. The sequence goes on from NC_063217.1 coordinate 34,707,489, forward strand.
ATTCACCTTCATTTCCACTATGCTCCCAAATGAACAAAACCACAAAGAAGCTATTATCTAATCAACCAAAAATATTGGACATGCTACTGAGAGACAGCTAAACTTTCACTCGTATTGATACTGAAGAGACTACTATTTTTTAAATTAATGCACATGCATTATGGATAATATTAGTGCTTTTCATTTGATTTTTTTTAAACATTGAATAAAAGTTATAATTTATATGCAATTCTTAAAATAGTATAGAAAAAAAAGGAATAACTTTAGTCACAGAAAGAGACTCATAGAACCAAAAAATTGGAGATCCTCTGTTGCATTTTTACTATATTATGGCAATACAATGTTGCAACTAGAAAAATTATTTCTCAAAAATTACTTAAAAATAAGTTTAACACATTATAAGCATATTGTGATAAACAGTTTCTGTTGGCTGCGGAGTCCATCAGAAGGAAATTTGGAAAAATAAGCAGAAAGTTGGCTGATTAAAAGTTAAGTCTTCATAAAAGTTAATAATCACAAAAACATAAAAAAGATATTCAGATAATTTTATACAGGTCACCTCTGAATTATTTGGCTTTTCAGTGTATTGCTTCACACATGGTATTCTTTCTCTGGCCTGTGCAACAGGAAGGTGCCTGGAATTAGAGGACTGACATCTGAATGACCGATAAGATATGTCTGGCAAGAAGTCAGCACTGCACAGTTCAAGATCAGCAGAGGTATTTTGTGTGGGCTCAGCTCTGTGCTTTCAATTTATTTTGGAAAAGATAATTCTTCTTTTAAGATAAAAGAAAAGGCAATATGAAGCAATGGTCACCCACGAATTACAGCTAGACTCACTTTGGCATAAACTTTATGACTATGTTACAAAAACAAGTTCTTACTCTTAATCCCTTTGAAATTTGGAGAAAAAGTCTTTGGGATTATGCCAGTTCCTGGCAAAACATCATAGACACCAACCAGTAATAACACTATTTACAGTTACCAAAATAGGTAATGTACATTGCAGGAATAAAACCAACTATTGAAATTCTGATCAAAAGTATTAGCTTTGATTCTTGATTTTAAAAAAACAGTGATAGAAATAAGAATTGTTTAACTTCAGATATTGTAAAAGAGCATTATTCTAACATATCACTAGACATAGGTAGAAAATTATCCCAAAAATAGAGAAACTTGGAAGAAAACAGTTTTTTTAAACATCATCTCTGTAGTTCTCACTGTATGTAGACGGAACAGGTGTCCTGCTGTAACATATTAACATGAAGGCAAAGGAAAAAGGAAATCAAATAAGTATTTAAGTCTTTCTAAAATGATTAGTATTATACAAAGATAACAGAAAAAAAGAATTCATTGTTTTTAGATGCAAGAGCCTCTCTCTCCTCTCCTGATGATAAATAAGGCAGTGGCAAAGGGAACATTATAGCATATAGTTGTTACTATACTAAACTATTCTCTAAACATATGAATGCTTACTATTTTTAATGATAACTAATGATGTCATAAATATAGCTGACAATAATCCCAATAAATATACATTTAGTTCTTCTTATTGAAAGGGAACAAATTATTCTCTCTCTAAACAGGTATATAGCAGATATATATGTCTCTAAAACACTTAGGGTATGCTGGCTAACCCAAATATTAAAAAACATGTTTTAAATGTAACTCAGTGTTTCTTCCTACTTCTGCAATTGAAAGCATGCAGCATATCATCAGAAATTTCTTAAAGGTATTAATTTTTAAATTTTACTCTACTTGCAAGTCAGCTTTAAATTTGGAGGGAGAGTTCAGAACCTTTATACATTAAAATGGAAGCACACAGGGTTTTGCCCAGAAATTAGTAATGCCAAACAGTATAATCCTATTTCATTGCTGAAGAAAAAATTTTATATTCGGTTGTATTTATTAAGATCCAGCATACCAAAAACCATAATAGGACATGTCTGAAGTAATATATAATAAGAACAATTATCGTAATAGATACACAAATACCTCCCATTCTAACTTGTAATGAACTTTCGTTAGATATGAGACCTGTGCCTTGCTTACAACTGGAAAAAAATGTGTGTCGAAAAAACTAGCAGTAAGAATTATTCTATTCTTAAAGAAAACACACTGTTGATCCAATTATTTTGAAATAGTGAGCAGCTACAGATAATTGCTTATATATACATAGCTACAACTTGGTGCTCTGTCATGACTTCCTCCTGTTGAGACCTTTGTATCCCTTTGGCTGAATTACTCTGTTGGAACGATATTCACAGGAAAGGTGTTATGACTAACAAGAAGCTTGAAAACTTTTCACAGAACTGGAAACAACAGGTGGTATTCTGCAGAACCATCTTCAGTAGAAAAAGAAATTGGAGTATAACACACCAGTGGGAAAAAAAGTCTAATGAACTGAAAGTTATCAACAGTTGTTCTCAAGTTCTTATAAAAGTTGTTCCTGAACAATACTCACATAGAGGAATGCCAGTATCTTCTGTTAAAGTAAGAAAATTACAGATGTTGAGAAACTGCTTGAGCAAACATCAGCCTTCCTCACTTAGACATAACTACTTCCCATAACTCTGCCAAAATGTGCAGCAATTCTGCAATATACCTACTGTTTTATAATACCAAGTTGAGATCACAAGAATTAGTTCACTTGCAACTTGACTTGGTTTGAAAGTATATAGACAGAAAACAGTTGGCAATCATAAAATGTACTAAATTGCTTTGGAATCTGCTCTGTTCTCCCTTACACTTGACCTGCTGGTCATACATTGTGAAAATCTAGGTGATTTTGTAAACATGTTCTATTGTTAGACAAATCATTAAATTAGTGTAAAGGCATCAAAATTGCTCAGAAGTGGATGTGTCATTTTAAGCAATCTGTTCTTCATATTGCAAAATATTTTTCCCCCAGTATTAGTATTAAATATACAAAAAAAGGAGGAATTATGAGCATTTATTTCCATTCCTAAGATGCTATCAAGTATACAGCACACTATAGCTACAGGCTTTCCTGTGCATATTTAGAAATGTGATATTTCCCCAATACAGAGCAAAGAATCAACCTTTAGCACAAACACTAAAGCAACTCATGCTCTTCTGAGAACCCAAAGATGAAAATACCCCATCTAGATGTGTAGATATTTCTGCTTATACAGCTTTTTATGGTATCAGAAGTCATAGCTAAGAAATAGTGTAAAATGGCCAAAACTGTCAATGACTGAGGAAACAGCTGTCATAGGATACCCTACATCTTCCTTCAGTTTGGTTGTCTAAATCTATCAGATTAAAAAATGTTTTATTTTTTCCCAAAAGTTGCACAAGGAGGCATAATTTTTATTCTAATTGAATCTTCTGAGATGGTTCTTTGGAAAGGAACAAAATAGGAATTTAGAAAGAAGTGCAAGTTACTTCTGCTCTCCAGCGTCCACCCCGATACACTTTCAGTATAATTATTATTAAATAAGGGCAGTTGCCAAGAGGAAGATGTGAGCAGAACCAGAATGAAAAAAAAAAAATTCTCAAATGATCCACTTGCTCTTAGAGCTTTCACTACTCCAGTTTCCTTAGAGGGTGATTAACTCCAGTACAGCAGAGGATGAGACAGTAGGCTATTTTCAGTGGTACCACTCCACATTCCTTAGTGACTTCCTTGGAAGTTTAAGCAGTCAAGACTCATCTCTAAATGACCACACTAAGACAAGTAGTTCTCCAACAAATCCATAGACTTCCTAGGAGCAAAAAATGTTACTACCTTTCCATAGTGTGGCATGATAGGTTCAGAGTAGGGGACATGCTTAACTTTCTTCAGTTTGAATCCCATGCTATCACCTTGCTACCTGCTCCTTTCTGTGTAACTGACCTGGAGATTCCTGGGGAATCCTAAACCTGACTGAGGTGTCTGGAGCTATGAATGCTCTACAACACACTGGAATAGCACATACTCCATAACTGGAGTATAACCTAATCAAATTAGTTGCTCTAAAAGAAGCTACAGACAGGACTGGTCAGTCAGAGTTAGCATAATCATAATAATAATAATAATAATAATAATAGAATGAAGAATAAGCTTACAGCATTTTCTCAAAGAAAGAGTTAAGTAGATTTGCTGTTCTAAAAATTACTGCAAAACATAACCACACCAGGAAAACATGATTCTAACTTACCCACCAGGACCTGCCTTAGTGGTTCAATTTCTCAGCAGGCTTGTGACACTGAGCAATCAGCATCTTACTGACTGTAAGGCCCCAGTGCCTTCACCACAGTATCTTACCTATCATCACAATAAAGATAGCTGCCCTCAGTCTTCTAGGGAAGAAAGGAGGATGGACAAAAAATAATGGCACCAACCAATATGTTTCTTCTTTCTTGTGCTACAATAGCTCTTGTTTAACCTGTCAATGAAAAGTCTTGCCCCCTCACGCCTAATAATTTTGTATTCGATAATAAAGTGCGTTACCTTGCTCTCCTCTAGGGTTACTGATTTTTTTTTCAGGCTTTTGTTGACCTTAACAATGTAAGTATTGCAGAAACACATTAAATAATTACAGATTTTCTGCTTCTTTTGTATTACTTTCAGTGGCATAGCTGTTCATTTCCTCATATTCCAAATATTTAGAATTAATCTTTGCTAGTAGCATGAAAGGGTTCACTACCTCATCTGTGGAGGATGGCAGAAGAAAGTTTCTTTCTTTAGCAGCTGACATTTTTCCTCATTATTTTATTTCTGCCTCTCAAGCATTTCTAGTTACACTGACTACACTGACTGTGTTGCCAGACTAAGTTTCTTTGCACCTTTAAGTTTCCCATCTTCAAAGACTTCAGGTTTTCTGGCAATGGGGCTGTACACCTCAGGATATCCAGTAGGGCTGAGGAGGACCACCAGAGTACAGCATATATATATGAGGGTGCACTAGAAACATAAAAGACACCATCCTCTACTGTCATTCATAGATTTCTTCATTAATTCTCCTTCTAAAAGGGGAAGGCTATGCTTGTGGAAGAGAGAAAGTGAAAAGCAAGGATTTCTGCATCTGGTAAGAGACAGACAGAATAAGCTTTCTTCCAGAAAAACAGACTCTTAAAACAAGCAGTGGTGGGATAATACTTCAGCCTGGCATCACAGTATCTCTAGAACTGAGAGGCCACTGTAGCATCTGACTCCATTATTACTTGGGGATGCTGTCTCACCCTCAGTTCAGAGGTTCAGCCTGTGTTTTGAAACTATTTAATGGCTGACACTCCTCTCCTTTCTATTGCACTGCAACACCAATTCTATCCCCAAGCTTTCTCCCACATTATTCCCCCCTCGAGACCTTGATTCCTACCTTACTCTGTGAACACTGGGGTACATTGGGCAAAGCTCTAGTTCTGTATTTTTCATTTTTTTAATAGCTTTTACAATTCATTTAAGCCAGAAAACCAAAGCAGTATAATAAGAGAAATGCTGACAAATAAATACCTTTATATATAAATGTATTTGGCCATTATGAGACTGCAATATTCAATCTTGTCACATAGAATGTGAATGAAATTGCTCTTCGTACCCCAACCTTCTAATCAAACTCATAGTGAAATACTTGTACTTGACTCAAAGATTCCCATACAGGGAGACAAAAGTAAAAACTCATTGGAAATGCAAAGTAAACAAAATTTCAAAATCCACTTTAATCAAACTTTCATCAAACTTTTCATAAATTAAAATATATGACAAGAAGCTGAAGCTCACTGACAATAAACCATCTTTATTTATTTACCTTTGAATTAATTCATTTTCACTTATATTACTTTTACTTGGACTGACCTAAACCCAGTATTGCTGCTCATGCTAGATAGGTAGATCTGGAACAATCACAAGACCAAGAAGTCACAATATGATGTGTGACAGAATTTCACTGAAGAATAACCTGGTTTTCATTTTGTGTTTTCCTCACAGTAATTAAAACTGGCTTCCTTTTTAATGATATGTACAATTTACAGTGGTACAACATCATGCAGAAAAATGCAGTAGATCAAACTTAAATGGCTGCCTTTTTTTTCAATATTTCCCAAAGAATAATGTTAATTTTTTACTTTCCTTGAAAATATTAAGCGTAAGTGAAAAAACTCAAAATTAAAGTTAATATAATCCTTTCCCAAAACCAATACACTTAATAAGAAATAACATAATCCCCAAGCAAATCAACACAATCTTATCACAAGTTAGAATTTCATTTGGGATCTGACTCCATGAAGGACAGAATAAAGAGGAGAGATTAACACATGAAGTTATAGCAAGTTTCATCTTTGCTTTTCATCAAAAAACATCAAAAGCACCACTGGACTTTGTGGCTTTAGGGAGTCCAGTTTTTCCAGGGTAATGTTTTATGGCAACATGTGCTTGAATCATTTGGATGTTAGAAGTAGTTGATCACCATCTTATTTACAGTATTTCACACTAATAATAAATGTTACAAGCCTGGTGAATTATTAGGAAATTTAACTCATTGCATTGATACTTTTCTGTCCATCTGAACAAAAAAGAAAAAATTAGTTTTGTTAAGCATTTGATACTCACAGAGACACAGAAAAGTCACCCTTTTCTTTGTTTGTTTTGTTCTTATATATTGCATGTATCACAAATGAAAGACACACACATCACTGGGGTCTGACCACAACTAATTCTGTAAATTTTGGTCTAGCATCTTGCTCAGGCAGCTTTTAAAAAAAAGAATGCATGCTAAGGGAAAAAATAACAACAGTATTAACTTGGGTGTCATACTGCTAGTAGCCCAGACCCTTCACATTCTAAATCTTTTATACACAATAATATCCAGATTTTGTGCAATATGACAAAGAACATAAACAAAAAATCCCTAAAAAGAGCATTATCTTTGTGAAGGATACAATATAAATATTTTGAAATGATATGTGCCTGACTTTGCAGGCAGCAGTATATGTGTTATCCATATAGGATGTATGTACTTTTACAGTGCAAACAGAAGAAACAATGAAGATGTACTATGAAATCTGTGAGCAAATTCTGCAAAAGAGTGTTTTCTCATGACTTTAACAAGGCTACATTTTAAGGTTACACTAATATAAATAAATGCAATGTACATATTTGCTTTCTACGTGACTCTACAACTTGGAGAAGTCTTGGGAGAATTGTTGGGCCTTGCAACAACCTTGTTTACAGGCAGAGATGAAGCAGTAGCCTGTGTTTGTGTATATACACTGCCGGTCCCACTGACCTCCTTCAGAGAACTGAAGCCACTGCCAGGAGTGCCAGACTACAGCTCTTCCCCTCACAAAATTGATGCTCCTATACAGCCTCCCTAAGGCTGCATGAAGAAGAACATAATCACATTGTTAATCTAAGCAATCACCTGGGCTTTCAGGATGAAACTAGTGTTTGTATTGATCATGTCACAGGGAAAATTTTGAATTGCGCATTTAAAAATGGATAAAATTTGCCTCTCCTACCTGTCTCACTGTCCATCCTATGCATTTATTATATTGCTCTAGCAGAGCCTGCAAGGATCAGCAGAAGAATATATTAGTTTGAGGATGTAGAAATGATAGAGTTGCAGCTGGCCTGAGAGCAACTGAAGTTAAAAACATTTTATGAACACCTTCCCCAATAGGAAATCATCCACAAGAATGTTTTTTGTGAAACAAAATAGTCATTAAAGGACCTTCGGGGTTTCCCTCAACCCTGCCACTTCCAAAACCAGCAGCTGGATAGGATTTCCACTTCATCTCACACATAAAACAAGAGCCTGATAGCATGGGTTTGCAGGTAGTGTCTTGGATCAGGTAAGAGCGGCATGTGATTTTTAAGCACCAAATTTGTGCCACTCATTTAAACAATGACTCATGTATGAAAACATCACTAAGCACTGACTGCCACAAAATTTGCTTTCTGTGCACTAAGTAGTAATACAAGTGCATTTGTTAACATTTGTTAACATTTGTTAACCCACCAGATGCAGGAATACATAACCTACAACAAATATTTAATATTCTTTGTATACCATTCTAGTCAATGTGGTGAGGATTAAGGAAAAAAAAAGTCTTACTTGATTTGGATTTGAGAGCACAAATTATTTAAGTCTTAGAAGTAAGAAGTGTGTTAACAAAAACCTAAATATCACATTTCTAATTACATTCTTACCGCAAGCTTTTTTCTGCTCTTCCAAAAACTGTAACCGTAACAGAATAAAGGTGCATCACTAAGGAGAGTTATGTCCTTCGGATGAATCTGTGCTGGAGGAGACAGATGGACCTCAAAGGTCTGCGGATCATGTGACAATTCATGCCAGAGCAGGTGAAATGAGTAAGAAACAAAGAGCAGTAAAAGGAGAGATCTGCTGTAGACCAGTCTCCAGGACAACCTGCTCCACACTGAAGGGACCAAAAGCAACATGTGACATCAGACATCGGAGATGAGGAAGGGGGAAGGAGAGGTGTGTGGATGAAGGTGAAGAGTTTTCTCTAACTTTTTGTTTGTCTTCTCTCATTCTCACAGCTGGAATCAGTGATTAAAATCTTATGTTAATTGGCAATAAATCAAATGAATTTCCCTGACTCAAGATTGTTTGTACCTGTGATAAATGCCCACGATAAGAAAACAAAATTAATTCTGAGCATGCAGAAGAAGATTGAGAATCATAAATTTCTTTAACTTTCCACTGTTTTAAGATCATACAAAATTAAGTTTGGTATAATGTTATCTATCTGTATGAAATGAAATGATTCAGGAAAACAGCCACAGTTGGTTAGATGATGGAGATCTGTAAGAATAAAAATACTTCTGTTTTATTCAAATTTATGGTTAGAGATTAAACAACATTGTGTTTCCACATCTGCCATGCTGATATTTGTGAAATAGATGACTCAAGTTTAATATTTGAAGTAAGTACTTCTAATAAAGTTTATAATAAATTACATACTCTATTTTTAAAAAATGCACAGTGAAGTGGATTAGCCTACCTGTTAACCTGCACTGAGTCATCTATAATGTCTTTAGTAAAGCTGAAGTAAATGTCACTGTGTAGAAATAACATTATTTGGTCTACTGTTTAAACCTGGCCTGTCTGTGAGATACATTCAGTGTCTGAACACTTAATGTGTTTTGGATGAATAAGATAGATCCTGCCACATGACCAAATGTCTATGGTAGATCATACTATACGGCCAAATGTCCCAAGTGTCCAGGAACAGGAACAGCAGAGTTTTAGTGGCTACTCTGAGACAAAGATATGGCTAATATCCTGAAGTCTTCAAGTGTAGGGGTTAAGAAAGCAAAATGTTAGTTTGAGATGAGAGATTGCTGAGAGGAGACATCCAGAGGGTGTTCACACTCCCCAAGACATCAAATTACCAGTCTTGGTGAAGAATTTGTCATTAGAGAATAGAAAGATACAGGTCTGGGGACCTCCCCATCTTCAGCCTTTCAGAAAGCCTGCATTGCTTACCTTCAGATAACACAAGAATCAATATAGGACTATATTAAGAGATGGAATAAGATAACACATGTTATCACCTTAGCAATTACAAGAGACTACTGTTGGGCTGAATCATGCGGCTTACCTTAATTACAGTAAAGGAAATAAGATGACCATGGAACATTAGAGATGAAAAGACTATCAGAAAAGGGCTTGTATATTAAAAGAAAAAAGACAAAAAGCCAGCATTGCAAACTAGCCAAAAGGAATTTGATTTCTGGCTTGGATGACTTCATATTGTCATTTGTATTTATTTATTACCTTGAGATAATTTAATTTAACAATGGCTTGGATAATTTTATATTAGTGATAAGGTTTCAGAACTGACACTGTGTTCATCTGGCACTTAACCCTTTTTCATGTGAAAACTTTTGATCTAGAGATGTCCGCTAACCTTGTTTGAAATTTTCTGAACTTGGTTAAACGAGACATTCTCTTATGGCTTCATTTCCTGTTATCAATCTTGGCAGTAAATACTCAGTTTTAAACATGAACACCTACTCCACCTCCTGTTTTTTGCTTTTATTATTATGTCCTTAATCCCAAAATCCCAAAACACATGAATCTTCCATATCAAATCTGGATGACCTTGATCTTTATTTGTGCACCACATTGTATCTTTAAAGTAAAAAAAATCTTTTAAAAATCAGTTACCAGGACATTCTATCTCCCGTGAATTTTCTTAATTCCCAGGTGCCATCATAAAGGCCAAAAAGGGCTTCAAATAGAATATTTCATGGTTCTTAAGACAGTGTTTACTAATGTAAATGAGATGTAATGGTCATTGACAGTTTAAAAGATGTATCAGCAAACGAGGCAGTAAAATGAACAGCAGGTCAATGTGTTATGGTCTCAGTAAAAAAAACCAGGCTGTACCTTCAAAATTTGTTTAGCCAGACAAATGTTAGGGTTAAGTACAAACCTAACTAGACAATGGCTTCAAATATTCGAGAGATCAAGAAAGGTGTTACTTTTGGCTTTTAGACACAGAAAAATACCTTACTGTAATCTTAAAAAAAACCCCCAAAACCCAACAAACCTCCAAGGTACAGTTCTGATATCTGTTTTTAAGCAGGTTACTGGACTTCACTGGAAAGGTAATACCATTTGCACATGCCTTAAATAAAATTAATAAGCTGAACCAAGTATACGGGGTCTATCAGCTTGTGGAAAGATCAACTTAAGGGCATGTCTACACTTTCAGACAGGACACCTCTCCAAGAAGCACAGTGGGTGCAACCTAGAAAGAGAGAGTTTAAAGATTCAAAGAAATTCAAAGGGAGGCCCTAGCTTCTCCTGGAAATTCCTTTATCTAGTGATAAACTTGACTTTTCTGTCAAATTCCCAATGCCAAAAAGATACCGTCTTATTTTTCTGACTCCTACTCATTCAAGCCACTCAGTAAGATAACTGGGATTATCTGGAAGCAAAGGATTACCCGGATTTCATCAGACTACTGACCATAACAAACTGGATCACTAAACAATTTTTGTTCCCGAGTGAAGAGACTGAAATAAATGTATGGTCATTAGTAAAAGAAATCTGCATGTAGTGACGAATTCTAGATTTTAAAAGAGAAAATACAAGTGTTTTAAAATACTTTCCAGCTGGTTGTGGTTTTGCGGCAAAGAATGGCACCTGCTTAAACATTTCACAGTAAAAACCGGTAGGTTACATGCAATCTTTTGTGATTTCTTAGAGGAAAAAGAAATTAAAGTATTTTTGTACTTATTGTATGCATTTTGTCCCCCCCCTTCTTTTTTTTGAAGAAGTGACTCCCTTTTGTAATCAATAATCACTGATCTTTACAGCAAGAGTTTTTGCATGGACTTTTTTTAAGCAATGTTGTTTTTTCAAAACAGTAGAAATCTGACTAGTAATTGAGATCTATATCCTATTTCCTTCCAGTATTGATTTCTATCAGTGAATATGGTAAATGTAAGTGATACTGCATAGGCTGTGATCATAGGACTTAGTAAGAACTGTTTTAAGCTCTGTCTTGGTAACCTTAGGAGACTATTTCAGAGTCTGAAAAACAAAATTAGAAGTACAAAGAGATTCCAGATATTAACTATTTTTGTATAAAAGGAAATCACAATAAAATTTAGAGATATTAACCACCAACATCTGCAATCAAGATACTGATGACTTCTGTGTTTCAAAATACTTTAGGACAATGAACATGCAGAAAAAGAAGGTTCTCAATGTATTATTATTAACTATTTTTGAGATGGAATTCTAACTTTTTATTGTAGACTGTAAATCCACTAACAGCATCTAAAAAAAATCCTACTAAACTTAATGTTCACATTTCCATGATTTTTTTCACACTTTCATATGTCATTACCATATAAAATAAAATATTAGTCTTTAATTTCATCTTAAGAGTTTCTGAACAATTAAACATAGTGCTACCTTTTTATTAATTTGCAACACTTGTTTTTCTATGTCTAAAACATAGAATAACATAACACTATCAATTCCTCTACTAATGTCAAAAAGATATCATAAATCTCTCCTTTCTTTCTTCTCTCTTTTTCCAACCCTTAGACAGAGCGGCAACCAGAATTATGATCTGTTTAGAAGCCTGAGAGATTGTAAGAAACTCCTGGGGGAAAAGTGTGTGAATTACTACTACTAGATAACTAAACCTGGAAGCTAAGTTTAAATCTACCTCTCCCTTCCCACTTCCCACCCCCCTCCCCCCCCTTCTTTTTTTTTTTTTTTTTTTTTGAGTGATATCAGATGAATCTCTCAGTTAAGATCGACTGCATCATTCTATCAGGTAGTCACCCAGGGCTTAATCCTAACAGAGTCATTTTACAATCTGGCTCGGCCAAGATAGCAATTCAGTTCACACCCAGATGGCCAGCACACTGAAAATCAGTTGAAAGGTGAATTTCAGAGTTTAGGGAGCGAGGAATAAGGCAAAATCTCTAACACACACTGACTTTAAAGAAAACTCTCTTCATGCAGCCCATTTCTAAAACTGAACCAACTAAATTCTCTGGCCAGTGCATCTGTTTTTCTGCATGTGTACATGCTTATTTGAGCCAACATGTAAATGATGGATCACTTATTTTGTAATGCAGAGATTAATGTTAATATGTACTGTAGAAAAAGTGATGATATATAAAATCAAAATGCCACTGGTCTAATTTTTAAAGAAAAAATACCCAGAAGTATCTAGGAATATTTCTAAATCAGACATTACAAACCAGCTAATTTGATACAAGATACAAATTCTGATTAGCTAACCAGGGAAAAAAAAAAGCCCTATCCAGAAAATGGACTCTATTTTATCTCACTTTGAACTGGAGAGTAAACGGGCATGGAGTACTGCATGTAAAAGCCATTTAGCTACAATCAGAAGTCATTTTCATCAGCACAGATGCCCCAAATTGACCACCATAATGTGGTGGATTAAATGGATCTTGGAATTAATCACATATGAAAGAAGTTCTCTTGAATAGTGGAATCACATGGGACCTCCACCTGCTGAGATGTTATCAATGCACTATTCGAACAGCTTTCTAAAATGCTGAAAATAAGTCTTTGTCTTGTAACATTTTTCACTCACAATTTTATGAATGCAGGCAAATATGGCAAAGAATACTAACTGTATGCAGTTAACTATTTTAAAAGGCAAATAACTCTGGCATAGCAGTGTCTGTCCAGTCAAAATGAAGAGTTCTTAGTTATTTCTAATCTTGGTGATGAAGGATTTGATTCTACAACATAGGGCAAACAAAAAGAACAACAGAAGAAAGAACCATTGGAAAGAACTGGTAAGGAGTACAGTCATGTTTTCCTCACTGCTTTTCTCAAACTGCAAAATCTATTCAAGCTGGGGGACTGGAAAGCAAATGTCATGTTTGCAAAACAAAAGAGGAAAACATCCCCAGAATCATAGGGCATATGAATAAATTTAAATCTGTTTGATCTTCTGTGCAAAATCTATAGTGAGCCAATGTAATTTCCAAGGTGGGTTGAAGAAACACAGCAGTATGGTACAGTGTCATCATGTGAGTCAATACAGAATCCATGAGCATCGGTCATTAGGGGCAATGGCATGGAGGACACACGTAAAAATATGACCTTGAATACACAGAATTTATTTTAAAAAATTAAATATAAAGGGGAACAATGCAATCATAATTTAAAAAAAAAGTCTCTGTCTAGATAAGATTCTGTATGTATTAAACATTAGTACGTAGAGAAAGAAGAATGTTGTACTGTTTGCTTTACATATTTAGGATCTTTACAGAAATTCAGCTAAATGGTATACATGGCTGCCGCAAATTCTTTGCCAGCTCTCCTTTTTTCATGAGGCCACTATCATGCCTCCCACAACTTATGTGCAGTGACACCCCACAACATTTTCAGAAGATTCAAGAAGTTTCCTCCTCCCCATACATGTTTTCCCAGAGTTAACACTTTTAATTTTAATCAATCCTTTGTAATTTCTTTTTCTGAATAAATAAGAATAGATCCAAAGTGATTTTTAGTCTTCCTCTAAGTCTTTGGAAACTGCACCTTGCTTGTGTTGGAAAACAACACCTATGCCAGGAAATCTGACCTGATGCCGAATAGAAAATTTCTAGAGAATGGAATTGATTGTCAAAACCATAAAAGAGGACAATGATTGAGGGAAAACCATATGGCAAGGACTTAAAGTCCTCTCTCTCTCCTTAAATAAGACGGAACACCTCAACTGAGTACCACACCCATTGAGGCAATCATTCTTCCCTATTTATCATGATACTAACTATTTATACAATGTATAACAGTTCCACCATGAACAGAGTGAGAAACACTATCCCTCAAATAATGGACAACTGTTGTCTCAGGCATTCCCAGTAGGTTTAGATTCCTGATTTCATCTTCTGCAATGAGATTTGGAATGTCATTAGACTTACTCAGAAAGCAAAATGGAAAGCAACAGACTTTGAGATACTACCATGAAACACTATATAAAATCAGGTGCAATGTTTTAGACCAACGCTTGACTTAGCCCAAAGTTCTGCTTCCAGTCCTGGACATTAATAGGGCAGTTGTACAGAATTACTTTTTCCAGATGACGGGGTTAGCCTGCAGCAATTTATTGGCCAGAGTCTCCCTGACCAGGAGGTGCTGGGGGCCAAACCTTTGCCATTCCATCCACGTCTTTAAAGTTGGAAAATTTTTCCTTTTACTATAATGGAAAAAAATCTGACATGTAAAGGAGGAGTAAATTTCTAAAATTGTGTTTGAACAAGGTTGAGGCTTTCACATTTGGGAGGTGTTGGCAACTTGATTCAAACATATCTGGCAACTTGATTCAAAGCTAAATTTAAGAAGCATATATAATGTCCTAATCTGCCATGAATATTTATTTACAGGAGCAAAGCTGAGCTCTTCCAACCCTACAACCACTGTCATCTTAGTGAGGGAATCCTGACTGAATTCTCCTCTTCATTGTAAGTAAAAATCTCTCCCTACAGTAGAAGAGGACACAATCTAATTGTTTTTGTAATACTGCCTTTTATTAATCTTTTCTGTGATTGAGAATAAGTAAGACATAAATATCTAAAACTATATTATTTAACGTTCTGGCAGGACTTCTATTAAGAGCAGAGAATTCACTGCCACTGTTAACTTCCAGTAAGAAGCCCAAGAATATTCATATACACAAAGGCAAACCCTTACTTTACAAACAGAACATTACCATTTTATAAAGAGAAATAAAAGTAAAATAGATTTGTGGAAATTAATTTTATATTCTACTGGTAACTTGGAAATCTCCATAAGGCTTTGAACAATGCTAGATCAGATAAGAAAAGATTACCTGAACCACAGAGGGAAATCACATATTTTAAGAGACTTGGCTTTAACCAACTAATTCAAAGTTAGATTTTATTAAACCTTGGTTTTTTTTTTCCAATCCAATAAGCTTAGCAAGGAGAAAAGTGCTATTCCATTTAATGACTGAGTACACTGTAAATGCAACAGAAACAGAGTAGGTCTATAGATAGTAAAAAAATCCATATTTCAAAGAATGCTTTCAATATCACCAGGGAAAAGATTAGAACTAAACATTACATTTTTAACCAATTCAGAGGTATTCTTTTCCTCTAAATATTCATAACTAATGTACCATAAAAAAAATCAGTTTCTCATGTGATTGTGACTTGTTGATATAGCTGTTTAAGATGATGAAAACTTTGAACGTTTTCTTGCAGTTACAAGGTTCGTAATGCTTTTTTCCCCCTAAATGGATTCTCCAGTGTCTAATCACGACTAATCTCCTGTTGCCTATTTTCTGTCTAACAGGGCACTCAGAGGTTATGTGTTCTTTTTTTCCTGGAGCTTGTAAGAACATAAGTATTTTTGAGACGTCTAGCCCCTGTCAAATTTAGTTGAAGCATTTGTGTTTTAAAGTTATCGAGGAGGTGGAAGAGAAGTGGAGAGAAATCCACAAATGCATAATGTGACTGCAAGACTTTATGTCCACAGAAAATCAGTTGGAAATATTAATCAAATATATCATACCACTGCCCATTTTTGGATTGATGGAATTCAGCTATATTAATAAAATCATATTAAACAAAAAAGGCAAATACAACTCTGCTGACTGCTGACAACTCCCCTTATAGAAGAATTCAGATAATCTGGAGCTGGCACACCCTGCCCACTCAGCCCCAACTTCCTGGGATCACACACAGTACGTCAGACATTTCTTGGCAGGGTATTTTGATAATCCTGAACAGACCAACCTTTTGGAGCACTTCCAGGCAAACGTGTTCTGAAATAGCCTCTTTCTAACCTGTTTCCAGAAATCACAAGAACATTGCAAATCCAACCAAGGAATTTGGCTTCATGTCTTTAAATAATCAGGTTTTGGTTACCATGAACAGCAGAACTCTACCCTGAATGCCTAGAGATATATAACACCAAGACAATCCAGACACATTTTCATTTTGGATTCATTACTTTTTAGTTAAAAGAACTGATACTTTCTTCTACCTTTCAACATTTAATATATTTTAGTACTGCATTTCAAGGTATTTAATGTAAAATATTTTGATGGTTTATTTTTTAAAAGTGATCTCATTAAATATAATATAATATTAGACCTAAGATAGTTTTCAGTTTGTCTCTATGCATTATCTAGACAGCTGTAATTAAAGGATTTCAGATTATCACTTTATTATATACTTTGCGCTGTCCTTCTATTGATATGAATACTTCACTGAAAAAAAAACTTTCTTGTTATCTATTAATTCATCTCCTTACTTGCATGGTGTTTATGCAAGATAAAATAGAGGCTTCAGAAATAATTTTGTACCTGATCCTCATATAAGGTATGATTTGGGAGCATAAAGTTAATACCATCTACAAAAGTGCCAGTATCTAGCAGCAAATTGTTATGATTGATGCAAAATAAAGTTAAAAGAGCAGTAACACTGCAAAGTTTTGATTCAACCAAACATGCAAAATTACAAAGAATCTGCATAAGTGAAATTAGAAATGGAAGCTCTTCCCTTTCCTGCTTCAAGTTTCTTCCATTCTGTCTGTATTTCTAATATAAGAATCAAGTGATATAATATGTAATTCCTCTTTTCTGTGCAGGTCCATCTTTTATTTACCATGCATTATAGTAGGCAAATCATCATTTATTTTCTCATTGAACTATCATCCATAGGAATAATTTAAAACCAGCTAATAAACATTATGGTTTGTTACAACTGCTACTGATTAAATCTTAAGAGTCTAAAACATACAAATATAAACAGAACGCAATTAGAGCTATTTAAAGAATCCATTTTTAACTTAGATTAACCATACTTTCCATTTGCTAAGGATAAACACTCATAAATGAAACCCATTGCTGAACAAGAAGCAATTACTTCAGTTTAAAATATTAATACATACTGCCTTTTAAAAAGTCTAGGAAAATCATTTATGTACTGTACAATACAAACTTAATTCATACTGAGAATGAAAATGGGATGGCATTCTGAATCCTAAGTGAGCTGCAACCATCTTTGAGGTACAGTTTGTTCATATCCATTTTTAAGTTCATTAAACTCTTTTCTCCAGTTAGTATGGTTCTCAAAATAATTATGATAAAATACATCTACATGTATATTGTATTTTTAAGCTAATTAACCCCCCCAAATTTGTCAACTAGCTCTCTTGCAACAGCCCTTATTAATATCTGAGACATCCTGGTAACGCAAACTAATTACTGATGTGCAGCATACTAATTCTAGATCTGGTAGACTCTCAAATGTATTCCCAATTACTGGTCTAGAAATGTACACACACACGCATATACATATATACATATATTTATATGCACATAAATATGCACCAGGACTAACCAGTATCTGCTGGGTTTTAATAACTACTTGATTGTGAGATACTTCTCAGTTCTAGAGAAAGCTGAACTCAGGAAAATGTTTTCTACTATTATGCTAAGATTTTCTTCTGCTTAGGCTATTACTAGGTTCTTTCTAAGCATGGTGTTATAAATTGCATTTAAAGGTGTAATTTTGAGCTATATCATACACTCTTATTTCTACTTGCTGATGCACTGAGGAAGTATTAAGTGTTTCGCTTTCTCTACAGTCATACAAGATCCCTTCACCAGAAAGGGCAAAACCAAGGCTCTGACAGTGCCATAAACCAGTCTTTTATTATCAAGTGGTGGTGTGCCAAAGTTGGGGCCTTCCCTCTTCAGCCTCAGGACAATAAAGACTGTATTTGCAGAGACGTTAGAGTAAGATTATTGATATTTTAAACCAGATTTTTTGTTTATTCCTCTGATAAACTGTCACCTCATACACTATAATTCACCTGGTTATGTAGCTCTGAGCTACACTCAATTGTACAGAAACCAAGCATTGGAATTTACAGAATCAAAGATGCATTAGGGTTGTAAAAGACCTCTAAGATCATCAAGTCCAACCTTTGACTGAACACCAGTAAACCCTAGAATTTAGTGCCACACCCAGCTGTTTCTTGAACATCTCAAGGGATACTGACTCTACCACCTCCCTTGGCAGCCCATTTCAATGTTTAACCACCATTTCAGTGAAGAAATTCGTCCTGATTCCAATCTGAACCTCCCCTGGCACAGACTGAGGTCATTTTCTCTTGTCCTGTCACTGATTGCCTGGGTGAACCCCACCTTACATCACCCTCCTTTCAGGTAATTGTAAAAATCAGTAATGTGAAGAAGAGGCTCTCCCTGAGCCTCTTCTTCAGGCTAAACAACGCCAGGTCCTTCAGCCACTCCACATAAGGCTTGTGCTCCAGACCCTTCACCAGCTCCATTGTCCTTTTCTGGATACACTCCCACACCTCAATGTCTTTCTTGTAGTGAGGGGCCCAGAACTGGACACAGCACTCAAGGTGCAGCCACCAGTACTGAGTACAGGGGGAAAGCCACTGCCCTGGTCCTGCTGGCCACACTATTTTTGATAAAGGCCAGGATGCCATTGGCCTTCATGGCCACCTGGGCACACACTGGCTCATGTTCAGCTGGCTATTGACCAGCATCCTCAGATCCTTTTCCACTGTGATGCTTTCCAGCCACTCTTCCTTCAGTGGGCAGCACTGCAGAAGGTTGTTGTGACCCAAGTGTAAGACCTGGCACTTCCCCTTACTGAACCTTATACAATTAACCTTGGCCCATCAATCCAGTCTTTCCAGATCCCTCTGCAGAACCTTCCTGCTCTCTAGCAGATCAACACTCCCACCCAACCTAGTGTTGTCTGTGAACTTGCTGAGGGTGCACTCAATCCCCTCAATCAGAACACGGATAAAGATATTTAACAGGACTAGCTCCAAAAATGAGCTCTGGGAAACATCACTAGTGACCAGCCTCCAGCTGGATGCAACTCCATTCACTACCAGTCTTTGGGCCTGGGCATCTAGACAGTTTCTAACCCAGTGAGCTGTGCAGCTGTCCAAATTGTGGACTGCCAGCTTCTCCAGGAGAATGCTGTGGGAGATAGTATCAAAGGCTTTACTGAAGTCCAGGTAGGTAACATCCACAGTCTTTCCCTCATCCAGTAAGTGGGCCACCTGGTCATAAAGGGAGATCAGGTTGGTCAAACAGGATCTGCCTTTCCTAAACTCATGCTGGCCAGCCTTGACAGATCCCCTGGATGCCCTGTACACGCCATGTGATTTCACTCTTCTCTGTTCCGTAGCCTTTCCTGGCACTGGAGTCAGACTGACAGGCTTGAAATTCCCTGGGTCCTCCTTACAACCCTTCTTGTAGGTGGGCATCACACTGGCTAACCTCTGGTCAGCTGGGACCTCCCCAGTTAACCAGGACTAATGACAAATGAAGGAAAGTGTTTTGGCAAGCTCTTCCACTAGTTCTGTAAGTACCCTCAGGTGAATCCCATCTGCAGCATTCACCTCTGTATCCAACAAGTCCCTCATAATTTAATAAGTCATGATCTACTGTTCTAACACTTTTACCAGTCCCTCACTCTATGAAGCCACAATTATAACAGATAAAAAAAGTTTAACAAATTATGTTTCTATTCTCTTTGAAGTGGTATTTTTATGCTTATATTTAAGTGTATGTTAAAAGGCAATTAGCAATTGAGCAAAGTGAATAATTAATTATGTGCAATTAGAGTGAAACTGTAGACAAATAGTACCATATTACTGGCAAATTTAAACTATGTGATAAATTATGGCAATTATAGGCAAAGTAATAATAATTTCAATCAAAGAATATAAATGAAAATATGTTCTGTATTCACAACAATAAAAGTTCAATCTGTTTGCCTGGGTTTAAACTGGCCGCAATTCATACACAACCCACATCATTATTATGATTCTTTTGATAAAACATGTTTACTTTTAGCACTACTTTGTATTATATATTTTTGCATACCTAGAAACACTTCCTCCAGAAATGCTCAAAGGGCTTTGAGGATTGTCCTCAGTTCAGTCTTCTGAGACATTTCAGGACATAAAACCCCTTACCTGATTGCCGTGTGTCTCTGCAGTGTCTCGTATAGTATGGTGGACTGCTGAGAGGAACCTACACCTGAAAGGAGCATTTCAGACCCTCTGGTCGGTACCCTCCTGTAGCAGAGCAAGTCTCCTCTCATTAGTTAACTTAACATGCCAAGCTTTCTACTGCAAAAATTGAGGAAATATTCCCTGCAGTTGTCTCTTCTGCTCTCTCAGTATCTTTGAGGAGAAATGTGCGACTGAGTAATGTAGTTGCCAGAGTACAAAGTTTGTACAGGAATTTGTGCAAACCTGTCTATAAAAGCCCAACAATTATGTGAATTTTGGCTAGGGAAAGGTAACCTGGTGTTTGAAAGTGCGAGCAAGCACCTGTGATCTCAGAACAATGCAAGGAGGCAAACACACTCCAGGAGACAGTAACACCCACAAGGGGCTTCGGACGCAGGGCTCGGGGCCAGGTCAGGAGCGATATGTGGCTGCGGGGGCCGTCGGAGAGATCCAGCTGCTGGGGCACCGAAGGGATCCCAGGTGCGGGTGCCGCCGTCCTCCCCTTACTTTCTGGGAAAACAACTGGACTTTAACAGCCACAGGGATGTCCGGAGCCATGCCACGGGCGAGTGGTCGGGCCGGAGTCTCCCATTTTCTTTCCCGAGGTGCGGCTGCGGGGCAGCTGTGCCACGCGGGACCGTGCCGCACAGGGAGCTGGAGAGGCGCCTCAGGGCAGCCCGCAGCCCCGGGGCCGGCCGAGATTCCCCTGGGGCCCCGCCGAGGTTCCCCTGGGGCCGGCCGAGATTCCCCTGGGGCCCCGCCGAGGTTCCCCTGGGGCCGGCCGAGATTCCCCTGGGGCCCCGCCGAGGTTCCCCTGGGGCCCCGCCGCTGCCCCGCCTGCGGCACCCGGCGCCAAAGCCCCGAGGGTGCGCGGCGCGGCTCTGGCTCGGAGGGAAAACAAGACGCTCCTTTTTCCAGCAACTCGTTAGTCGTACTACACCCACCTCTGAGCATCGTTTGTGCCCTGGTCCATCATTCAAAGCAAGTCTAAATAATATTTCAAACCAGTTCCAGTCAGTGCTATAACTGCCCAGTGTTGTATATCAGCATTATAGAAAAAAAAAAAAAAAAAAATCCCCTAAATAAAAAAGAGAACTATGCATATGAATATAAGCATTCACTCCAACAATATTACTAGTAAAGTCAGTTTAAGGATATGTACAGGAAATATAAGGATAATTTTCTACATATTCATAGAATTTACCTTATTTTGATTTTAATTTCCTGCATTGTATAAAGAATATATAAACTATACTTCAGATAATTTCTAAAATACATGTCTAACAGTTATTGTATTATTTCAGCTACATGACACTTATGAAGCTAGAAAGCTGGGAATGCAATATATTAGAGTTTCTTTTTTAAACTAAAAGTAAGAATTCTAAGTGAAATATTTGCTTTAAACACAATATGCACAGGACAGACACGGTTTAAGCTCCAGTCAGCATGCAGTCTGATTTTTTCCATTAATTAAACAGGAACGATATAAATGTGCTCAAAATATGCCCTCACTCCCCCTTTTTTTTAAATCTCCTATTTTGTTTATGGTGAGTTTAATCCTACTAAAATGACTAAACAAATTACAGGAAATTAGGGGTTTTTGATTGTACTGCCTTTATACTTGTCTTGTAGTGTCCACAAAGGAACTTTTTAACTTCTTGACAACTCTTAACCAGTTTGATGAGAAGATAAAATTTTCAAAATAAGACACTACTAAATATCCCATGAACTCAGACACCAAGACAGACGAGATGCTGTCCATGCCCTCTCAAGATGTACCATGATTGTGTTGCACATCGAATCCAGAGAGGAGAAATATTTTTGGAGAACCCTTAACCCATTGTCATGCTTTAAGGTTCAGTCCCACTTATAAAGTTGTTCCTAGAAACTCTTTCTGTATGTCCAGTGAAAATGGGCCATTACAGACTAATAAAACCTTAATACAAATCAATCAAAATTCAATTTTCTGTAGGAAACTGGTCTGCAAGCCATGGAATTACTTCACTGAATGAAAGATGTATGCATTTTGAGTTTACCTCCTGGATTAAATTTTTCAAGACGAATTCTTAATCAAGAATTCTGTATTTCTAACCTGCCTGTTGGATTTGAATATTCTGAAGTAATAAATCTGAGATAAAATTATATAATTTTATCCTTATTTCTTGCATGAGCCATTATTCCCTAAGTAATATTTTTCTATGTTTTTGTTTGCCAACTTTTCCCCCCCAGAAAAAGAAATCTTAGCTCTGCCCCACTTGCTTCATAAATAATTTTGTTGCTCTTAAAGCTATCTGAGCTTTTCATTTTTAGAGCATTCCCTCATAATATACTGTTACTTTCCTTTCTCTATGAAATCAGCCTCATAGGAAAACTGTTTTTATCTTGCTAGAGAAACCAACAGACAGCAATGTGTTATTTGTATCTAGGCTATTTAAATGCTGCATTTTCTTGGGTTTTGTGCTGTGCTTGTTGGTGACAGCACTTCCCGTCATTTTGTGGCTTTTCCTCATTTTCTTTCACCACTCATTGCTGCATCACAGGTTTCCACTTTCTGTCCTCTTCATATCAAATGTTTCACTCTCCATTCCCATTTCTTTCCCAGTAACTTGCTTTTTTTTTTTTTTTTTTCTTCCTGGCAAGATCTGCATACCTCAGTTATTTGCAGCACAGGCTAGCTCAGATACCAGATATTTAAAAAGCAAAAATATTATAGTTCTTTTAACATATTGCTCCGTTTGTATGTTAGATGGCAGTTTTATTTACCAGAAAATACCTGTTTTTAATGTTCCACTCCACTAAATCATCTCTATATAACTTCTCAAAAGTATTTGAATCAGCAAATTTACATTGTGCAGATTTCTATACATCTGTCTAAAGCAGAAAAATAGAAAAATGTATTCATCTTTCACTTTTAACCATAGCACCAATTGCATCTCTCAGACTTCCTTTCAGAGCCTGGTTGCAGCCCACCAGCTGTTCTGCATCCATCAGGCTTCCACAGCCTGAAAACAGGCTTTATGTTTCTTCATTTCAGCCAGGAGGCCAAAACAAAAAATCTCTTTTTGTATAACCTGGCAAATATCACAAGAGGAAAGCTCAGCTACATCAGTGGAGGTCAGCCAGAGAAAATAGAAAAAACACAGTGGGTACCTATTTGTGTTCACCTCTTCATGAGGATCAAGGCCACCCTCCACCCTGCATTAAATACATTTACTTCCACAAGGTACAACCTGCGCTGACACAGGCTATTGTTTCCTGACATTATCTGTGAACTCTGATGAAAAGGACTAACACCTGAGAAGATGGTTTTGTAAACCTAACTGTACTAAACAGAACAATTTTATTGGACAACTGTTTTTAAGAAACTTATTTGTGCTGCAGGAGATTAGTTTCACCCACTTGGCATTGCACAGACACAGATGCTGGGATGAAAACTGAAAGAAAATGCCATGCTTCACCTTACAGAACAGAGATCCTCCACATCAGTTAAGGCCAACACAAAAGAGTGAGAAGGATCCTGGCTGCTGCTCCTCCTCAGAAAAAGTGGGTCAATAGAGAAAGGTGTAAACCAGGTCCTAATGAGACCTTTGGATTCTGTGTATGAAGAGCAGCACTGTTGACATCCATCAAAGTTGTGTGAGTTATAAAAAACAGCGGTGTGTATATATAGGACACTTACATTCTTCCAGTATATGTATTTTTGTTATTAACATCCATGAAATTGTATCATTAACAATCCTGTATGTCTTACTTTCCTTCTAGTTCTCACTGCAGCCGATTGCAGATGTTATTTTACTCTTTTAATGTTATTTTACTATTTTAACTGGAATGCAGCCTTGAAAGTGCAAGTACTATTCATAATGCAATGTTGAGATTATTAAAACTAGAGATACACAAACATAGTAAAATATGAAAAAAATGTATTTGCATTAATTTGTGGGCTTCTGTTCTGTAAAAATAAACTTTGGAAGTCTCTTAAAAACCTCTTGTGTATTCTCAGAACCATCCTTAACTCATTATAAGCTGAACTGTCACTTTTATTATTGTATGTATTAGACATTGCTTAAAATTAAAAACATTAATCAGAAAACTGCTGTCCTAACCAAAGAAAATATTGCCCAGTCTAAAATTCAAATATTAAATTATTTAATTTACAGTCTGTGGGGTTCACAAGATCTGGATACAGTGTGCTTTGCCTTTGTGTCACTGAATGCGTGTATACTTGGATCACAAGCTTTATAGTGGAAATTGCAGAATTCTAAAAGTGAAATGATGCCAAATCTGTGACATATACTATTAAAAAGTATCTTTGCCACCTCCGCAAATGGAGAGTATTTCTGGCCAAAATCCAGAAGCTGTGGGATAAATCTGGGCATGTGGGTATAAAAATCCATTCACATACAAAGGACTTTGGGGGCAGGGGCTTCACTCACATATATAAATAATGCAAAATTATTTTTCTTTGAGAAGGCAGAAAGTCCTTATGGGACAAAGTTGGGTTACAAGGCAGTTACAAGACATAATAAAAATTGTTAATTAAATAAAAACAATGGCATTTCCTTGGGATTACTGCCTGGCTTCTGTGAGTATCTGTGAGACAGATAACCCCGTTCACACAGTAATCAGTGATGCATAACTTCAGACATGAATATTCCTCACTGAATATAAAAGAATGCCAACAAAGTCACACTTCTGTAGACTTTCTAAAACCTGTTATAGTTTCAATGAAACCTTCCACTGCTCTAAATTGAATGGTGCTGCTGGAAGGGGTTCTCAGTCTCTCAGCTTATTCATCTTCAGGTAACTGACAGGATTGGGTGCAGAGTTATTTTCACCTCTTCACTTTTAATATGGAATGGATAGGCACTGTGTCCTCTTGTCACACATTATCCAGACAGTAAGAGAATTTAAGGCTAACTATGTCCCTTTTAAAATTTGACCTTTTTTTTCTTTTGCAAAAAGGTGTTACAGGTATATGTGTGTATCTGTGCCTTCTAAATATTAGCAGGAAAAAAGAAGAAGTTGTATCCAACTTGAAAACCTCCTGCCTTCCGGGAAAGAACTGCATATAGAGATAGGGAAATCAGTCAATAGTTATTCCTGGTGGGAAAAAATTAGGCTTTTTTCCTGAAAAACTTTAGAAGATATTATTTAGGAAATAAGACTCAAATCTACTTTGATATGTATTCTACTTGTTAAATAGATAATGAAAACAAACTGAACAAATGTAACCATGACATTTACATGTGTTTGTTTATATTTCCCCCCACTTTTCTATCTGTCCATAGAATGAAATACTGTTTGAAACTTCAAGTGCCTAAGGAATCATCTGAAGTCCTTGTGGCATACAATATAACAGAGACTAGAGTAAAGCCATGATCACTGTGATGTAAGGACAATAGAAAGATTGGAGACACAGAGGCGAAAGGATCTTATAAAGTTTGCATAGAGTCCAATTACTCTTTTAAGCTTTTGGTGTTCAAGCACATGTCATTAAACACTTTATGTTGCTGTCCAGACCTCTCCTACACAAGTAACTTGAAAGAAAGATTCCTATTTTGCAGGAAATTGTTCCTTTCTTTTTTTGTTACTTCTCTAACTGTATTATTTCATCCATATTACAATTACCATGAAGAACACCAAAAGTACAGCTTTGATAATGTTTAATTTATGCATAAACATTATCTTTCTGTATAAGACATATAGCTTCAGAATTCAATCAGCCCTGTCCCTCACAGCTATACCTTTTTTCTTCGTAGTATTACATATAATAATAATACACACTCTCTCTATATAATGCTATATTTATATATATGAAACACTGTCTATAACTTTATGGATACTATATAAACATATATGTATAGTACGTAAGTGTTATAAAGGGATAATCTACTGTCTTCTGAAAGCCAATGAGAAATAAGTTTTTATTGGAACGAGATGATTTACTAATCCAATCTCTTCCAGTATTTGCTGCTTTGTAACTTGCTATCTTGGTTTTGTAAGGTAACTGCATCCCAGCTATATATCAAGTAGTGAAAATCTTCAGCTTCATGGCATTTCAGAACAGAAGTGCTACTTCTAAAGAAGTAGAGTGGAGGCATCAAAAACAGGCCCTTTACCATAAATTGCACAGTTTTCTTAAGCAACCCTGCCTTACATTTCTAAAATATGTTTCTTGTAAACATGTGAAGGCTTTGGTAATTACAAATTTATTACAGTCAAATTCATACAGAATGTATCAAGCTAGTGTTAAGATCTGATTATTATGATTTTAGGGAGAAGCCTCTGCCTGAATTAATGTGCAAATGAGACCATACGCTGAAGCCAATAGAATGGATTTTATTTAACAGTAAATGTGAGGTAGGGAGAGAGACAGAAGGAAGTGGGAAAAAGAAGGAAGAGAAAGAGCGTGAGAAAGAGACAGATTATAGGGGCAATGTCTACAACAACAGTCAGAACCTCCCAGCACAAATCAAACATAGCTTTCACTGAAATAACCACCCAAACTACTAGCACATGTTTGTATCTCTTACTACCAATTCCTCAAACGTAATGCACTCTAACTCATATCTCTACAGTAGAGATTCCTAGTTTGTTTCTGTAAGAAACATGTGAGATTATATGAATAAAACTTTGATTACAGAGATCCAAGAAGTCATGTTCTGTACCAAGTGTTACATAGATACTTTTTTTGGTTACTCCTGCCTCAGCTGGCAGATCTTAGAAGGGCCCCTAGATATAATTTTATATAAATATAACTTCATGTGCATACTCACCCCCACCCCGAGGACACTAAAGTCTATACAAAGAGAAAGAGACAGTGGGACTCAAGGATTAACAAAAAAAAAAGATGAAAATTCTGAAAAGGTAGAAGGAGATAGAATTTCTAAAGCTGTGTTCTTAAGCTTAACACAAATCAGTTATGTACCTTGCCTACAAAAATGGCTTGAGTATCAGAGAATACCATGACAACACTCAATCTGCAGTTTGAAGAGAACTACAGGTAGGCTACAAATAGAGTGATGAATATTTGTCATTTAAAGCCAAAATACGAGGAACATGAGAATGTGGTCAAAAATAGGCATCAGGACAATAATGACTTCACAACAAAACATTGACAGGCTTGTCATTAAGAAAAGGCAAGATGTGTGAATCCCAAGTATAGAGTGAGAAAATTGTCCTGTGAGAAGCACAGTATAATTGGTGGTAAAGAAGACTTGCTTTGGTCTTTGGGGAAAGGGGGGTTGGGATGGAGGTGGGGTGGAGGGTGTTGAGCCCATTTTACTTACAGAGAAATCTTTAGGGAAATGTTAAATAGGTAATGAAATATTTTTTTTTAAACTGTCTGGATAAAAAGCTATCAGACTATCTAAAACTGAATGTAAGAAAAAAACTGTTAAAAATTATTCACATATTTTTTAGCTGTTATTTCTGAAACTTTATTTTTACTTTTTTGTAATATTATCCTGTACATTTAAACTGATCACCTCCCATAGTATATAGGCAAAAATGTTTGGAACATAAAATAAAACACAATGAAAAAAGAAGACAGAGTAAATTGCTTGTCTGAAGTACCTGCATGCTATATATATGGTTATATACATATACATATATATCCATTGTCTTGCAGGGGAGGGGCAAGAGGAGCAAAGCCACCATCTATTTGTGATTGCAAATACTGACATGGTATTGGAAGTGAGAGGGGAAAAGAATTTCCAGTCTTCTAGTTTCATGTCACTGGTGTGAAGGAGATAACTTGGTAAAATGTTTTACCACATTCTTGATAAAACATACCATTTTTAAAAAGTCAAATTCACTGCTGCAGCTCCAGATTAAAGAGTTGACCTTAAAAGGAGAATTTAAAAAAATCTACTTCCAAACAGTTATCATCTTTGGAAATATGATAAACTCTTGGTCATTTTCTCATCCTTCCTGATAGAAATAGGATAACATTACTCTTCAAATAGTTCTTATTTGTTTGTTACACCTATTGATGGGTTTATCTCCTGTCATCCAATAATGGATGACTTTTCTGGTGAAATCAGTCATGTCAGGCCTGTAAATGAGAGCACAATTATGGGGAATCTATGCAACATGATAAGGAGTGTTCTGGTTTTAAAAGGATGTTTAGAACTTTGCAAAATTGTCTCTCTAGCCACAGTAGGAATGAATGGAATTGATCTTTATTTTCCTTCTAATTAATGTGTTCAGGCTAAGATACTTTTTTGCACTGAGAATTTCCCGTAGATGAAATATAAATTCAATTATCTGTGTATATACATAGAGTACAGCTGTGTCCCAACATAATTAGCATTTTATTCCAACTGACTTGATTACCTACAATATAGGTGTATCAGAATATATACCTATACATATGCAACAGCACACTAGGAATGGAAAGCCAACCTTTATTTAACAAGTTATTCTAGAATAGCTGAGCAGGTTCAAAATGTGCATTCAGGATTAAAGACTTTCTACATTAAAGTAAGCCATATACTCTTTCAAAGATTCAGCTAAATCCAACTGGCCTCTGTCTGCAACCTAAATTCTACAAAGAATTTTCTGCAGAGTTTGGTTGCACAATCTCCAGTTCTGCAAAGAGAGCCACTGCGAGCATAGTTCTCTTATCTAGGCTTGTTCTTTGCTGTACTTAAATTCAATTAACTTTAACCCAATTAATTTATTTATATGCCAGCAAACTTGGTACCAAAAATTGGCTTCTAGATTTACTGTGAAATGAGTTGAAGATTATCAGAAGCTGGAATTTCTTGCATAAGAAGAAGGAGGAAAAAAATATAGGTACCGTTTTTAGTCAGCTTGCAGCCTGTGGCTAAAATGAGGAATAAGGGATTGACTGAGTTTTTTGCAGGAACCTGTCACTCTTGGAGACAATGTCCCTGCAAGCAGCAAGGGTGATGAACTACCACTGAGTGAGGAACTCACAACATCTGGGAACTGGAAAGAGCTGCCTTAGCAAATCTTGTTTGCTATATTTTTGATGGGTTTATCACCTGCCAGTTGGTAATGTGTAACTCTTGCTCATTTATCATCTCTCTGATAATAGAAGACCTTGTCCCTGAAAGACTGGAATCTGTTCAGGACTCAACTCAAAGTGAGGGCAGAATTAGGTCTGAGAGCCAGAGTATAAACCTGAGTGAGTGGGAAGTATATTACAGTGATGTTTACATTTTTGGAGGCAAAAAATGAATCACTGGAACAAAAAAGAGGAGTTGGGCTTTTGGAAATTTCAGGGCGATAGAGAAATAGGGCAGAAAAAAGCACAACTAGCCAAAGTTGAATGGAAGAGTAAGGTTTGTGGATCTCTGTTACTAAACCAGATTGGGGCAACTAATGAGAAGGGGGAAAGGTACAATCTTTGGCTCCTGTGAAAGACGGGCAAAGAACAGACCATTGAGTAAGGCACTGACAAAAGGTAAGAGTGCGAAGAGAAGAGTCAAAAGGACATTTTGTGAGATAGAAGACCCTGACTAAAGTCTGAGTTTTCACTCTGCTTTTGCTGAGACTATTATTATAACGTGTGGAAAAGAAAGACAAAGAAACTGAAGAGAGAGAAAAAGCTTCAGCTGGGTCTGAGAAATGCTAGACGGCAACAGTACATGAAATTACTGGGGCAAGGGGTGTCTTTAAGAATAAAAGAGAGATTTTTATATAGGTGGCAAAATGAAGGAGAGGTAGAGCAGAAAGTATTAGGGTCACAGGGATATGCTGGTTTTGATCTACTCTTTGAAATAGTTGGCAGAGAAGGAAGTGAGAGGAATTAAAAATAACAAACAGCCAGCAAGAATTGCTAGCATGGTATTTTACTGTAAGGAAAATTCCATGACTGAACCCTACAGATGAACAAAATGGAATTCTAAAAAGTCATATTCACTAATCTTTCCTATGAGAAGGTAATGTGTTACCCTGCACAGCTTTTTGCAAGGAATTCTATATAAATATTTTCAAATTCTCTTGTTTATTTTCCTGATGTAGACGTACATGTAAAAAAATAGAAGAAACAAAACATGCACAGAAAAGTGGTTACAATTTTGTTCATATTGTAACTTTGCAAACTGTATTTCTTACTGTGAATATTTTGTAAGGTATTTATGAAGGATTCCACTTGGCATCTTAGTCAATTTTTTTGATTCCTTACTGTGCAAGAGATGATGTAAAAAGGAAGCTAACATGATGATGTTGGAAAGAAGTTCACTGTTTGCATTCATTCTACAGAAAGTAATTTACAAGGCTTCAAAGACTTTGAAATACAAACTTGCAGTGAAACCAATATGAAGTTGTGGGTATTATTTTCATCAGGAATCTTATTTAAAGCAAGGAATAAGAAAATAGACACACATGAACAAAAAATGTGGACTTTATCCAAATAATGAAAATAGCTACATGTAGCACAGTAATGACAGCAACATGTTTACAGAGCTAAGTTTGATTTGTCTCGCTCCAGTCGTGATGGACAAAAGCTGGTTGTGATATGCAGAACTTCTGCTGAAATCTCCATACTAACACATTTCTGTGGTTTCCTGATTATAGCTGGCTCATGTCCCATCAGTTTAAGGCTGGGCAAAGTAAGCTTGCACCTGTCAGGTTATATCCGTGTAGGCGGTTTCCCAGTCTGTGTTGCAGCAGCTTGCTACTACTGCGTGTCTTTAACATTAGGATGTGTCATGTTACATTATGCCTACAACATGACATAATATAGAACTTCATGCACTGCAACTGATAGGCAGCAGCAAAACTACAGACGGAACATAAGCCATTCAAGCCCACTTTATTGCAGCAGACTGTAAGAGAATGTGCAGTAAGGTATTAGAAGAGTACTCAGCATGCTGACTAGTCAAAAGTACTTTTGGATAGTTCCATGTATTTCCAGTTTTCAGATTTCATTTGTGCTGGCTCAAGGGAGCAATCTCTCTATCACTGAAAAACACATTCAGCATTAGCCAGTTCCTGAGAGGAATGTCAAATATGAAACCAAAAACAAAGCAAAAAAGGCCCTGCAATACAGCAGAGCAGGAGTGTCTTGGTGAATTAAACAAGAATTTAAAATAATTAAATTACTACAATATGAATGCTAATATGGTTTACCTCGTATTTTTTGACATAAAGGTTGCAAATGGATTGTCACAGTAGAATGTATGTGTTACAACGCAATGTGTAGAACATATGTTAATTTTAAACCTGTGAAACTCAGTTTGTGAAACTTGCATGTACAATATATGAACCTTGGTGGGGTTAAATAATCTGCTATATATATTCCTAAATTAACAAAAGACACCAGCTATGAAAAATATGTAAATGGAAAATGTATGTATCATAGAGCATTTTGGACTACTTACTAATTCCTTTTCATGTTGTGTTGACATAAGTTTACCAATTAAAAGCAAGGAATTAATTTTTCTTTTTATTTGAAAGCTCACTGTTTTCAGATCTTCATTGGAAGGGTGAGCCTAAAGCAATAACCATCGAAAGGAAATGCTATAGGGAAGTCCTGCAGCATAGTGTAGCAGGCAATAGGACTGCATTTTAATTCTATATTTTGCAGAAAAATTTCCCCCCGCCCCGTTATGTTTATACCCTCAGCATTTTAAAAGCACCACAATTTACCTAGAATTTTTAAATCCTGTACTTAATCATTAATAATATTTTGTGCTTAGGCTCAATCATAAGTACTTTACACTTGCTGAGGAAACAATGCTAATCATTACAGTTCAAAAAACATACTACTTTTAGCTCCTTGCAGTAACTCTGAACAAAAATATCTTCTTCACTATTTTCCAAAGAGTAAATACTTCTTATTTTTCAATATAAATATTACACATCTCATATCAAGAATCTCCGGAAAGAAGTTACAGTAACAAAAAAAGTTAGCGACAACTATATTGAATTAATTTATTCCCTGTCAAATTTTAAGGGAATAATTACTTGATGAGTTCATTTCTGGACTTTAGAATATATTTCCTGTGTATGAACTACAACTGAACAGATGCCCACCACGAAGGGTTTTCCTAATGTTGCAGTACCACAACCTGGGGAGTCAGAATGCACCAGCTTACCTTGCAAGGGAAACAGCATGACTGACGAAGTCCTTGAAAACAGATGTTGTTTCAACTAAAGTTTTCATGCTGATGGTTTGTGTTTTAGTGGTTTTTTTGGTTTTTTTTTTTTTTTAATTCAGAAGTTGTCCAAGGACATTGCTTCAGGTAATAGATCTCTTTTGGGGTTACAGGAAGCAGATCCTTTTTACTGATGCTTTCAGTTCTTGTATTAACAATATTAAAACCAAGAAATAATAAACTCAAATATAAAAGGCTAAAATTTTCATGAAACACTTATCACTTAACCTGAATTGCCAGAGCAGAAAAATAGAGGTATTTAACACAGGGTTTATCACAAGCAAAGCTTGAAAAATGGGTTTAGCAATTACTACTAACAATGAAAGATGAAGAAGCCTTATCAAAAGTAAATACTTGGGTCTTCTGTGCTCTAAGGCCACACCTACCCCTGCAGCTCATGTTCTACCATGCTTGGGCCTTGGTCTTTTGCTGACTAATCTCTAACTGACCACATTTCTCTTCCATACCAAATATGAAACTAGATGTGTTCCCCTCAGCAATGCCTTGCCACCATACAAGAGAAATTAATGTTGTTTAGATCCTTTTCCAATTACAATCAAAGCAAAAAAAAAAAAAAAAAAAAAAAAAAAAAAAAAAAAAAAAATCAAATATAGCCTTCCTAGTTCAAGCCACTACTTTTTGCTAGCTAACTTAGAACCCATGTCCAGAGCGTAGCTTGTGTGGAGCAAGATTTCAGAATTTTGAACCAAAGCATAGTTCGTGTTGGACTGTAAAGGATAACAGCAGTGGGATACTTGAATTCCATGAAAGGACAAAAAAAGACGGTCAGGGTGGTGTGCTCGAGCCAGGAGAATGCTCTCCTGCAACTTTTGGGAGTTTCCACATTTGAGCAGCATGTGCTGGGCAACAGCTGTGGAAGTGACCCTCCTCCTGGCGTGGTACAAGCTCTTGACATACATTAATGACACAATATCCTCATTTGGAAAATTGTTAGTGGTGTACTGTGAATTTTCAGTTTGGACATACCCACTCAGAGGGAGTTTTACTTTCACTTATTTTCTGAATTTTAATATAGCACAAGTTAGCAGACTTCGGCTGTGGTGAGAAAGATCTGTGCCTCAGTGTAATTTTTGCCTAAATAGAATAAGACAGAGCCTTCAGATGGAGATTTTCAGGATGAATTTGAATGTTCTCTCTCAAATATGCATCTTGGAAGAAAGAAAGGTGAGGACAGATACCCTTGTCAGTAGTAGAAATGAAGGATAATTGCCTACTTCCAGTGAAGTTTTTACACCTGTCTGAACCAGCAATGGACAATGAGTAGAGAATGAAATGCCTGCACAACAGTCTTATGGGGAAACCTCTCAAACTTCTTCTGGGCAATTGGAACACTTGGTGTGGATAATATTCCCCTGCAATGCTTGTACACTGATGTGTGCAGCATGGGAAACAAACCAGAATCAGAAGTCAGCGTGCAGCCACCAGGCTATGACTTTGCTGGGGTCATGAAGACATGGTGGGAAGCTTCACATGACTGGAGTGCAACAGTGGGGAGTTCTTAGGAAGGGCATTGTAGGAAGGGCGGTGTAGGAAGGCAGTGAGGGAGGGTTGTCTTCCCTGGGATGGAGAACAGCTGGAATGCATGGAGTTCTGCCTTGGGATGGGTCAGGAGTCAGAAGAGAGACAATGGGGAAAGATTAGTGGGCAGACCAACACAGTCTGCTTTTGTAGCTGGCATCTGCTATAGACCCCCTGATCAGAAAAAGAAAGTAGATGAGGTCTTCTTCAAACACCTGGAAGAAGCCTCACACTCACAGACACTGGAGAAAGTCCCTCAAGGGGCGCTTTAACCATCTTGATGCCTGCAACCGGTAGAAGTACAGAGGAACTTTTAGAAAAATACAGAAAAAGGTTTTTGAGTTTAAGAACAGCTTTAAAAGGCTTACAGCTGAGAAAAAAGTATCTTATTTAGCTTAATCCGTTTTATTCTGGACCACATTGCTTCTAAGGAAAAGATTGTATCAGAAATACCTGACCAAATGTACAATCACCTTCTCCAGGTAACCTGCACAGGTCAGTCTTAAATGTTTTACCAACCCACTTCCCCTTGTATTTATCACATGAAATATTTAATGACTGAATGTTTATAAGTGAGAAACAAAGGATGAAAGGCCCACATTTTCTTATAATTAAACTCAGAACTTCCAACTTAAGTAAACACTCCCTCAAAATACTCTCTTAGATCTGTATTTCTGCAAACATAAACTGATAGTAATTTTTAAAGGGTTTAAAGTTTCTTGCAAAATATTTTGGGTATCATAATAAAGAGCAAATGAAAAGTGTATAAATAATAAATATTAATGATTTACTAATTGATATTTCTTTATATTTCTATTCAGCTTGTTAGACTAGTATTCAAAATTGAGAAATATTTTTTAACCTATTTAACTAATGAAAAAACCCAAATAATTAAAAATTAGAGGGCACCTTGTTAAAACAGCAGCTTTAAGAACAAAACACTTTCACGCTAAGAGAAATTTTAAACAGTAATTTGCAACTAGTGTTACTGGACAGAGAGAACTGGAGGTAGCACATTTGTTATCAATATTACCATTAGTTGTCACATTTGATTTTTTGTCAGTACAGTCTAAGGTGAGAACCATATTGCAGTCAAGCTTCTAACCTTTGTCCTTCTCTGTAACTCTGTTTACATGACACAACCACTTCCTCAAAATCTCAGGAAAAAAACCCCCAAAAGATTGCTAGATCTTAAAATCCTAATTAGGTCCTACCTTATATAAATGAATTGTAAGGACTTAAAATGTTTACGCTTGACATGGTTTTGAACAACTAATTTTGTACGTTTTTAAAATTTTGTTGTGTCAAAGAAAAGTTCTTTTGGAAATTCAGAATACGACAAAGCACACAAGCTTGTTTTTTTGTTTGTTTTCTGTCAAAAAAGCAGTATTGTCTTGTTCAGCTGGAATATTTTTAAGAACACATGACTGAGGGGAGAAATGCTTTTTTGTTATACCTAGAAACTTCGGGTCAATATTTGGGTATACCCAGCAAGAGTAAAAAATAAACCCAAATCCATAATTTCGTGCGTATTTAGAAAAATTCCTTTCTTTCTGTATTGTTCATCTGTTTTCCCTTGGCTGAGTTACTAGAGTTTTATAAATATTGTTCTTTCGTGCATAGTATTTCTTTTATAGCAAATGGTTTTTACAAATTATCACTTGAAGTTTTATTGGTACACGTGCACTTAGCTGAAACTGAATGGAACTTCAGATGATCTGATTTAAAGAATGAAAAGTAGGGAGAGTCTCTAGATTTTCAAATGAATTTATTAATTTTGCTTTCATCTGGAATTATTTCAGCTAGATTTATGATTCCACTTGTAGATAAAATGACCTGAAATATAGTAAAGAAGGTTTCTGTGCAATCTTAAGAGTCAGCTGAAATTTCATTTCTTTTGCTTTTCTGCTGCCTAAACAGAAAAGCAAAAGCCTGTCTTTGGTCCTCCCTCCTCAGAAGGTAATATAATTTGCCAGCTCTGGAACAGGAAAAAATGTCACTGAAAGCATCTCCCAGAGCTCCCCAGGGCCTCTTGCAAAGCCTGGAAGCTCTTTGCTATCCCCATGGCAGGCATCTATCTCCAGTTCAAGGCAGTATTGTGCCCTGTGCCCCTCCACTCCGGACTAGTGTGCCTGAAAGGAGCAGGGGAAGGATGCTGCAAGGATACCTTCCTAACCCACAGGAGAGTCACAGGGTAGAAAGAGCTGAGAATGTGGAAGTAAATGAACTTCTGGTATGTGTGTAATTGTACAGTTCTCACAAAATCTTGGAAAAAGATCCTTTGAGAGGCTTGTTATTTTTTCCCTTGCCCATGTGTTCCTCCACGTCAATTTTTAGCAACTCATGTCCTGGGAAAGAACAGTATTTTGCAAATGACTTCTTAGCTGTTAAAAGAAAATATTAGAACAAATGATGCTGTTTCACTCCAGCAGTGAACAAACTGGTAACACAGGCCAATTTAATTTTACTGCAGATAATAGTATCATTTAGACATTTCTTTGCTATGAAACCCCGCATGTCAGCTTGAACCTTATTTTCATGACTGAAGTTTAGTTTTAAAAATGTTTTTGTAAAAGCATTCTGTTCTTTACTGAGATGCCCAAGCCTAGTAATTAGTGAAGTATGAAACTCTTGATACAATTGTGAAGTCTCCTGTTAGTAGTATAGGCTCTTTTTTGGTGCTCGACTTGATCTTCAGTGTCACTCCAGAGTATGAACTCATCTGTCAGTAAACTGGGTTTGAACATTCTACATTAGAAGTAATTGTACTTTTTGGCCAACATGCTCTTAAAGTTGGATTAAAATTTAGTGTTAAACTATGATTTTAAGAAGCTTATCACAAATGAAAGCCAGATAAGAGTTTGACACACAAAAGGCTTTATAAGAGAGATTTGTATTTCTGAAATCCACATGGAAAATAATCAAGTTAGTTCAAAAAACTATGATATTTCATTTATTAATAATTAATCTACTGTTAAAAGTTAAACTTTACACACAATGGCTAGTGAATATTCACTTTTAATACTTCAGAGAAGAGTGTTTTAAAAGAAACGTCCTGGGATAAGGTTGCTCAGGTAGTAGAACAAAACCTGTTGTCATAATCTGTCAGCCTCAGAAGAGGAAATTTTGGATGAATGGATCAAGAATAGGACAGTTTTGAGCCACCATTATGATGTAATTTTGGAGCAAATTTTTGACTGAAACCTAGAAGAAGGTTCTGACTATCAGCAACATCAGGCCTTGAAACAATCTTTCAACAAGAAGAATGGGAGCAAGTAATCTAATAACATTCAGATACCACTGGGATGACTACATGAAATGACTGTAAGGTACCATTGTCTGTGGTGGCCTGGAATTGGTATCTCAGATCTCCTCCTTTTCTGTGTTTCTATATAGTTTTAACACCCCTCCTTATTCTGAAAAAAAACCTAGGAATTTACATTTATGTAAAGCAAATCCAAGGAAAATTTTGATTTGCTGGTCAACGAAGAGGATAATCTATAGATTTGTGATAAAGTAAAAACAATTTAATACCTCTTTGTATTAGTCTTCATGAAAAGATCAACTGCAAGCAGACACAATTAATACCTGCAAAAAGGGATAAGATCTCACTATGTAAAAAGAAGAGGAAAGGTTACATAGTGCTTAAATAACATAGATATTCTCAGATCATCCATGCTGATAAACTTAATTCGTTTTAGGGGATTTAACTGATTAAAATAGACTCAGAGGGCTTAGAGGTCTTTGAAAAATTATGGAGGATGGATGCGATGCTGAAGGAGTGAAAAAGAGCAAATGGATTGCTATTTTTAAAAGGGGGGGAAACGTACAGTTTGGTCTATTTAGCTTCACTCTCCTTATGCTAAATCTGACACTTCAAAAATAAAAACGAGGTGTATTTATTAAATTTGCAGATGTCACAAGCTTGGTGAGACTGTAAATATCTTGAGGAGCAGGATTAAAATTCAGTTATGTCTCATAGATTGAAGGGTGGTCTGGGAAAGAAAGATGACTTTGCAATAGGGACAGATGAAAGGTATTACAGACAGGCAGATATACCCAACTGCACCAGTATGGAAGGGGATCAGTTAATTAGGTAGCAATTATTCAGAGAAAGATCTCAGGGTTAAAGTGCAAAGTGATGAGTTAGCAATGAATATGCCAACAACCTTACACTGTAAAAAAGGCAAATGAGAGACCTGGGATATATGAACAACAGTACAACTGACAAGATAGCAAGCACTTTCCTTATGCTCTTTTCAGAATCAGTGACGGCTCAAGCAAGACTGTGTGTTCAGATTTGAGTGCCATACACAAAGGCAAAGGGATACATTTGGAAATATTTCAGAATACAGAGACCAACCTAGAAAACACAATCTGTGAGAAAAGACTGAAAAGACTGGGATTGTTTAACCGAAAAAAAGAAAAAAAGGAAAAGAGAGAGGGAGAGGGACTGAAGAAGGGTTTAATAAACAAAAGAAGCTGTTGGAAACAGGAGAATAGAAAGTCTGTTTTTCAGTTAATATAGTGAATACAAGCAGAGATAATTCAGTTAAACTGCAGTAACAAAGGTTTTGTTCCGACATCAAGGAAAAAGCAATTTGATTGGAAAGGATTAGGAACAGACTAGATTCTGAAGTATTTGAAGTACTGGAAGTCAACTATGAAGTCATCAATCAAGAATGACAAGGATATGGCTGATTCTGTTTCAGGCAACTGGGATGGACTAGATGACTTACTAAGGTCCCTTTAAACTACCTTTCTGTGATTAATAAATAAAGATATGAATATGGGTTGATGTTTTACAGGGAAACACTGTGAACCTTCAAGAATTAGAAAATTATTAAACACTTTGTTATTTTTAATTATTTAATTTATAGAGTCCAACTAAATCTAATTAGTTTTGTTCTTCCAACAAAGATGAAAATATTTCACAATATACTTCCCAGTAATTATACTACACCTATAAGATGATCCAATACTCCTATTTTACCTGAAGAAAAGGTGATTTTACTCACACAATAACATTGGGTCTAATGCAGCGTGGACAGAAAAGTTGACATGAGTATGAATTTGGAAGACGAAAAATTCAGTCTGTACTAACCTAATAATAGGCCTTTGTGTTGTCTGGCCTAAAGAAATGTTAACTTTTTTAAACAAGTAAACTTTCACATTTAGTGAAATGCCTAAAACAGTATTTTAGTCTCCCTGCAGTACTTTCTACATTTTGTTTCTTTTCTCAGAACATCTCATTTCCAAATAAATAAAATGGATTAGTTCTTAATATCCTCAAATCAAAAGGCTTATATAGACTTAGAGGATATATATGAGTTTCTTCTGTAGAAGTCAGTCAGTTCTACCTTTGAGAAAACTTTCAGTGATTTGGAGGATCCCAGAGGCAGAACAGATACCAGGACTGCCCACATGGGGAACTTACCTTTAATAAGGAAAAGTGCAAGTTTACAGTGCATTGAGCTCACTAAAGTATTCCCATGTGTGAATGTTGCTGCCAAAGATACCTTCCACATGTGAACACTGCTAAGTGCATGGGACCATCTTCTGCTTTGAGCAGAATGCATACAGATGAATCTAATTTCATTAGACAGCCAAGATAAAAACAACGGAAAGGAAAATACAGTGACCAGATCCTGGAGTTGCCAAAGATTAAGGGCAATAGGCAGGAATCATGAACAATTCTCTTAAGAGAGAAAATAGTTATTTTTTCTGGTGTTAAAAGATTTAATGAACCACTGAACAGTGTCACTCTTTGTTAAATCAATAAAGAAAATACTGAATCTCTTTACCATTGTTCACTTGTATAAGAGAATTGTGCATTCAGGCATCCATGGACTAGAGATAGAACACTAAAGGGATTGTCGGAGACTTTTTAATCAGCACAAAACAAAACACATGTATAGTTAGCAAAGCTCAGTTATCTTTTAAGTGTCTCCTATTTTCCATAAAGGACAAGAGCCTCAAAAGTACTGCTTTTTGCTTCCTAACAAAAAAACTCCAAATACTTATTCACTGCGCTCAACAGAAGCAGTGTTTAAAAGTTTTAGGTATTGAAGGACCAGATATTAGCAAAGCTACTGATTTCACTTAAATTCAACACAGATATTAATGCTTTTCCAATAAATGAGTTACACCATGTCACTTTAGTTAACCAAGCAGAGGTTTGGGGGGTTTTTTTGTTTGTTTGTTTGATGGGATATTAGGGTTACAGTCATAAATGGCTGTTCTGGGTTTTCAAATATCATGAAGGAAAATTTTCATAGCAGGAAAGCACTAAGACCATAAATTGCTAGAAGTTAGCACAGAGCATTGCTTCAGCAGTTTGGGCATTATGCCCAATGCGACTGAGTGGTACAGAAATCTACTGCACTGATATGTGCTGGCAGCTGAGGGATTTAAGAGAGGCTTTTGAATGCAGCAAGGGGGAAGGCTTGTGGAGGGAGAGGGGACCAACTGAGGGTATTGATGCAGGGTATGTAATGAATTACACATACGCGTCAACTCCTTGTCTCAGGGTGACTTTTACCACCTGCTTACTCAGTATTCTGCCCCTTCACTTACTCCTGCCACAATAGAAATTCACACTTGCCCCAAAGGAAAATCTTTTTCTGCCGAAGTCCTTGCAGAAAATTGCTCCTGCCACACATGCCTTCTTTCAGAGTCAGCTCCTTTCAACTCCAATTTAAATTAATATATTCTGCAATCAGCAAAATCCACTTCAAATAAACATCTTCCTTAGATCCTAGATTTCTCTACACCTGGATTTTGTCTGCTTGATACATACAGTCTAGATATTTAATAGCGCTTTTGGTACCTTTCTGGTCATGCCAAGACTCATAATCAGCCTCTGCATCTCATTCTTTCTGTAACACACTTTTCCAGACAGTTATTTCTCCATACTGTTTTTCAAGTCCTTTCTTTCCCAACTGGCAAAGTTCTTAGCTGCCATGAAGAAAATATCTTTTCTTCTTCCCATCTGCATCGCTGCATAATCATTTTGAATCAATTATTTAAAATCTTCCAATTCTCAATTAAATGAAATAATCGCTAGTTTTAAGAATGCTCTCTGAAAGTTAAGAAACGATTAGGCAGAGTATATTGAGATTCTCATGTTACCTGCAGACAAACAGGTATGCTGTGAAACAAGCTTAAGACTTGTCTTTGTCATGCTCATGAAATAGCTTTGTTCCTCTGTGGTTTCTTGCTTTCAGGTGCTAGAAGAATGTAAGAAGCTTTACTGACTTTAGATGATAAATCTGCATTTAGCAACAATGTAGATTTAGAAATTTGAATGTGTCACATTTTCCACACGTATATAATTTCCCAAAGACATGATTTCAGTGGTTCATTTTTCACAGTAGTTTTCACGAATTAAACATATTTCAGCATTCTATCTACACTTATTTCCAATTTTTCAAGTCTCTATATCATTGTATTAGTAATGATAAATCACTAATATAATGGAATGAATAATGTTTGTGTTAAAAATGCATTTCTTTTGCCTCTACGAAGAAATTTCGCATTTTAAAGAACGTGAATAGGCCTTAAAAATTTAAAGTGTAAACCATGGAGTACAGCAGAGAATCCAACCTTTCTTTTATTTTTGAAAAAATAATGCATTTAATCAAAGGTTTAATTCTTTTTAAAGCTTCAATTTTTCCAACTTTTCAGCACGGTGTTAGAGCTGAAATGCTGTGAGCTAGCGCTTTACGCAATTCCATTGACACAGCAGACAGTTAAAATAATGTCCTTTCACTTAACCACATTTAACTGAGATAAAGCAACACAAGATTTAATAGCTTCCAGCAGTGCTCAGTGATGGAGTGGCTAGTCCAGACTGCAGCAGCAGGTCACAGGTTCATTCAAAGGGCATGGTGCACATAAACCCTCTCATATGGTAGCGGGCCAAAAGTAGATTTTATATGACTTGATGCAACTACATCAAGTAGTTACAGTTGATTATATCAGCCTTGGATTTGGCTGAAAGGTAGAGTAACAGGAAGAGACCGTGTAGGATCTACTCTAGCAGTTTTCAGCAATACTACTTTAGCCCATGAATGAAGACCAGGATGCCATTGACATCAGCAATACTCCTCTTGCAGAGAAACATGGGAAGTTATTTACCAAAAATTAATTATGAGTGAAGTAACCTTAAAAACGTATTATGTACACATGATTTCACTCAACAGCATGTCCAAAATGAAGGAAGCAATAAGATGAAACATGTAAGATCACAATGCTGAATACTGTCATTGATTGTCAAGATATATCGTGTAACCAAAATATCGTGACTAGCCACACTCTTCACTGCTCAGGGTCAATGATGAGGGGGTAAGAGCAAACAGCTAAGTTGTGATTACAGGGCTCAGCAGTTCCTTACAATGCTCAGATTTTTGCTTATGTGATGAATATTTCAGATACATCCTGCGATCTTTACATTCTTCACTGACAAGGAGACAAGATGCATTTTGCATCTGCTAAAGATTTCTGATTGGCACATGTGTTGAAAGACTAGCCCAACATTGAAAGACAGAGTGTTCTTCAAAAGCTGTAGCCATGAAATATTTATTCTTTTCTCTTTCATAGAAAGGCATTTGATGACTATATGACATAAAGTGCCACTAATAGCTCTGGACAAAATTATATGGCTCTAAAGACTATTAAACTATTATTCTTGGAGGGTGGAAAAGGTTCTATTTGACACATATGATCACAATAGTATTAGCAAGGCTTTGTTTACAACCTACCATGAAAAAAACGTTGTACTTTATCAAGTGCATTTTGCAATGGTAAATTCAAATCTGACAATCACAAATAGCAACAATGATATTTGTGATATATTTAGTAGGTATTTTATCTCACAATACTTTGAATGAGATGTTTATTAATTTTTAAAAACTTTAAGTATATAACTAAGGGCAAGTGAATACTAATGACACTGTTCAAAGTATATTTTGTTTGTATCCAAGAGTATATATTTTATAGAGCACAGGCAAATGAATCCCCAAACGTTATTTAAATCTCTAAAGTCAGCTGAAAAGCAAAGACACTCATACATACATAAGCATGACAACCTGAAAATTATGTGAAAACAAAAAGGCTCCTTTGTAAAAGTCCAACTAAAATTTTTTGATAAAAAGACCCAGAAATCATTGCTGGAGCATAGAAATCATATTATGAATTTTACATGAAAACTTGTAGGACTGTTGTATCTGCAAATATTACAAAATACTAAAAACCTTAGAAAAACTTAGAAGCCTGATAAAATACTAAGATATTAACAAGCTAAATGAATACAGTTATCATCCCCTAGACCACATTATCTCAGTGTCCATTTACAATCATATGTGTTTCATAAACCTCCTGCTACTGCAAATCCCCCAGTTCTATTTGCCATTGAATTGCTTGCTTCTCATTATTAGCGGATGAAGAAATGCAGTATAGTAATGCAACATATTCTAAAATGGTCTAAAAACGCATTCCTGAAAACACAATTAATCTTTCTCTTCCAAAAAAGGATAAGTGCTGTGTTAAATACTTTCTTTTGCCAGAACAACCAGGAGAAGGGTAAAAAAAATCAAGCCAAAGTAAATTACTCAGTGGCATCATGCCCAAATCAATCACAGACATCACCTTTTAAATAGTGAGCTGAAACCTGCAGACTGTATTTTAATACTCATGAAGAATTTTTGTTTTGGAAATTCACTTTGCTTAAAAGACCTTTTAATATACTTAGGCAGTCGTTCAAATCTTGCATGTTGAGTGAAGTATACTGCTAATTATGCATATATTCATCTCTTGAAAAAAAGTAGAGGGCTGCATGAGTCTGCAATTTAAAAACGGCATGCAACAAGGAAAGGCTATGCTACAACATGAAGTGACAGCAAATATTGCTTCCTCTTGTTGTCCTCTGAGTAGACTGCTAGATTTGTTGTGAGTATTTTGTGAAAGGGCAACATCAGCTACTGGAATTTGCCGTACACTTTCCTTCTTTCAAAAT
The DNA here is from genome assembly GCF_020740725.1 of Corvus hawaiiensis. Taxonomy (NCBI): domain Eukaryota; kingdom Metazoa; phylum Chordata; class Aves; order Passeriformes; family Corvidae; genus Corvus; species Corvus hawaiiensis. Next base: position 34,751,693 of record NC_063217.1, read on the forward strand.
ACCAGGCACATGTTTAAGGTTACTAAGATTTGTACATGGTTTAATATTCATATTTGAGGATTAAACCTGGATTTTTATCTGGTTCTATAGACTGGAAATGTATTTTGATGAGCAGCATAACCAAAAAATTTCACATATATATATATATATATGTATATATATATATCTTAAGTTTCTTTACTATTCTAATGTAAGTTAAATGGCATATATCAACCACCATCATATTTTTACGCAGAATAATAAAAACAGTTATTTTCATCTTGCAAGGCTCTTGCAACAGTGTGTGAATGTCTTGGACAACTAAACCTAGCGTGCCTGCAACCTTGAAAGGGAAAGGCACAAGACATGGTCAAAAGGATGGACAAGAGAGTCTGCTCAGGAAGTTCCCTGTGAATGAGTGGCAATGTGTGTTGAACCTTACTTTTGTTTGTTTGTTTTGGAGCAAAAATGAATTAACAGAATCTGTTATTAAGCTAAAATAGTGCAGCTAGATAGGAGACCAAGCCATGAAACTTGAGAATCACAAACTGCAAGAGAGGTTTTACTGCAGGAGGTAGGAAGCGGCCAGCTGGCCTAGCACTTGCTTCACCAAGAAACCAAACAGAAGAGTAAACAGTTATGGTTCCATCGTGGGGATGGAGTAATTAGATATTGTAAATTTCCCTGCTGTTCTTTTTGTTTCTGCTTTCAATAAAGTACTCTTGGCTAAGCCATCTGATTCATATTTGCAAGGAGAGAAAATTAGCTGACTGAGCAACAGAAAGACTATTTTAATTTCCCCAATTTTCTGTGTGGGAGTTTGAATTTCTGTTTACTACTCCTGAAATTTGAGACTGGCTGTTGTTGCTGCTGCTAATCATGCAGCTAAGTGGATGACAGGGCTGGTCCGAATGCTGGTTGTGAATGATTGCTCATAAACAACCAGGTGAAAGTCAGGTAGCTGAATCAACTATAAATCCATGCAAGTACATGAAAATACCTAGGTAACATGTAATGCCATTTGTGGACAGCATGATGCAACCTGACTTCTGGTGGCTGGTTCCTTTTTTACACATAAATGCATGCTATAATGTCTCATTTGATAATTATCTTATGGAGTTTATGTATATATACTGTTAGGTTTATTCAATTGCATCATTTATTTACTGTTTTACCAAATGGCATTGTCTGACAAATACCAAAGTTTGTAAACCTCTATAATACTCTTAAATCTACTTGTATGTCTTATAATTTATTTAGTTGGTGACTGTTTCGTGATGTTACAGAACTTGCATACGAAAGTCACAATATATCTACATATATGATGAAAATCTAAATATATGTACTACTAATAAATGGCTATCAATAACACATAATATCTAACCTATTGATTCTGGTAATTGCTATGATATGTAGTATATGCTTTAACACACTGCTCTTTGGATTTCTGGGTACATGTTCAGCACTATATCCATTCTTTTTGTAAATCTGATTTTCTCTATTGCTTCAGTTCTGCTATTTACTCTGGCAGAGGAGCAGTGTGGGTGACATTGCAAAGACTCCAAAGTAAATGGAAGATTTTTCATTCCCATTGGCATAACATCAGACATTGCTACATTGCACAGATGACTCATTTCTGTGATAACTTCAAGATTCACAGGTGGCAGCAGAATACTGGTGAAACATCTGGATTAACAAAAAAAGAAAGAAAGAAATTCTACTTCATGGTGCCATGCTTTAGGCTATAGCAATTTTACAAAATTACTCTAATCTTGGATAGAGAACATTATGCTTCCTACTCGTATTGAACATTCTGTGCATTGCTTGACTCACACACTCCTCTAGAAATCTTTCCTGATGTTTGTTTTGGACTGTGTGTTGGATGAAAACCACATGGCAAAAACTTGATCCAGGGAAGTGGACATTGTGCTCACTGATGTAGGAAGCACTTCACAGCAGCCAAAGAAATCTACTACTGTATGTATATTAAGGAGGCATTGCTTCAGCTGTTGTCAAGGGCTCTGAGTATCACCAGCAATTAAAACAGCCCAGCAGAAGGAAAACTGCATACTCAAACTATTGGTGCTCATGTCCTAATGTCCACATTAGCTATTTCATGAAGAGGCAATTCTAGAGGTAGATTAGTTCCATGGACTGAATGTCCAATTCAGTTGGAGTGCCTCAGGTCCATTTTGGTGCATCTTCCAGCTTAGTTTTAATTTATTTCAGGCATACTGAACAGATGCTGAACATGAACCAAATTTGAACAGTGGGCAGGACTGATCAGGAGACAATTCAAAAGCACACATCCAGATCTCAACAAAAACGTTAATACAGACATCCTCAAAGAAGGGCCTCTATAATCATCTCCCTTAATTTTCACTGCTTTCCCTCACTTTGTTTACAAGATTAATAATACTTTTCTTCTTTACGATATTATGCTTAAAAATCTCTGTATGGTTTTTGCTTGAATAATCTATCCATGATTACCTCTGGACTGCATGAATGAAAAATTTTTACTGGGTCTAGCTAGAATACAAGACTGAACATACTATTAAAGCTGCTCAATTTCTGAGTAGCTTGATGGAGACTGGCCAGAATACAGGAAACCACTGGTTACTTCCAGATGAATTTAATTTTTGAAGACCTTGTCCACATTTCATTCAGATCAAAAAAAGGTGTTCAGAAAGGCTTAAATAAGGATATTTATTTATCAAAAATGTTAATTTTTCACTCAGTTCATCTCTTTGGCTCACTCAAAACACTAGACCAAGCTCTGTAGGAGAGGAGTGCTTGCCTCCTATTTTCTTCATATTCCATCCGACATGTCAGAACAATGAGATCCACAGCTCATTCTTGGGCATCCTCCTTCCTGATGTCTTCTAACAAGTCAATTGAGAGGGCTCACGTGTTTTTCACAACCATCTTGCATTTAATTTCTTTTTATGTGACAAAACTCAGATTTACCACATAACTGTCTTACAAGATACGTGCACCAGAGCACACAGTCAGCGGACAGGATTTTGACTAAGTAAAGTTGGTCTGTACCAGATTAACAGCACAGAATAGCAACGTGAAACACTTGCAGTTAGTCACCTATTTCTGTGACTTATCGCAAAAAATTCTATTTTTGATTCACAGTAGTCTTACTTACAAGAAAATTACAAGTATTCTTCGATTCTTTTGCTTGCTGTGCCCATGAAGCCAGAAATACTCTGCCAGTAGCCAAACTTTCATCTCCTTCTTCCATAACGAAGGACTTCCTTTCTTTCCTTCTTTTGCCTTTATTTTTTTAATACCAATAAATAACATGCTACTGGCCACAAGAAAGGCATATGCAAATTGGCAGGGATGCATCCAATGGTATGATTATACACACTTTTTGCTTTGGAAGAAACCTATTATTTCTTACTTTGTAAAGGGCATGCTCTTAACAATATCTAACTAACATTGTCCCCTTTCATAGAGGAATAATGGGTTATAGTTTAAGTCTCTGTTAATATTTATTGTGACTGATACCATATTAGTGATAAAATCGGTAAGTCACTGCTTTTAAAGACAGCTACCCTTACTGAAATATCTGAGTTCCTTCTACATGAAATGATTAGTGACAACCAAGTCCCCAGTGGATTGCAAAGAGCCTCCAGAATTTCCTCCAGACTCTTAAAGAGTTCTTATTTTCCTTTCTTTTCTTTTTCGCAGGGATTTATTAGGTGAAAAGAGCTGTCATGATATCACAATTGTGTTTATGATGGAAATGTCTTTGAAAAGAGGTTCATAAAGCTCTAGACACATCTGCTGTTACCTAGTTTTTTGCTCTTTCTATAGGCAGATGCCCTTGATTTTGGACCTTTTATTTTTACTTTAGACTTAATAATCTGTTTTACTTTATAGAATAACAAGAAGAATGGGGTTATGTACATCAAAATTAATTTTCATAATTTAGCTAAGAATAAATCCATTAATTGCATTGAAGATTATTTTGAATATCAAAGTCCCAGAGTGGTATGGAAGCTTACTGAAAGCAAGCATGGGCTTGATATGCAAAGATCCAATAGTGAAAGTGCTCAAGTATCTTCTGTATGAGTATAGACTGCCTCTGATATAGTGAGACTCTTTATTCTAATTCAAGGATAATAGATGTATGGTTCAGAATGCCAAATTCTTCACCCAGAAACAGGAAAGACATTTTCTAGCGAGTTGGAAGAGAAAAGAATAATTTTGAGATCCTTATGAACCTGATAATTAAAGTGTAGTAAAAGTCCAATTAAACCTTGAAATGAATAACATTTTGACCTAACTTTAAAAGCATTTCCCTTCTGATTAGCATAAATTTTTAATAATTTAAACTTGTGATAGTGATTTTTATACAACAGCTAATTTTTTCCTAAGTGTACTGGTATTTTGGGCTTCTTCATAGACAATGAACTGAGTTTCAGAACAACTCCTTCCCCCAAACAAAACCAAACCCAAACCAACCAACCAACCAAAACCAACAAAAAACTCCACCGAACCAAAAGAAGTTTTTCCTCCATGCTCTGCCCTCAAATTTGTTCTCACGTGTTCTCAGAAACCTCCAAAAAGGCAAAACTTGGAACTCAATATATATAATTTTTGATGATTATAGATTTTCTGTACCCAATACAATGAACTACATATCTCATGACTCTTTATACTGCTGAACACTATAATGAACTGTTTCATGGCCTTTTCCCCCTCTGTCAGATAGCAGGTTAACCGAGGAGCCACAGGAGAGTTCAAACAAAGGTGAGAGCATACATGGAGAATAGAATCTACAGTGCTCTAACTACACAGGAAGACTGTACTGAGCTTTTTAGGAAAGAGCTACGCCCTAAGAAGATTTGCAAAGGAGATATTTAGATTGAAATTGTTCCTTCAATTATATTTTGGAATTTTGAAAACAAATTCATTTGGTAAAAAAGGTAAAATTTTCCTATCATCTGTGTAAAAATGTTAGCTATAGAGATCAAAACTGAAGCTTTGTATGAAAACAAAATTAATTATTAAAGACAAAATATTAATATTTTGTGAGAAAAGAGAATTGATAAACTCCTAGCAGATTAGCAGCTTTCTCTCCTGTGCATTTTCTGGACTTTTGTACCTTTTTCCTAGTACAAACTGCTAAAGTGAAAGAAATTTTGTTATCTGTTAAAGTGAAATAGCATCATCTTCCAAAAAAAAAAAAAAAGAAAAAAAAGAAAAAAAAAGAGTTTTTCTCCAAAACTAATTCTGAAGATCAGCTGGAGAGGGTCCACAGCAGCTGAATTCAAGTAGCAAGTAAGAAGAAAATGAGGCCTTAAGCCCTCCTAACCTCCATTTGAAAGAAAATCTTTCCATGGGGTATTTATTCATTGTTTCATATGTAGATAATCCTTTGCAAATGGCAAAGAACTAGAAATTAGAAAAATAGTAAGCAATAATACCACTGAGAGTCATTTACTTGGGGTTCACTTACCTAAAATTACTACAATTATTAAATATGTAGGAAAGAAATAATGAAACACTACATTGCCTTCACAAAAGTGTACAAATCACATTTCCTCTTACAGAAATTGTTTGAGAGATATAAAAGACCATTATGTCACTATTCAGCAACAATTTACTTACAATTTAGTAGCAAATTAGATTCACACACTATCATTTATTGCCAAATGGATGGGAAGAAAACATAGATATTCTCTGTGTCCAAAGAGAGCCTTTGCACTTGGCACATTTGCTGGTTTTTAAATTAATATGTTTTGCCAATAGTTTTCCTATGAGTATGTGATAGCCCAGTGATCTTCTGACTACTCTGGACTGCCCAAGGCCATGTTGCCTTGCAATGTTTCCATCACAGCAATGATGCCCAACAATGCTGTAATGCTCTTCAGAAGAAGTTTTTCAGGAAGAGCTGTGCCATGCTAAAAAGCTTTGATTCATGCTGCGAACTGGGGACACCGATATGAAATAAACTGTGACTGATGATCAGTCAATGACCATTTCCATAACCATTATGCCATCAGTAATTCATCAAGGTAGTATTCCTGATGTTGCACAGCTTGGATAACCAAGGGACAGAAATACATGCTGTGATTTTAAAATGCATTTCTAAGGATATTCCTTATGCGTAATCTGCATAAGGATTCATAAGGAAAATAACCTATACCCTACCAGAGCAAATAAAGATCAACCAGGACTGTAATAAACTTCTGACAAAAATTTTCCCTAGAAAAAGGGGATATTTTCTTTGGAACATTTAAATGAAAATTTTCTCATCAGATGGTTCATCATAATTTGCCAGTATGGTCTGAAACAAACTAACTTGCTGTGTAAAGCAATCTGTCAAGGAAACTCATATTAACTCCACTAGACGCTTTGAAAATATGTCTATTTCCTCCTTCTGTGTTATTAAATATCAACCATAGCTCAGTGATTTTTGGTTTGCTTTTTATTTTGTTAGCACAAGAGAAAGATGCCATATATAAAGCATCCAGTATTTGAAAAATGTTCTCTAATGACGTGCCTTTTTCTACACAGAAACACTAATGACAAAATCATCTCTAAATTGCCACAGTTACCTTTATGTTGGGCATATGTAAAAGGCTAAAATACATACATATGAACATGGCTATGAACTAAGTCAGAAAGTACTCTTTTTGGTATTTACAACATCTAATTTATGCATTTAACTTCAGGTCTCTGAATTGGGAGCCAAGTTCTGCAGGCAGCATAGAAAGAGACAGGCTGTGCCATTGCACAGTGTAGCAATGGAATCAGCTCCTAGAGCAGCCTCTCCCTCTCTCCACTGACTATGGAGAGCTTAGTGAGACTAACTTACACACACACCTTAAATTAGGTACCTAAAGCAGATGGACTGAACACCTGTTTTTGTTTTCCACAGAATTTTTATTATATTTGGCTTTGCAGAAGGTCTTTTGTAATAGCAGAGGATTTTTATGACCTGAACAAAGTACTAAAAATATTGTAACAGTGACCTGATATAGCTAAGCTCATCCCCAGAATTGTCTTTCTCTCCTTTTCATTTTCAGTACCCAAATGGAAGGTTCGCATTTTTTTAAAAAAAGAGTATCTTGCTTTGATCTGTAGTTTCTGAGCTGTCCCATTTCCACAAAATATATACCATTCTGTGGGTGCAATTTCAACGCACTATTCCAAAAACTTTGGCATAAAATCTAAATTAAAGAAGAATGAATGCTTTTTCTGGACTTAAAGCAATGGGAAAATAGATACTACAAAGCAATTTTCCCAAATGTTTTCTGGCTAAAATGAGGAAAACTTTTTCTATGATTTTACTTAAGAGTTGCAAGGTTTTAAACAAATATTCACATTTACAAGTATAAACAGATCTTCAATATTCCTTACAGTTGCAGATAAGACATTTACTATAACTCTGTATGCAGACTCACAATACATCCTACTTGTTGTCATGTCTTTTTCATATTGTATAAATTCAATTACATTTTTTGGCTCACTCATGTAAGTACCTTAAGAGGCCCAAATAGTAAGAAAAGGGAAATGGCAATTTGAAAGGGACAGGACCTAACAAGACTCAATGGCTGAAAATTTATAAAAGATAAACAAGTTATACAAGGGTAGATAAAAGTTGTATTATTTTGTTCTGCCTGTCTCCAGATAACAAAAGGAAGAACTGGTTTTCAGGTCATGAGTAAAACTAGGTAGGTAACCCCACTGGTGCAGGGAGGCGTCCTGTATTCCAGTAATAGAATTTAACTGCATAAAAGAAAGCTTTTTATGATTTGAATTCTGTTCAGGATTCACACATGCTAATATTCTACAGAAAATTCAGTAAAATTTCCAGCAATTGAAAGAGTGAACCAGCCACCATGCAGTTCGAGGATTTGACAGTTTGGAAGGCATTTTGACAGTGAAGGGTTGTACACTCACAGTTACGGGCGCAGTAGGGGTCAACTACATTTCCTGGAGGGGGAAGTGTTACAGAGTTTAACAAGAATACAAAGATGAGCCCTCCAAACAATTAATAGAAAATTTCAAAATTGCTATAATAAAAATAGCTAGTGCTCTGTGTAAAGGAAACAGAACTGCCCAGTACTGTTAAGAGCAGCACCAATCTAAGCTGGATGTTTTCATTGGTGAGGGTGGAGACTTTATAATGAAAAAAATACAAATTAATGTACTTCACATATGCCTGAAATGGGCAGGCAGTTGGGTGAGATAATCATTGTAGATCCCTTCCAATTGAAATATTCTATTCTATTCTATTCTATTCTCTCATATTTTTGTAAAGTTGAAGGAGATGCAATGTTCTGCAAATAACTTCAGTGGTGCCACTGGTGAAGTGCTCCTCATTGAACATTCTGTAGTATTCCAGGAGTTTTAGTGTACTTCATCTTTTTAAGCTCTTAGACAGTCTTCATGAAGCTCTATTTAAATTGGTAGACCTCTGTGCTAGAGCTCCAGATAATGACCTGCATAACCAAAAGGTCCCAAATGTTCACAACAACCTGCCTCTCTTTCGGGGACTACTTATTTCACACAACTCTTCCTGGGAATCTTTTACTTATTTATTTCAGCTGGCCTTTAGATTACTCACCCCCTTTTTGGATGAGGTTATCAACAATAAAATTTAACACAGCCCCTTTTTAAAAAAGGAATGTATTGTTTCTATTAAAGATTAAAGTTCCTCTGTCAATGATTTTGTACTGCTTGGAAATTAAAAAGACATTTAATGCTGACTATTAAAGTAAAGAAGCCTACGATTTAATAAAGACATAACAAATGTCTTTCTCTTCTTTATGATGGAAAAAAAAAATTCTTCTCTAGCGTCTCGTGATCTGGGCTGGAACTGAATTTCTGTGACAAATGCATACTCATTATCTGCAGAGATTAGAGACCTACTTAAAACAAATCAAAAACACTCAATGTCTATGCATTGGTTTTACATACCAGTGTGTTGACCCCTCCAAGAGATTGAAAGGTTTTGAACTTCAGTACTGTCACTTGAACAATAATTTAAGATTACAATAATGTCAAGCATATGAGATGAACATGAAAAGCTTGATGTGAGCCCTTGGGTAAGGTGAATAATAGAGACACGAAATGGTTGAAGTAGAAGAGCTTCAAGCCACAAGGAGAACAGATAAATAAACATGTTTGTTTGGGAAACAAAAAGATCAGCCAGGCCTGCTGCAGAATTTGAAAAAGCCCAAACTAAATATAGATGCTAAGTCAGTCTTGTAAACTCTGGGTGCACTCTTCAGTGATAAATAGAATAAACCCCTACACAAAAGTTTTACAATGCTCTTTTACTCAACTACCCTACCCAACCCTTTTTTAAGGTAATCCTAAAAAATTTTCTATTTGTTCCTGTTTCACATGTGGTTCTACTGAAGAGAGGACTTAAGAGAAGGTATTTCAAAGTAATCTCCAAACACTTATTTTTTAAAAAACACAACATTGATAAACTGAAACTCCAACAGAAAAAAATTCAAAAGCATCCTCTCTGTAAGTTTGCTTTAAAATTAACAATATATACTTGAAATGTCTAGAAGTCAAACTTTCTCCTGAGAAAAAGACTAAAATATCAGATGTTTGTGAGAAAATGCAAGTAATAATAAAATGTTGAGACGAACTGCAACTTTCATATACAGAACCAAGAAAAATTGTGGGTGCTTTCCTAATGTTTCATGTTTGGACGTTTGTTTCTTTTAAAAAGTCATGCAAAGCTGCAGAAATAATCCCCTACATTCATCAACTGGTTTGATTAATCTCCTAGAAAAATTTCAATAATGATCCACAGAAAATTCAGACAGTATCTGTGTAATATCATACAGGAAGGTCTGGAAGAATAGAGAGTACATCACTTTCAAGGATGACACCATGTTCCATTAGTCTGAGTTTGGCTTGACTTTTTAAGTGGCTTTTAAAAATATTTTTGAATTTTTAAACACATTAGAGAAAAATCACAATGCTTTTCAGATGGTAAGTATGTAAAGCATATTTTTCTGTAGCATAATTGAAACCTAATTCATCTTTTCCCCTGGAGATCTTTTAGAGTTGAGGGTAGTGACTATCATAGAAAGAGGACTCAGTAAAAGGAGGTATTTCCATTTACAAATATTTCCTCTGGAGCATAAAGGATCAAAGATTTGGAAATATGTTGCAACAACTTGACTTAAATATTTTGATTATGCATTACACATGCCATTTAACCCTGCTGTATCTCAATTTCCACATACATGAGAAAAAGAAAATAATATTTACTTACTATGCTCACATGGCCCTTGCAAAAATATATTAATTAGTACTTGAGCTATACTTGAGAAGTATTATATACTATCTCAACTGAAACTTTCATGAAATCCTGAACACTGCCTTGGGAAATAATGTCAATGTTTTTTTTTCATTGGCTCTTAATAAGATGTCACATTCATATGAAAATGATATGTGAACATATTTTACTGGGAAGAAGGGAATTAAACCATCTTTTTATTTGTCTCTAGCCCTTAATAATATTACAATATGAGAATAATATATGAAGAAATGTTATTTGAGAGCAGAAATTAAAGCACAAGAGTATCTTTCAGAGAATGAATGAAAAGCCATAATTATCCGGCAGCAAAACCTGTACATAGGACAAGCAGTGTATTTAGACACTACTAATGCATTTACTTTACTATCAGTTCATTCATATTACACATTATTAGTTAAAATAGCAACAGAGATTAAACTCTCTCTGTCATAATTAATTCCTTCGTGCCTCAGTTTGTTCTGTTCTGCATTTGAATTTCCTAGTCACACAAAAAAGGACTAGGAAAGGTACTTCAAACTTGGTTTTGGATGTGTTACACAAAACCCCAATACCAGTGGCTGTGAACACCTTTCCTTCAAGCCCAAAAATGCACTGCTTTTAGATTTGTATTGAATCTAAGAATAGATTTCTACTGGAAAAAGTGGAAAGGAGGTTATCCTACTGTCATGCTTTATGAAATACACAGATGAAGACCAGTATGTGCTCTATACATCTATACCTGTGAACATGGCCAGAATTTTATCACCAGAATGTAAATACGGGAGGTTGTATCTGCCAAGCATTTTGTCACATTATCAATTAAACATTTATAATAATCCAGCAAAACTGAAGATGAAATGATAAAATGCACCTTAACTTTCACAGTAGTTTTCTAATAACATATAAACTGTTTGTAATAATGAAGGTTGAGCCAGTGCTGAAAAAATAGAAAAATGTTATTTCCATCTAAGACAGAAAATAATGTTTCTTGGAAAATTGAAATTATTTTCTACATAGATTTTTCTACTAAGATTTTTACATTCATCTTTCAAAATTTTCAATTTGCCTGACAACAGGATTGGATTTGATTTAAAGCTTAGAACTAAATTTTGATCTCTAAAATGATTTCTTTTGGTATTGTGGCAATACTTGCCAGTACTACTTGTGGCCTACTTTTTCATGCTTTAATCTTTCCACCTCTAGAGAACATACTTTGTATCTCTTAATTTCATTTGTTTATTGTTTTGGTGTGTGGGGTTGGTTTTTTGGGGGGTGTGTTTTGGGTCTTTTTTTTGCTTAACATTTCAGAGTTAAATTATTATTGTGACTAAGCATTCAGTTACTTTAACTTTTTTAAAAAATGGTCTAAATTACTTTTATTTTCAATCTATTTTTAGCCACAAGAAGGGATTTGGATCACTCAGATGTTGTTCACCAAACACAAAAGAAAATCGGAAAAATTTCGCAATATCTGCTTGTGTACTCTATTAGTTGAAGGTCAGTGTTCAATACCACAGTCCATACAGGCATTTATACATATTTTAAATAAACACAGAAACACATAAGTGTTATGCATATATTGCAAATAATTTCATTAAAACATACATGTAATTTCTTTTAGCATGGCAAAGAGCAATTGTTAATTCACAGGTACTTAATTTTCATATCTCTCTAGATACTCAAGAACACCAAATTATCAAAATTACTCTTCTCACATCACATACAACACTTCCTGCCTCAGTGCTTCCAACTGGTAGGCATCTGCTCTTGGGTAACACTCAAGTAGTAAAGTCTGCTGTCAGAGAAATACTGCACATCTCAGAGGCTTTCCCTGTTTATGAAGTGGTTTTTACTCATTTCTGCCTTCAATAGTCTTCTGGACTTGCTCTACAAACCAGCAAGTACTGGTGACTCAAATACATATCTTAATCACTATAGCTTTAACTATCTATTCGTATCAAAATATTACCTCAATAACTAAGAAAGAAATTATTGTAGAACTGCTCCTACAAATGAAATCTCTAAGTGAGGAAAATTTAAGTATTTTTAAACTTATAGGCCATCTCATTATAGATGCTATTCGATTCACAATGAAGTCAGTGAAGTCAATAGAAATCTTCTGAATAATTGTCAAAGAAATAAATGGCATTTGATACGGCCATTTTTTTACTCTAATGTACTCAAATATCCATGTATTTTTCTCTAAACAAATTATTTAGATAAAACCACCTAATTACAGGGCACTGTTCTTTCATTTATATCTTATTTAACTTGCCATTTTGCATAACATAATAAAGGTTTTCTATGTAGTTTTGTGCTGAATGTGTTGTTAAAGTTACAAGAAGAACTAGTGAGACTGCCTAGAACTGACAACTGAAGTTTCTAAGAAGACTGGTTTAGTCTTCTATCTACCTGAGATGTCTAACCAAAAATGTAAGGCACTTTACTGAATGATGGGGATTTTTTTCCCCACGTTTTTTCAGATGTCATCCTGAAATAAACATGCCAAAACTCTGCTTTGCTGACTGCGTCATCAGAGCTTGCAAACGCTAGCACTTCTCCGACAGGCATTGTGAATCACAGTTATTTTTTCTCCCAATGTCTACGAGGTCTGCCACCTGAACTGGCATAGTCTGTAAGTGCCATCAACTTCTCCTCAGGGCTTACAAGCTATATTTGCTCTTTCAGAAGAATCTGAAAATGTTGTGAACCATAACTATGTTTCTGAGAGAACTTACAAGTTCTGCCATCTGTGCCTGCAGTGCTTCAGAGCATCATAATATGGATATGGAGATATTTTCATCATGGGGTTTATGATCTCTACCAGCTGCATCAGCAGAGATTGTTAGTGCTGTGAACCACAACCATTTATCTCTCAGCACAGATGCCTGCTTTACTTTTTCATTAATGGTCTATATCTATTTGACCACTGTTATATATACGTGTACATTTTTCACCAAAAAGGAAAGCAAACAACCAAAATAATACTTTAAAGCAGATCTTTAATCACTGCAGATCTGGAGAAATTTCTAAATATTTATGTTAAGTTTAACTATGCCTTGTTTAGACCAGGAATTTATTGCAAATGCAATTATTGTGATAGCCATATCACTTGTAACCCTTTCTGTAGTCTGACAAAGCTGCAGCTCTTGCTGCTATTCACAGATTTTGAGAAAGTATTTCCTTTTATAAATATAATGTTAATTCTCTTTATGCTATCCTGGCACCTCCTGACTATCTTTGGTTTAGACCATGACATGAAAAAAAACTGTCCTTATGAAGGAAACTTTTGCTCTCGTTAGCTGTCACGAAGGAGTTTTGGCACACAGTGATACATCACTACTTTCCCTACATTGGCCGTGGGAAAGAAATGTGCTAGGTGTCTATGAGGAGTCACAGCAAATCCAGATGGGTACAAGGAGGGCTGTGTGTGTCAGAGGGGAATGTAGAAAGGAGCTCTATCTTCTCCATATGTTGACAAAGAAAGAAGCCTTTGACATGCCAAGAAGCTCTTGACTGGCTGTCTAAATGAGGAAGCCAGGGATATAAAGGAAAGTAGTTTGAGATTTTACTACTGATGCCATTGTGGACCTGTTGCATTTCAATATACCAGTATGGGAAACGTATAGATCTGGAAAGTCTAGTAGTAAAATGCCTATAAATTAACAACTAATGAACTTTCAAATTACAGCTTTGAAGATACTGGGCTTATATATCTATAATTCTGTGCCTGTGTGTGTACACAAGCCTGACCTGACCGTTAGACTCAATTTAATTTGACTGTGATGAAGGGCCAAACCAGAAATACTTTGCGGGTATACGGAGTTTTGAGGAAAAGGCCTTATTTCTTACCAGTCCTGTGGAGACTTGTTTGGTACTTGGGACTTTGCAGATCTTGCTTTTGGGCTGTCTGGCTGTGTTGGTTGCCCATAGTGGGGGACACAGAGGATGCCAAAGCCCCCAGGCAGAGAATCTGGCACGTGATGGTTCCAAAAATCAATTAAATCTGCCTCTTGCTAATCCTAGGCCTTCAGACCAATTTTAAGTTTCCTTAATAACATGGGTTTTGGAAATCAATGAACAGACTGATTTTGGGAAAACATTTGCTTACATTGAAGGTAAGCATACTTGATTTGCAGTATAAAGGTAAAGATTTCAAAAATGAAAATACTAATGTCAGTTTTCATTATTTAAAAAATTTTATCTAAAAATTACTTACAGGTTATGCTGTTGCTGAAACTATGGAGGAAATACAAAGTTTCTATATGAAACTAGGTCTTAATTTTTTTATTTGCTGAATAGGAAAAAAATTCTAGAATTTTTAGCATTTGAGATGTAATAATGAAATCATGGAAAGCAACAGAACTCGTAAGGTTAACTACTGCTGATCAACTAATACCTATCTTGCCTTTAAAAAAAAATTCTTGTAGCTTTGGATCAGTGTTGAAAAACTACATATGCTAAATTTTATACAAAAGGCAAATGTTCAGAAGGGAAAACAGGAGTAACTCTCTTATAGGCTGATTCTACTACAATATTTACTGAGCAGTCATTAGTGTCTTGATCCATGTCCTCAGGAGCATTCAAAATTTAAGTTCTATTCCCTATTTGAAATGTACCAGTAAGATACTTGACACTTTGTTCTTTGCTGGTGTTAATATTTTAGCAAACCTGACATATGTTTACATACATATTTTCCGTGTCCAATCACTTCATTAATACTTTCGAAAGTCTATTTTTGTAGCTGTACTGCTTTCTGCATTTTTGTGCATTTTAAGAAAAGGTATTCCAAAAGTTTTGAAGTAAACTAATTTGAAAATTTGAATTGGTGCTTGTTGATTTTTCATGCTTTTCTACTACGTATGTCAACTGAGCACACAAAATTTTTAAGTTTTAAAAAGGTTTGGAGGGAGGATATATTGCTTAGACTAATACTAATATTCCCTTTTCTGAATCAGTGCTCAGCCCTGGGAAAGACAAAATAAAGATCAAAATAACTGTGGAACTGCACCTGCTTCTTGGAAGTAGGTGGTATTTAAGCTGAATTTAATCTTGGTATTTACATACAGAGGGACAGCACACTGGAAAGAATCCACATGAATATGGTCCAGGTATCTACAATTAGGGGATCATTACTAAACCAAATTGTTTTCATGAATAAGTGCATCTGGCCGTTATGCCATTGTTTGGAAACCTGCAGTCAAATCTGTAAGCAAACTGGAGGGAAACCTGTAAATTGCTAAAAAAAATAACTTCATCCTAATTGACTATGTATTGGGCTGCCTGCATGATTTTCCTTTTTTTTTCCTAATATGAATACGACAACACATAGAGGGCTTATTGATCCTCAATACTTAACTGTTAGGTCATATGAATAGCAAATGAAATATGATATAAAATATGCAAAATAATAGTACATTAGCCTAAACAACACTAATAAATTGCAAAGCTTAGCATGAAATTGAAAATCACTAATGGAGCACTGTGCAGTTTGTTGAAGCTATGGGCAGTCAAAGAATCATACATAATGTAACAGTACAATTGCTAACAGCAGGTTCATAGAAGACAATTTAAACTTATTTTTTATGGACAAGAGGAATTGATCTTTGAAGCGGTTCCTAAGGAGATTCCACTTAGCCCGAACAGCATCTTGGGATTGAGTTCTGGTCTATCCCTTGCATCGAATACATATTTATGAACTTCCAGAAAACACTGATTTAAATTACACATGAGATTATGGCTTATGAACTTAAACCAGAAGAGGTAAAAATATTAGACATGTGGAACTAATACCTGAAACTGCTATTGAATTCAATGGTTATGACAGTCCTGCAGGTTCCACTGAAAGATAGGTCATACGCAATGAGCTCCACTTCTTAAAATTCTTGGGACTTAAAAATATTTAAAGCTATGAACACAAAGGATGAATATGTTTCAAAATCATAATATGCTAGATGATATTCTATTTTCTCAAGGCCATCTACATGAAAAATCAGCTTATGTTTAATGTAGTTGGTATCAAATGCAGTTTTTCAAGGAGCAAGACTGCTTGAAAAAATTCAAGTCTTTACTATGCACTGATAGGAAAAGTTCTCACATTTGTGAACATTCAGGGGGAAATTTGTATCATATTCATTTTTTCTTTTGCAACATTTTCCCAATGAAATATTAAATTTTATGTTGTCTTGCAAAATAAGTCAAAAAGGTTTTATAAAATTTAGCAGTGCCATAAGATCCGATGTATTTTAAGTACATATAAATTAAGAACTGAAAAGACAAATGTGAAATTCTTATGAGTTATTTTCACCTCTTAAAAAGTATTGTAATTGTAGCACAGTAACTGTTCATTTTAAGTTATAAGCAGCCAACACTTGGTGAGCATGGCTCTTTTCTTTCAATTGATCTCAACTCAGTATATGAATCTAGGCCCTTTTAATACTGTTATTTTGCACTTGGTGGTTGTGTAGGCCCAATCTCTGGCCTCACTAACCTATAGGTCTTATAGAAACTCTGAAAAAATCTGCATAAAAATTATGTACATGAAAAATGGAGAGGTGGCACAGATGGGTCTTTTGTTTACTAAAAGGTAAAGTATTGAATGGTGCAGGCTTTTTTTTACTAATGAAGTTTTGTGGACAGATTGTTACTACTTAAGCCTAGTCACACAGTTAATAAACCTAAACCACAATTAACTGAACAGCAAGTAGGTCACCAAAGAGCAACAGTTCAAGTACTCACAGGGCAAACACTCTTGTAGTTGCATATGTTGAGATCTTAGGAATTGCTTACAAATGTAGCAAATACAAAACTATGCACCAGAAACTCCATCATCCCGAAGCGCTCACTGATGTAAAGGTGGGATGACTGAGGGAATGCGGTGCCATCACTATGTTACATTGTTTGATCACTCTTAAAACTCCAAATGCCATATCCTAAGTATTTCCTGGATGAAACGGTCCCAAATTTACATGGATACTCTTTTTTCTGAACATCCTAGATGTACTTTACTGAACATACAGTGTATTAAAGTTTTATAGTACAACTCAGCAAGTAGCATGTGACTTCAGGGAAGCAAACAAAGAACTACAACTTTATAGCCCTATCCCTGTTAAAGACATAGGCTCCAATTCAAAACAAATTTCTCATCACAATAATTCAGGTAAAGGTGTTCCTCCATACCTTTGTTTTTGCCAAAATGAGATTATAGGATGTGCAACTTGCAGTTTTGAGCACAAAATACAGATAAAATACTTAAACAACTTATGCATCAACTAGTGTGGCAGTAATTTAACAGACATTCAAGCTTAGGGTTTACTTTGTTCAGCACTGATCTCACTACCAGCCAAAATAAACTCATCATTTTATAGTTTAACTGCAAGCAGCATTCATGCTCATTCAAGCTGCATAGTATAAGAACTTTATGGTCAGATAGCTACTAATCTACTTAGAAACAACATGGCTATGGGTTTTTTTACATGGCTTATTTTTAGATGATACAGGTATTTTCACAATCTAAACGGTCTTTCATTTTTTCTTTAGCTTCCATTTTCTGTCAGCAAAGCACAATTTCACAACTTCCTTGTCTCCTAGCTTTTACATCAAACAACTACGAATTGATGAAAAGTATCCCATTTCCATAGCGGTCCTCTCTGATGCTAGTATACAGGGTTTTTTCCTCCAGGATAAACTTCCTATCACACTGTGTAATATGTGTTACAAGGATGCTAACATTTTCAGAAGAGGCTGCATTGGAAATTGGCCTCTTAGTTAATGATATTTGAATGAAAAAAACTCCCTGTAGATCTAAGAAAAATAAAGTATTCCCTATTTCTCTCATCAAATAAATAAAATCATAAAAATGAGAGAGCTGACACTGAGACTGGAATATAGCAGTTGCAGAATGAAAGTAAGTGGGATAATGCTGGCTTGAGGACACTGATACAGTGGAATTAGAAACTGAGGAGCTGTACTGATATGGAGGATCCATGATGAGGCATGGGATGATACCAGGGAAGAAGAAGCAAGAGTAGTCTTGGCACACAACATATCAATTACTTAATCTTAGGCAATCCTGCTTGTCCCCACTAAGTAGACGAGAGCAGTGAGAGAAGACGGGTTAGCAGCAACTTGACATGGCCACTGTTGTCCATTTCCTCTCTCAAAATCCATTGGAAGGAACAGAAAAATGCCAACTAGGAGCGCTCAAAATGTGCCTTAACTGCTTTACTCAGAAAGAGCACAGACCCTTCAGAAGTACTGCTGAAGTCATCACCCTGGCAGGAGTTGGGGTCAGGAGTGAGGTGGGGATGTGTGTGTGTGTGTGTGTGCGTGTCTTTGATCTTCAGGGAGTACTGAGAATCTGTGCTCAGACTGGATCAGCATTGCAGGCCTCGGTATTTAGAAATGCTATGTATATCTACTTTTGGAATAGTCTCATCCAATTCTGTCTTAAAATATGAATGAGGCAGGCTAAATTAGAGTCAGTCTAGATTTTCCAGCTCATTGCCACTTCCTCCCATAAATCTTAAGAACAGTCATCAATATAAGTATTAGACAAATTTTAAGACACAAAAGTTGGAAATAGTTTCTCTTAAATCGCAAATGAAAATATACCTAAACAAGGACCATGGCTTTTCTTCAAAAGAGGGCATGGGAATTTGTCCAGTTCATCAGCAGCATTTAGAAACCATCACTTACCCACTTCCAAGAGCTGAGCAAAACCAAAACTTTGACCCAGCAATTTTCTTAGTCTACAAAAGGCTGAATTCTCAATTCTCTCAGAGAGAGAGGAATGCTTTCATGGGAGGAGCATGCTTATTAGAACCCTTACCATAACCTAGAATATTTGCAATAACAAAAGAATAGAATACTGCAAGACCTGTATCTCCTGTTACTGATAGGCTTAGGATATGAAGTAAACACCAAAAAGTTCAGTAAGGTCACATATGCATTACTTCAGATTTTCTGTATGTTTTAGTATAATTTCATGGCGCTCTGAAAATATCCAATAACAGTAACTAAATATAAAATATTGCTATTTAGGAATCTCTAATCAATATTTTGCTTTGTTCTCCTTGCAGCTTTCATGGTAAAGACATGAGTCATCAATAGCTTACTGGTTTGGGATAGATACATAATACCACATAACACAATAAATCTGGCAAGTAAAGCAGTAAAAGAGAACCTGTCGGGGGGAAAAAAACCCTAAGTCTAAACCTCAATTTGTTGCTTAGGAAGGACAGGACCCTGAGGCTATTTTAAATGTGAATGAGTTTCCCTCCCTGCCTTCCTTCCACGCTTCCTTCGTTCTTCCCTCTCTCTCTCTCCTTCCCTCCCTCCCTCTGAGTCTCAGCCTCTCTCTGTTCCCTTCCCCTCTGTTTTTGGTCAAAAATGTCAGGATTCACCAACAAAAAGAACTACTAGCATATGAAGAATCCCACTCCCGTGTAACTGCTTTTTTTATTCACTCTGTACTGTTGCTGTTTAGGTTTACTGATACAGTTTCCTGCTTAATAAAAGACAGATCCCCAAATTTGTGTAACTTTTTAGTATAGAAGATATTCTGCTTGAGCTGCAGTATATATTGAGAGAGTAGTACAAGTAATAAAAAGTTTATTTCATATATTAGTATATGTAAACACATTAAATGTATGCTATATTATTTTATACTCAGAAGCTCTCTTGACCACTGGGAAAACTCTGAAGATCATAAAACACAGATAGAAGAAATATTATCCTTTAGAGAACTGAGAATATTTACTTGGTATACCCAAACATATGGTGATTCAGAATGACAAATCATACTTCTAATACATTTTTATTTCCTTTTGAAATGTATTTTTCTCCTGTGAAAGGCACCAAATGGACGTCTCTCAAATCCTGAGCCTTGCATTGTTCTCATTAGAAAAAAGCTACCCCAATTTCCCACTAGCATTCATAATTGCTGCCACTGAACTACTATTTGTGACAGTAAGACAACAGTGTAGTCTACACACTCCATTCAGTGCTCACTGTTTCTACCAATAGTGCAAGCTAGAGTGCCATTTGTGGCATTAGCTTTTGTGGCTATAACAACCTGTCAATTAGGAAGTGAATTAAGTAATTCACACAATAATCATCACACAACAAGCCTCAGTCCCTGCTAAGCTGAGCTTTTTTCAAACTGGCAAATCAGAGCCTCTGATCTAGAGCCATGTGCCATATAGCTATCCCAAATGTGTTCATCTGATGATGCATTTGTACTTACTGCAGCATTAAAACAAGATAGATCCAGATCTTGTTTTTACTTTACCATTTCACTGGTGTGACATTCATGGTTGCAGGTAATGAACAAGCAATACACAATAAGGGCAACCATCAAGATATCACTTTTCTTCATTAAATTAACCTTGAAAAAGGTTAATTAGTTTGCATTAAACTTGCCAATTTTAGCTGGATATAAAAATATACAAAACGTGTTGAAGATAGCATTTTAAAACTTGTAACGAACAACCAGAAACTGTTTCAGTTATTAGAAGTAGCAGACTTTGACCATCCTTAGAGTAGTTTTACAATGGTATGCTGGAGCCACATTATTACCATAACTACTGTAACCATCATGACAATAATGATTTTGCTGAAACCTAAATGTGTGAAATTAAGCCTTTAACAATGGTAAATCTGCCCAGCAACAAAGTCAATGAAAGGTCATTACACTACGTACAAGAAGGATGTTGCAGTCAATTGATACATCTGTATTGCATCTGTACACTGTTGTATTACATCTGTACATTGGCTTCTTCGGTGATTTCATAAAGAATGAATGATTGTAACAAAGTGTAATATCAAATATTCTCTAAGCTCAAGTTATTATACTATAGGAAAGAACTACACCACATTTTACTTACAATCAAATTACTGAGCTTATTCACTCTTTTAAGGAAAGACGATATTATAGACAATTTGGTAAGTCATTCCAATATGACAAGCGCACATATGTTTATATGTTAATTTAATCCACTTGGATCCTCATACACAATCAGAACAGGATATCTTATTAAAATGTCAGCACGTCCAAATCAGAAAAATGTAAACTCTGGAGGTAGTGAGGCAGACTTTCAGCCTGAAAGTGTGGATCTGTACTGGATGCAATTTTGCTTTTGGTTCTAAATAAAGCCAAAAAGTACAAAGAAGAATAAAATACCATACAAGTAAGAAGAAATGGCATTCTAAGCACTACATAAATTTCAGGAGTAGATATAACTCTACAGAGAATCCTATTCTGTTCTTGTTTTACTATTACACTTTTTCCTTCTTTGGAAGAGACAGGGCAATATACGCAGAATATGCTCTATTAAACATAAAATACCGTAAGAATATGCTGTACAAATAGAAATGACCAGGCCTTCCTTACCATAGCACTTACAATCCTATTAGTCAAAGACATCATACTGAGAAGCTTAAGTATGACTCAAGATGTTGGTGAGACCATCCTGACAAAGTATGAAAAAAGAGAAAGATTCAAGGAGAAACCATAACAGAATACAAATGCAGTATAAAAAGCTTAGATATAAAGAAAATACATATAAAAAAAGACCAACATGGAATTAGAGGAGAAAGGAAAGAAGTTTTCTGTAATGAGAGCTGAAATATCCCAAATAATAGAAAATATAGAAAGTAATGGGAATGACAGAGAGAAGGCAAACAAAGGTTATTGAGGTTGGCCAAGGTTAGCATGAACAGCATTGTACTGGGTTTTATGAATGTGGCAAGAGCCCAGTTTGTTCCTGCAGTAGTTGGAAGTTTCTGTACCTTGCTTGCAGAACCAAATCCACCTGTGATGGTCTTGGGAGCAATGCATTTACATCCCTGCAATGCAGGCTCAGCGCTTAATAAGCTCTGCTGATCCTGAACCAGCTGTGCAAGGAGGCAACTCTATGTCTCTCTTATGGTCAATCTGGCACTCAAACAAATAATTGGGAGTTGACTGAACTTCAATGTCAAAGATAAGATGTCTAGATGTAGATAGAAACAAATAAGAAGCTAGTGAAGCATGCAAAGGAGAAAGGCAATAGAAAGTGGAAAGGAAGAGAAACTACTGACAGAAGCAACATTTTGGGCAGACAGGAGGAGCTGATTTGATGGAATTTTTGAATGCTTAAGTACCACCCAGGTTATGTTCCTAAGCTTATAAAGGATGAGATCTGAATTCATATTTTCATAATAAAAATATATAACAGAAGTATACAAATGCTGCAGTCTGGTTGAAACTTCTTTTTGCAATAATTTACTTTTAAGCAAATAACTTAAGGGTAAAATAAACACTACTACAGGCCACCACCAATGGCAATGGCTAATCATTGAACCAGCTTAACTGAAAGAAAGTATGTGTCATACACTGAAATACATTACAATGTGGATCAGTCTGCTAAGGGTAAAGATCTCTTAGACTGGAAGATTTCAAATCAGATTACAGAAATATTATAAAAAGTTTACAGTGAAAAATAATGCTGTAAAAGCACCTGTATCATCCAGAATTCAACAGTGAATAATAATAGAGAATTTAATTTATATTCCTAGTAAGCTAAGCCTTCTTCACTTCTGACAAAATGCAAACTTAAATTAAGACAAATTTTTTCTATTCTATAGAAGAGGTATCACATAAGCCTGTATGTATTGCTTCTCCACCCATGGAAAAGCAACTTATACATGTGGTTGCAATTTGCTTTTATATTCTGCTTTTTGATTCCTCACAATCACAGTGAGGACTATTCTGAATACCAGAGAAAGTTAAGTAATTTTAGACAGAGATACTGAAAGCTTGTGCCTAGGACCTTCACCTCTGGTATCATCTGATGACACAGAAATCTCAAGGTTTACTATTTCAAAAACAAAAACAAAAACAAAAAACAAAAAACAAGAAAAGAAAATCAGTCCTCATTGTCACAAAAACCCCCAAGAAATGTAACTGGTATAAATGGAAGTCGTTCTGGAGGGCTAGATACAATGCTTACTATAACTCTTACTACCATGATTATATATGTTATTGTGTTACCCTAACTATAATTTAGAGAAGTAAGTATCTCATTTGCCTTAAAGAGCAGAATTTGAAATTGTGCTAGTTTGAAAACAAACCAGTGGGAGGCACCAAGTCAGAATAACAATTTAATGGAAATTAAAGAAAAGGGGAAAAAAAAAAAAAAAAAAAGGTAAAAGAAAACACTGTCAAACTGACAGAGTCAAGGTACAACCTGACACCCTGTTAGGCAGGGTGGTGGTAGCAGTCTGGTAGAATGGTGGCTGCAGTCCTCTGAAGCAGTGATCCTGTAGTAAAACAGTCTGCTCTTCCTCAGGAAGTCCGATGGTGGCTGTGTAGCTCCTGTCCTCTGGAAATCCAGTGGGAAGCCAGTGTCTCTGGTGTTCAGCCTCAGCTTATATCCACGATGGGATGCTTGGTTCCTCCCTCTGGGTGGAGCATCTCACAATGGGGTAACGAGTCATGAGGCAAAGTGTTGATTAGGCTCATTAACAGAAGATAGTCCGGAGGGAGTTATCTCTGAGTCATGTGGCAGGACAATGATGGGCAATTAACAGAAAGATAGTCTGGGGGGAGGAGGCAAGGAAACACTGCCCCACCTGATTTCAACAGCTGATGGGGATGGTAACAGAATACACTGCAACCCAGGACATTATCCACCCCTTATTCTATTACCATCTACATTATCCCAAATCAATACCTTCTTAAACTCTAAAACACACATACATATATATATATATATATATATATATATATATATATATATATATATATATATATATATATACACACAGTGAAACCTACACACTGTTCTCACCTAAGATTAGGTCTCCTTGTGGTACACAACGGGTTTCCCCATCTTTCTGCATTACCCACCAAGTGCAACCAGGTCCTTGAGCAAAGACAATCCCACGGATGGGTTTGTCTTTGCCTGAGGTGGGATTAATCCAAACAGTCTTTCCTAAAATACCTCTCAGGTGTACCGCAGGGACTCTATCTCCATCCACTGTGTGCAAGGCTTCAGACTCGGCAGGACCAGCTCGATTGATGGACCCTCGGGTATTGACTATCCAGGTGGCCTTTGCTAAGTTCACTTCCCAATTTTTGAAGGTCCCCCCACCAAGTGCCTTTAGGGTAGTTTTAAGTAGTCCATTGCAGCGTTCAACTTTTCCAGCAGCTGGTGCATGATAAGGAATATGATATATCCATTCGATACCGTGTTCTCTGGCCCAGGTGTTGATGAGGCTGTTCTTAAAATGAGTCCCGTTGTCTGACTCGATCCTATCAGGGGTGCCATGTCTCCACAGGACTTGCTTTTCCAGGCCCAGGATGGTGTTCCGGGCTGTAGCATGAGGCACAGGGTAGGTCTCCAGCCATCCAGTGGTTGCTTCAACCATGGTCAACACGTAGTGCTTGCCTTGGCGGGTTTGGGGAAGGGTGATGTAGTCAACTTGCCAGGCTTCACCATACCTGTACTTTGACCATCGTCCACCATACCACAGAGGCTTCACCCGCTTGGCCTGTTTGATTGCAGCACAGGTCTCACAACTGTGGATGACCTGTGAGATGCTGTCCATGGAAAGGTCCACCCCTCGGTCACGGGCCCATCGGTATGTTGCATCTCTCCCCTGATGACCAGAGGCATCATGGGCCCAACGAGCTAGGAATAATTCTCCCTTGTGCTGCCAGTCCAGATCCACCTGTGATACTTTCACCTTGGCAGCTCGGTCTACCTGCTCGTTGTTGCGATGCTCTTCATTAGCCCGACTCTTGGGTACGTGCGCATCCACGTGTCGAACCTTCACGGTCAGCTTCTCTACTCGGGCGGCGATGTCCTGCCAAATCTCAGCGGCCCAGATGGGCTTCCCTCTGCGCTGCCAGTTGGCCTTTCTCCAGCGATCCAGCCATCCCCACAGAGCATTAGCTACCATCCATGAGTCGGTGTAGAGATAGAGCCTCGGCCACTTCTCTCGTTCAGCGATATCCAAAGCCAGCTGGACGGCTTTAAGCTCTGCAACCTGACTCGATCCACCTTGTCCCTCGGTAGCTTGTGCAACTCGTCGTGTGGGGCTCCATACTGCAGCTTTCCACTTTCGATTAGCGCCTACAATTCGGCAGGAACCATCAGTGAAGAGGGCATAACGTCTTTCAGTCTCCGGTAGCTCATTATATGGTGGGGCTTCCTCAGCACGAGTCACTTGCTCTTCCTCTTCTTCAGAAGATAATCCAAAAGTCTCACCTTCAGGCCAGTTTGTTATAATTTCTAGAATCCCAGGGCGATTCGGGTTTCCAATACGGGCACGCTGTGTGATGAGGGCGATCCACTTGCTCCATGTGGTGTCGGTGGCATGATGCGTGGAAGGAACCTTTCCCTTGAACATCCAACCCAGCACCGGTAGTCGGGGTGCCAGAAGCAACTGTGCTTCAGTGCCAATTACCTCTGAGGCAGCTTGGACTCCTTCATAGGCTGCCAAGATTTCCTTCTCTGTGGGAGTGTAGTTAGCTTCAGACCCTCGGTAGCTTCGGCTCCAGAATCCCAGTGGTCGGCCACGAGTCTCACCAGGCACCTTCTGCCAGAGGCTCCAGGACAGACCATTGTTCCCGGCTGCAGAGTAGAGCACATTCTTCACCTCTGGTCCTGTCCTGACTGGGCCAAGGGCTACCGCATGAGCGATTTCCTGCTTGATCTGGGCAAAGGCTTGCTGCTGTTCGGGGCCCCAGTGGAAATCATTCTTCTTGCGGGTAACCAGGTAGAGAGGGCTCACGATCTGGCTGTACTCAGGAATGTGCATCCTCCAGAAACCTATGGCGCCTAGGAAAGCTTGTGTTTCCTTCTTGCTGGTCGGTGGAGACATCGCAGTGATCTTATTGATGACCTCGGTGGGAATCTGACGTCGTCCATCTTGCCACTTTACTCCCAGGAACTGGATCTCTTGGGCAGGTCCCTTGACTTTGCTCCTTTTGATGGCAAAGCCAGCTTCCAGGAGAATCTGGATGATTTTCTCTCCTTTCTCAAACACTTCCTTTGCTGTGTTTCCCCACACGATGATGTCATCGATGTATTGCAGATGTTCTGGAGCCTCACCCTTTTCCAATGCAGTCTGGATCAGTCCGTGGCAAATGGTGGGACTGTGCTTCCACCCCTGGGGCAGTCGGTTCCAGGTGTATTGCACACCCTTCCAGGTAAAAGCAAACTGGTGCCTGCATTCTGCTGCCAAAGGAATGGAGAAGAAGGCATTGGCAATGTCAATAGTGGCGTACCACTTCGCTGCTTTGGACTCCAGCTCGTACTGAAGTTCCAACATGTCCGGCACAGCGGCGCTCAATGGTGGCGTGACCTCATTCAGGCCACGGTAGTCCACCGTCAGCCTCCATTCTCCACTGGACTTACGCACTGGCCATATAGGGCTGTTGAAAGGTGAATGGGCCTTGCTGACCACCCCTTGGCTCTCCAGTTTGCGAATCATCTCATGGATGGGAACCACAGAGTCTCTGTCGGTGCGGTATTGCCGGCGGTGCACTGTTGCTGTGGCGATTGGCACCTGTTGTTCTGCAACTCTTAGCAGTCCCACGGCAGAGGGGTCATCTGAGAGGCCAGGCAATGTACTCAGTTGTCTGATATCTTCTGTCTCCACAGCAGCTATCCCAAAAGCCCAACGATGTCCTTTTGGGTCCTTGAAATATCCATTTCTGAGATAGTCTATGCCGAGAATGCACGGGGCCTCCGGGCCAGTCACGATGGGGTGTTTCTGCCACTCGTTCCCAGTTAAACTCACTTCAGCTTCCAGTACAGTCAGCTGCTGGGATCCTCCTGTCACCCCAGAAATAGAAATGGGTTCTGCTCCCACATACCTTGATGGCATCAGAGTACATTGAGCACCGGTGTCAACCAAAGCCGTGTATCTTTGTGGGTCAGATGTGCCAGGCCATCGGACCCACACAGTCCAAAAGACCCGATTCTCCCTTTCCTCTACCTGGCTAGAGGCAGGGCCCCTCTATTCCTGGTCATGTTGCATGTTGCTCCCTTCCGGTGAATACGTTCCTGAGGTCCCTTCAAGAGGATCGGTCATATTATCATTCCGGTACCGTCTGGAGTTCTGTGTGCGAGAGACCGGAGCAATATTGACTCTAGATGCGCTTCTTGTGGTAGTTGTCCCTCTTTTTAGTTCACGTACCCGAGCTGCTAAGGAGGAGGTGGGTTTTCCATCCCACTTACTCATGTCTTCTCCATGTTCCTGAAGGAAAAACCAGAGGTTACCTCGTGGGGTGTATCCTCTCTCCCTGGTTGGGGGTCGCTGGCTCCTAATGGCAGAGACTCTTGTTGGTTCTGGTGAGATCTGGTAAATCTCTTCCTTAAGTTCCTTTTTCAATTTCTGATGGCCTTCTTCAATCAAGCTCCGGACTTGCTCAGCCAAAAGACTTGTTTCCACGGATGAGACATGGGTGCGAAACGGGGCTGTGACGGTGTCCTCGTAAATCCTCAGTTTGTTCACCAAGACGCCCACCCTGTCCTCGCCTTCCCTCCATTGCAGCGTTGCCAGGTAACGGGAGTATATCTCTGGTCCAAGGCGTGCGAACCTCAACCACATCTGTGACGTGCACTGGACACCATCTGGGCTCTTAGGAAATCTCTCATCTTCTGAGAAAATGATCTCCAGCACAGCCAATTCCCTCAGGCACCGGATACCTTGTTCCATTGTGCTCCATTTTCCTTGGTGCACCTGGAGGTCTTCTTTACAAAGGTACCTGTCCCTTACACTTGTAAGCAGTCGCCGCCAGAGGCTGAGGGTTTCTTGGGTTCTCCCGATCCCCTGGTCAATGACCACATCCCGGGACAGAGATCCCAGCTGCCTGGCCTCACTTCCGTCCAGAATGGTGTCATTGGCTGCAGCGTCCCAGATGCGGAGCAGCCAGGTCAGGATAGACTCGTTTGTCTGGCGGGTGAATTCCCTCCGCAGGTCACGCAGCTCACCCAGGGATAGCGACCGAGTGATGATCTCTGGCTCTGCCTCTTCTGCTGGGTGCGAAGGTCCTGCTGCATCCTCGTCAGTCACTATGCGGACTGATTTGCTTTTTGATTTCTTCTTCTGAACGGGGGCAACTGCAATCGGTTTAGGCTGTTCTGGTTCAGTGATGGTTTGCATGGGGACGCTGACAGTGCTTTTGGTTCCCTTCTCCTCTGTGTCAGTCTGCGTGGACATGGACGCTGTTGTCTTGCGTCTGGGTTCTTTCTCCTCTGTGTCAGTCTGCGTGGACATGGACGCTGTTGTCTTGCGTCTGGGTTCTTTCTCCTCTGTGTCAGTCTGCGTGGACATGGACGCTGTTGTTTTGCATTTGGTTTCTTTCTCTTCTGTGTCAGTCTGCGTAGACATGGACGCTGTTGTCTTGCATCTGGGTTCTTTCTCCTCGGTGACAGTCTGCGTAGACATGGACGCTGTTGCTTTGCATTTGGTTCCTTTCTCCTCTGTGTCAGTCTGCATAGGCATGGTGTTTGTTGCTCTGCTCTTTTTTCCTCCCTCATCCTGAGGATGCTGTGCCATAGCTCTGATTCTAAGCATGGTGTACATGGTGCAGGCTGTACAGAGAAGACAAAGCAGAACTGACAGCAAGTTTATGCCGTCTTTGACATCCAGAGGGAATTCAATATTTTCAAAAACTGCTGTGCCTGGCCTGAAAGGCTGGAAGAAACCACTCTCTACTCCTCCCACCAGGGGCTGGGTGCGATTGTTGAGGAGATCCCAGACATAGGAGCCCAGACTAGGGCAGCCAAACAAAACTGAGTATATACTCCGAATGGTATTCATCGCCTCACAGGTTATTATGCTGTAGACATAATAAACCATTAAAGCAATTCTCATACCATTCCCTGGTTTTAACAGGAGTAATACTACAGGCAGGTAGTTCCCCATGTGAGGAAAAATATAGAGAGCAAGATACAGTACCCATGTAGACAAGCTGAGCACCATGGTGAATAGGTTTCCGTTAACACAAAATTGTAATTCTGACTTTCTCTCAGAGCTGCCCCACACTGGGCGCCAAATTATGTGCTAGTTTGAAAACAAACCAGTGGGAGGCACCAAGTCAGAATAACAATTTAATGGAAATTAAAGAAAAGGGGAAAAAAAAAAAAAAAAAAAGGTAAAAGAAAACACTGTCAAACTGACAGAGTCAAGGTACAACCTGACACCCTGTTAGGCAGGGTGGTGGTAGCAGTCTGGTAGAATGGTGGCTGCAGTCCTCTGAAGCAGTGATCCTGTAGTAAAACAGTCTGCTCTTCCTCAGGAAGTCCGATGGTGGCTGTGTAGCTCCTGTCCTCTGGAAATCCAGTGGGAAGCCAGTGTCTCTGGTGTTCAGCCTCAGCTTATATCCACGATGGGATGCTTGGTTCCTCCCTCTGGGTGGAGCATCTCACAATGGGGTAATGAGTCATGAGGCAAAGTGTTGATTAGGCTCATTAACAGAAGATAGTCCGGAGGGAGTTATCTCTGAGTCATGTGGCAGGACAATGATGGGCAATTAACAGAAAGATAGTCTGGGGGGAGGAGGCAAGGAAACACTGCCCCACCTGATTTCAACAGCTGATGGGGATGGTAACAGAATACACTGCAACCCAGGACAGAAATTTATTTTTTTCCTTTAAAGAGGAAGGTGTTTGCTGATGCTTCAGTATGTAACACCCCCGCTTCTTGCTCAGCCTCATGGCTGTCACAGTACTACAAATTCCACTAGGAATACAAACCCTGCGCTTAAGTAGGTTGAAGATGAAATCTCCTTCTGGAGGAATTCCTGTTCCCTTGACTATATAGGAACACACACCATGTAATTGAGGCAAAGAGGGTTGGGATGATGATCTCCAACCAACAATATGGAAGAATCTTTCTACTTTTGTTTCAAACATGAGACATAACACAGGGCACATAAATGGTCTCAACATTTTTTAGAGAGGATTCACTGGGAGCTGGAAATAAAATTAAAGGAAGGTGAAAGAGAAGGTAAAACAAGTGACATCTCTAGAGGGTGAGAAGGAAAAAAAGTAATTGCCATATTTGAACCCTTAAACACTTGCCCTGTTTTTTCCATCACCTTTAATAAAATGGATGCTGGAGCCAAGATATAATTGCCATTGACACTTGCTCACTGCTTACTCTGTCTTGCTCTTTTTCTGTCTGCCTGTTTAATTTTTACCATTGTCAGCTCTGATACTGAGCAGTAATTAGCAAAATTCACTCTAATCTGACCTCCAGCAAGGGAGAATGTAACCAATTCTCCTCAGTAGCAGGGAAAATGGATTCACAGATAACCTGGTAAGGGCAGTGTTTGGCAGTACTAGAATAGACACTGCATTTTGACTTATCTGCAGAGATTTGGAATTATTCTAATGACATGAGCAGAGAGATTAGGTCAACCATAGGTTAAGGTTTTTGCAAGTTAGAGGGATTTTAAAGAAGGAAAAAAAATATTCCAGCACTGGAGAGATTGAAATCTAATTGCGTATTCTATACAAGTATATATTTTAATTTCAACTTGCAATTTACACTAAGGCCGCTACCCAGGGAAGTCTTAGTCCAGGCTTCCATGACATATATCTTCATCAAAGATTCTCAAAAATAAGGATATCTAAGAAAAAGCATAGGAAACACTACAGCCTTGACTATGTGGTCTGAGGAGTGGCTGAAAAAGCAGCAAGCAAGACTGTGACTTTTTCCACCTCTAATGAACAAATGAGAAGCAAGGGGGCTACTACAAGGGGAACATATGAAAGTGGGTTGTGTGTTGTATAGGCCATAATACATCAGGGACTCCAGAAAGAAGGGAATTTAGGGAAAAGAAGTGATTCCACTCATGATGCTTCAATTTCTAATTACTCCTTACATAAATTTCCTGAAGAGAAACAGACGGTTAAATAGAAGGTACTTTAGAGAGGATGCATCTAACCGCAATGAGATGAAATTGAATAAATGCTGTAGACAAAGAAAAGGAAAATAATGCTCATGACAGTCTGTGTTGGTTGGGTGGAGAGTAGCACCTCATCCTACCTCCACTAGTATCAAGGAGGCTCATTGCAGAAGAAGGTATTGCATTACATTGACAAGCAGGAGTTTTTTCCTATGAGATGATGCTACATCACCTGAGACATTTAACAGGTACACTAGACTAAACATTTAACGCATATTATAGCATTTTGATACAGAAGAAAGAAGACAATGCAAACCAAATTTTCCATCATGACTCACTATGCATAACACAAACTTCAGATGCTAGTGCATGACATGTAAATATTAAGCTGATAGATTTATGGAAAAGAATTAATCTACGTGATGGCTAATCATATTGCCTTTATTTTGTGAGGAACTACGTATGTCACCCTCCAGGCAATGAAAAAGAATGTTCAATAAATTTATCTCATAAGAAGTAGCTGAGAGGAACCCCTTCTTTTCTTACATGCTTTATGTTGTTGCTATCAAAGGGTATGTACTGTCTACATTCTATTTATCTATCTTTATCTGTCTATAAGCAGAAGCTTTGATCAAAACTAAGTGGAGAACAAATATTTCATTAAATACAGTAACACTAAATCTCTTTAATAATAGAATTCTCCCTGAATAATTTGTGACTTTTTAAAAACATCCCCAGTCTCTCTTTAACTGTAATTTAAGCCAATTATATTTTAGTCCCTATAACAGAATTTGTTCTGAGGATATCCAGATCTGACTTAGAATTAATTTGGTTACAATAAGATGGTAATTCTAAGCAATATATACATTTTTTAAAAACAGCAAAGACTCATACTGTCATAACAAAGAACTAACCTAATCATTGCCCCTGTGTTACTGAAGAAAGAGGTAGATAGTTCCCAGTAGGGTTTCATTGAGGCAATGCAGGTCTTGCTGGAATACCTTTATTTTGAAATGTCTTGATATACCAGTTTTTAAAATGCATCATTCCTCAAAACCACACAAAAGCCATCACTTCAAAAGCCTCTGATTAGTCTGAACACAATCAAGGGCATGTGAGATAGCTGCCATTTAGTTCAGCCAAAGCAATCCATGCCAACTGCAATAAAGCCATCAAACTGTCATAGAGTCAAGCTGTGAGAAAAAGACGATAGTGATTACACGCAATAGTTTCCTTCAGTGGTTTTATAATTTCAATTTTTCAAACATTTCAAGATTTTCAATACTTACAGTTGCAATCCTTTAGTATAGAATATTTTCCCTGGGAGTTACTATCAACAACTTAGCCTATTGGTTTTTTTCCCCATCATTGAATCAAGCATATAAGCTCATCAGACAAGAAACATTGTGATTACAGTTGTACATAAATTATTTAAAGGGATCCAGCCAATCAAAACAGATATTTAAGTACCTATTTTCTTTGATATGTGCATATAACTCCCATTAAAAGGACACAGCTACAGTTGAAAAGCCTGAAATGGAACCTATACCTAAAATTAAAACAACATTCTTTCCTTTACCCTGAAAGCCAATGACCCTCTGGAAAACAACAAAACAGGGAGACTTAGTGATCATATCTTTAGACGCAAGATGTAAATTGAAAAATGCATTGTGCTCATTATGACAATCACAAAGCCTAGAGAAGAATGACACGCAAGATTAAGGAAATTTAAGACAAACTATTTAAATTGTTCTTTCAAAACCACTACATTATTTATAAGAAGCCTTCAGGCAGATGGAATATTGGAACCTCAAGGTGCATTTTCCTCTCCACAGATGTATTTTATGCAGCACAAATACTGTTGGGAACTTTGCAACACACTGGAAAGAGTATACTGTTAGCGAAGGACAGAGGGACATAACATTGTGATTCTCTGCTCTCCAAAGCTCTTGGATTAGCACTATGTTTAAACAAGCCACTGTCAGATTTCAGAGCAAGAAAAAGACAGTAATGAGGATAGAATTTATGAGCTTTGCCCAGACTGCATCTTGCTGGGCTTATTGCTTAGCTGACTAAAATACATGTCATCTCAACCTTGAATACATAGTGGCTATGTCAGAACACTGACCTATGTTTGTGGTGTTAGCCCATGTATATAGACTTAAAAATGCCATATACCCTTTCCACCAGACACCACTCTTAACCTACCTTTAATATGGTTTACTAGGACGTGATCTATAAGCTGTAGTAAGATCTACGAATGGTCATGTAACAAAAAAAAGCAATTTTTTTCTGTGTGGTTTTTCAAAGAAAAAAATATTTTCTGATCAGTTTGAGGGGAAAAAGAGGTTTCTAATGATTAAGGCAGTGTGACCTTAAGATAGTTGAACTCTGGCCTGCTAGGATGTAAACAGACACTCAGATGCAGCTGATCTCTTCCTTCTGCTGAGCACTCTTGTGCTGATGAGAGTTTTTACAAAATGAAAACTGTAAAAAAATTACGCAAAGGTATTATGGAGAGTAAGGATATTTATACTCAACAAACACTTAAGTATCAATTTAATTCTAAATAGTACTGTTTCAACCATATTCCTGAACTACTCTCACAGAGGAAGAAAGTTGTTCCAGATTTAGTCCTGGGTAGGTGAGGGTAGGGATCATAAAAACTTGTCTCAGAAGTTCAGAAATTTATGACTATAAAAAAAGAAATAGCACAAGACAAATCCACCACTTTCAGATATTTCATAATGAGCAGTGCTATTATTTAATGAAAGCAGTAACTTCTCAGAATCATATAACATTACCATGCAATCAACAATTAGCTGAAAACACAGTAAGTGCTATATGGATGTCCCATTGTAAAAAAGGGTGAGACAGAAATGAGAAAGTAAAACACATATCTAAGTACTTCCATATAAGCAGGGTTAATAATTTCTCTATCTGAATTATCTGCCTCTTTCTGAACCTTGGTAAGTACTACATCAGAGCTTTGATTTGCTTATACCATGTCTTTCTATTTTCCTTTTTTTTCCTCCTTGCTATTCTTTTCACAGAATCACAGAATGATTGAGTTGGAAGGGATGCATAAGTATCATTGAGTCCCACTCCTGGCCCTGAATAGAACAGCCCCAAGAATCACACCATGTGCCTAAGAGCACTGCCCAAATGCTTCTTGAACTCTGTCAGGCTTGGTGCTATGACCACTTCCCTGAGGAGCCTGTTCCAGGGCCCAAACACCCTCTCAGTGAAGAACCTTTTCCTAATATCCAACCTAAACCTCCCCTGACACAGCTTCAGGCCACTCCCTCAGGTCCTGTCACTGGTCACCACAGAGAAGAGATCAGTGCCTGCCCCTCCTCTTCCCCTCAAAAGGAAATTGAGGTCTCCCCTCAGTTTCCTCTTCTCCAGGCTGAAGAGACCAAGTGAACTCAGCTGCTCCTCATACGGCTTCCCCTCAAGACCCTCCAACATCTTCATTGGCCTCCTTTGGATGCTCTCCAATAGTTTAAGATCTTTCTTATATTGTGGTGCCCAAAACTGCACACAGAACTTAAGATGAGGCTGCCTCAGTGCAGAGCAGAGCGGGACAATTTCCATGGCACTGCTTTCCAGCATTCTCATTCCCAAGTCTGTATGTACATCCACGATTGCCCCATCCCAGGTGTAGAATCTGGCACTTTCCCTTGTTGACTTTCATTTGGTTGCTGATTACCCAATCCTCTAATTTGTCAAGGTCTCCCTGCAGAACCTCCATGCCTTCGAGGGAGTCAATGGCTCCTCCCAATTTTGTATCATCTGTGAACTTGCTTGGTAATCCCTTCCAGTCCTGCATCCAAGTAATTTATGAAGATGTTGAAGAGCACGGGGCCGAGGATGGAGCCCTGCAGAGCCCCATGAGTGACAGGTTGCCAGTCTCATGTCACCCCATTCACTGTAACCCTTTGTGCCTGACCCATGAGCCAGCTGCTCACCCATCACATGTTGTGTTTATCCAGCTGTGTGCTGGATATTTTGTCTGATACAGTAAGTGACAATATTGAAAGCTGCACTGAAGTCCAGGAAGATGACATTAGCTGGCTTCCTTTGATCAACTGTTGGGTTACCCTGTCATAAAAGGAAACTAGGTTTGATAAGGAGGATTTTACCCTCATGAAGTTGTGCTGGCTGTCACCAATGACTGCATTGTCTTTCAGGTGTTTTTCAATACCTCCCAGAATGATCCTCTCCATAACTTTACCAGGCACTGAAATGAGACTGAGAGACTGTAGCTTCCAGGGTCCCCTTTCTTGCCCTTCTTGAAAATCAGGACAATGTTAGCCAGCTTCTACTCAGCTGGGATCTCTCTGGATTCCCAAAACCATTTAAAAGTCATCAAGAGAGGTTTTGCAATGACATTAGGCAGCTCCTTGAGGATTCTTGAATGAATCCCATGGGGCCCCATGGATCTGTAGGGATCCAGCTGGAGCAGCAGATCCCACACAATTTCAGGATCAGCTGGGATTTGAACATTCTCACGGTCATGGTCCTCCAGCTCAGGGCACTGAAAGCCCCTTGGTCCATCATCTGTGTTGAAGGCAGAGGCAAAGAATGCATTAAACACCTGTGCCTTGTCCCTGTCCCTCTTTGTGAGGGGACCATCCTCAACCTGTAACAGGCCAATGTTATTTTTACACTTCCTATTGCCATTAATATATTTGAAAAAACTCTTTTTATTGTTGCCCACATTTCTGGCCAACTTTCTTGCTTATGAAAGCATAACCAGATTATGACATTTCTACTAGAAATCAGATATTATCTGTAAAGTAGTAGAAAAAGAACCTGTAGCTGAATTATTTTTGTGGGGGATGAGGAATATGATAAAGAGCTCCTTAAAAATATGCTTTAAATTGACCTTTGAATCTTGTTTAAGTTTCTATCTTGTATTTTTAATTCGTGATAACTGTTTTCTCTTTTTCTATTTATCAGCTTTCCTAAGGGTTTCACACTTCAAGACATTAATCTCTGATTCTGTTATTGCTGTTGTATTTTTTCACGTCATTATACAATATTATTTAACATTTACATTGATTGAAGAAAAACACATTGAGTAATAATTTAATGAAGGCTCTTCAGAATTTGCATATTCTTTTTCTTCCCTTTCCCACTTTCCATTATACTCCATTTTAGCGATGATCTACAATCAGTGCCTTCTACTAAGTAACGCAAAAGATGAAACTATTACCTTTACTTGCCAAAGGATTAATAAAACAAGAGAGAGCTGGCATCTGGGTCCTTCTATTATTTGGCAAATAAGCTTTGATGAGAAGAATTCTGTATGATGGAGATACTACTTTTACTAGTTTCTCAATATTTTAAAGCAATTACACTCCACTCTGGCTAGGTACAAAAACATTTATTTTAAACTATTTTACTAAATTAGAATTTAAGAGGAATGAATGAAAAAATAGAACATTACCTGATTTCTCCTTCATTATATCAGTAGGATTTGATAAAGTGAGTTTCCCACTTTGAGTTCTGATCTTATAATGTAAATAATTTTTAAAATTATGTAGCTATTTTAGTTCTCATCACTTTTCATTTACAATAAGCATTTTTAACATCTTTACTTTTTTTTGAAATAAAATCACATACCCTTTATATGTCTTGCAAATAAATAAACAGCACTTAACATTAATTGAAAATACCTAACTCTAGATACTTAATATATAAGCATTGTTAATAACTGTTTTAGAAACTGATCAAAATAAGATTTTACTAATTTTCCAGTTCTCAATATAGAAATCCTGGAATCTCAGATTAAAAAAAAGGACAAAGATTAATTAACTGGGATAACATACACATATACTTTATATGTACCTGAAAAATAATATCTAATACCTTATATAATGACTTCTAGAATTGGCTTTGGTTGCACTGTATGCCTTTCCATATGGTTTGGGTTTTTCATTTCACCATGAAAGCTCCTTCCATCTCCTACACTGAAATGGCCAAGATGAAGGAAAAATGAAGATCTAGGATTTGAAAAGACTAAAGTATCCAAAAGAACTTACACATCCTTCGAACAGGCTTTCAATTGAGCAAAGGAATTTTTTTTCTGTTCTTGGGTCTCAAAAAAATTCACAGTGGCATGAGTTTAACACAGCTGAAGCTGTGTTAAAGCATTTGTTATGTCTGTTCAGCATATCCCTGTGTGTTTATATATATATATATGATATACATTTCATCACACTTCAGAAGGGAGAGGCAAGGAAGGAGAGGTGATGGGGTAGTTACGTATACTTGGGAGTGTTTTGATTGTCTAGAGCTTGGTGATGTTTATGGTCAAGTGTTAATCAGGGGGAAGGCCAATAAGGCAGGTGTCCTGGTGGTGCTGTACTACAGACCACTCATCCAGGGTGAAGGTGCAGATGAATATTCTGTAAGTAGCTGGGAGAAGTCTCACAATTGCTAGCCCTTGTCCACATGGGAGACTTCAATTTACCAGATGTCTGCTGGAAATACAACATGGCAGAGAGAAAATGATCTAGGAGGTTCCTGGACTGTGTGGAAGAGAATTGCCTGACACAGCTGGTGAGGGAGCCAACTAGGGAACTAAGGAAGGCTCTGTGACCAGAGAAGGACTTGTGGGTGATGTGGTAGTTGAACCCCATCGTGGGCACAGTGACTATGGAATGAGACAGCTTTCGATCCTTGGAGAAGGAGGGGGCTTAAATGAACTGCTATTTTGGAGTTTTGGGGGGCAGATTTTGGCCTGTTTAGGACACTGATTGACAGAGTCCCTTGGGAAGCAGTCCTGAAGTGCAAGGGAAGGCTGGACATTCTTCAAGAAGGAAATTTAAAGATGCAGGAGCAGGCTGTCTCCATTTAGCAAAAGATAAGCCAGTGGGGAAGAAGACTCTTCTG
Organism: Corvus hawaiiensis; assembly: GCF_020740725.1. NCBI lineage: Eukaryota > Metazoa > Chordata > Aves > Passeriformes > Corvidae > Corvus > Corvus hawaiiensis. The sequence goes on from NC_063217.1 coordinate 34,789,777, forward strand.
ACTGAAGAGAGGGCTTTGGCTGGAACTTGGGAAATAGAGAAGAGTTTGTGGCCTCTGGAAGATGGGGTGGGCAACTCAGGAGTACTACAAGGATGTCATGAGGTTATGCTGGGAAAACAGGGGAAGGGCCAAAGGCCAGCTAGAACTTAATCTGGCTACTTCTGTAAAAAACAACAACAAAATTTACTATAAATCAATTAGCAACAAAAGAACAACTAAGGAGAACCTCCATCTTTATTGGATGGGGAGTGAAATACAGTAACAAAGAAAGAGGAAAAGGCAGAGATACTTCACGTCTCTGCCTCAGTATTTGATAGTAAGACCAGCTGTTCTCAGGGTACCCAGCCCCCAAGCTGGAAAACAGGGACAACAGGCAGAATGAAGCCCATAATGAAGCCCAATTCAAGGAGCAACGATAGCAACCTGCTACACCACTTGCACACACACAAAAGTCTATGGGGCCAGAGGGCACCACACAAGGGTACTGAGAGAGCTGGCTGAAATGTTCACCTTTTCCAACCTAGCTAATTCTATAATTTTGCAATAAGAATAGTATTTTGTATGTGACTATCTGAACAAAGTAAGTATTCTGTGTCTCATGTAAATGATTTTTTAAAAAACCCCCTTTTCAGGAACAAAAAATGCAAGAAATTTTCAAGCAGCTATTTAAAAAAAAAAAAAGTCAGACAGAAATATGCTAAATTTTATTTACAGATTATATGCTGATGTCAAGAAAACAGTTTAGTATCACCACAGATTTATGAAAGTTCACACACTGGTTTGTTTTAGTGAGTTTCCACACTACCTGCTCAGAAATTGCCAACAGAAATACATGTTGCAAAACATGAAGTGCAAGTCTCCAAAGTCTTTGACATTCCTTAATCATTCAACTTTGCACTGAGCAAATGGAAATAGGGTGCAAATTTACCAAATCATCTGTGTTGAATTTTTAAACAGAGGGCACTCTTCACGCTATATGTATGGATGACTGTCAGCAGTGCAAGGGCAGTGAGGAATAAGCCCCCTTGTCTCAGAAGAGGGGACTGGCAGAATGCCAGCAATTAGAATTCTGTCTGGCAAGTACTTCCCTAAGTTCAATTTCATAGAATAGGCATATCTAACATATTTATAAAAATCAGAAAAGAAAAAAAAAAAAAAGAGGATGCCATATTACAGGTAATTCTGCAGCAAAACCAACTGTCTTCCTCCAAATGAAATGCAGGTGTTACACCATCTGAATTGATCAGGAGGTCTGTTGGTTTCAAAATAGCTTGAGATATTCCAGTAATAAATAGCACAAGTCTTTCACAGAGTATTGTCCATTCCCCTCACTAGAATCACAGTTCGGCTTGGGGAAACTGGGTGAGCAATAAGAGCAAAGAGGAAGTTGTCTTTTTATGAAACACATTTTAATACACACAGTAAAGCATGTTGGGTTGCTAGAAGTGCTTCTGCAGGGGGTGGCCATAGTAGGCTGCACTGGCTAACCTCTCTGGAGCCTGGATAAGAAGGTACAAATTAGACCACTTCTACCCCCGGCTGTTCTAATAGAGGATGGTGCTGGTGCAGAACTGACCTCAGAATTAGGGATCTGTGACTAGCTTTCTGTACTGATGAAAGGGATTATGTAACATGGATGCTCATGATAGCAGGGGACTGTGGTTAATGGCAGGAAGCTAAAAATCCAGCCACTCAATGGGGCCTGTGCCTGTCTGTCTTTAGGCTGCAAGAGAGGATATGTAAAGAACACGTGTGAAAATATTTTTTACATGCACAGTATGATTATGATTTAAAGATGATTAAATTAAAGATGATAGCTACTGTCCTACAAGGTTACACATTGGTCTCTGAGAAATTTTTGTCCATAAAAAGCTGTCATTTTTATCAATGTCACTTCAAAACTCAGACCTAAGTTTATAAAATTCTAATAATGCCATCTTGAAAGTATTTAAAAATTATTTATTTTAAATTAAAGCATCTTAATATTAATTTTCACTATAATTAGTGTGCTGTGTTTACCTTTGTTAAAGAGGATTTGTGCTCCTTTAATAATATACTGTGAAAACCTTTGGTCTACTTTATCTCTGGATGCAAATATTCAGACTGCAGATAGGATTATATTTCCTACCATGCACACATTCAAGACATCAAGAGAGACAGTGTTTTTAAGAAACAAAAAAATCACAGAAAATATGGGTCATATGGTTAAATTGTTCATAGTGCCACTGGAATAGAAGAACAACAAACACAAGTACTTTTGATAAAATTTTGCAGCCTGGAACCCTTCATATAGAAAGGAAGTAAGTTCAAAACACTATTTCTATTAATAAATACATGCATATTTTCTTTATTTCTTCCTTGCATTCTTGTATTTTCTTCAAGAAAACCAGGGCTTTCAGTTTTGGAACAGAATAATAGGGAAAGAAAACTACATTTAGAGGCAGTTTATGCTGCGGATGGAGCACCTGGTCTTATGACTGAGAGGAAATACTCCTGCCCCAGGAATGAACATTACCCTGCCCCTCATTCCTTGCCACCTCCTTGATTGTCCCCCCAACACCAAGGGACCTGCTCAGAAGGCTTCAGTCAGCTGCATCTGCTCAGTGCCCACCATCAGTAGCCCCACTCTGCTCAGCATGACAAGGACCACTATTTTTCTATCAGTAAAAGAGTATGGAAATAGCAGAAAATTTGTATATTGCAGTCAGCTTGGTAGTGGTGTCAGCCCAGCAATATTAGAAAAATTTTCCCTTAAGCTGAAGTGGATCCTCCCCAATACAGCCTTCATGATGCATGGCAACAAAAACCTGTTCCTGTTGTGTGCAAGTTGAATTTGCCTTTAGGCACAGCAGGCTCACTAAGATTTAGTAATACTACTAGCAAAAGCAGACAGGTGCTGCACAGGAAGTCAAAATCAAATAGGTCTAAAGGATCTACTATTCCTTCTCAGCATGAAATGATAATCAGGATATATCATGCCTGCATCCTTCTTAGTTTCTGTGAAGAAAATGGTTTGGCTACATGAGCAGAGAGAAAAAGAATAGGTGCACACACCTATGAATATATTGTTTTCCAAAGACACAGCAATAATGACTGCCACAATGCTTAGCAAAAAACAAAATACAGTTTGAAAGTTTTAGACCCTCTGAAATCTTACCGTGGAACACTGATTTTTTTACCTCACAACTCTTCCAGGTCTGTGTTACAGAGCAAAGCAATTGTTCAAGCTTCCCTCTGCACCATTATTTCCCAGTAATAATTCTGGCTGCTAACAAGAGTGTAGAATATAGATTACAGTCCTTCCTGTTAACATAAATTAAACAAAATATATCTTCCTCTGGCAAAAATTTTAATACAGCACAAAAATAACCCCATATAATTAAAACACCCCCCTATAGATTTGTGCAAAGACCAAAAAATGGAGTTTGTCTCTAGCTAAGAAATAAGAACATAAATAGGAATTACAAATACTAAAAAAATTAAATTAGTTTTTGTTTCAAGAATTTCTTTACTACAGCTTAAGCAACAGTGGCTTTCCAAACTATTGCTAAAAACCTTAATAAAATGTGCTTGTGTTAGTCAGGATTGAGATTTGCTGCTTTTAAAATATCTTTTATATTTAAATGAAAAGTATTTTAATGGGCACCTAGTAAGACCTACTTAAATAAAATCAGTACATCTTTGAAAATTCACTTTGCGAAAGAATTTACTTCATCATCATTCTCACAATGCAGAGAGACAATTATAGGACAGATCTCCTATAGTCAATATATTCAGTCTTAAAGGTTTATATACTTTGTATTATGCTGATTATTCAACTTGGAGGAATTGTGATAATTATGATTATGTACTATGTAGGTTCTGACAGTAGAGAGATATTTTAGATACTGTATACTGCTGTTATTCATGCCCATAGTGAAAGAGAACTACTGAGTACTGCTACAATGACATAATATACTGAGTGTAATAGAATTCTTGGTCCAACCAAGGAATTTTTCATTTCCTCTTGTTACCACTAGAAAACATCTCTAGAAAACATAATGGATTATTAGAAGCCAAAAATAAATTAGATGATTGCCTGTAAATTCCCTTGTAGGAGAAACGAATGCACAGCTTTTAATTGATAACACTGAATACTAAGATTCCTATGGAGGTGTTACTATGTTGTTTTTAATAAACAAAGGAAAGACATTGGATTTCTCACAGATGCATTGTTAACCAGTTAAAATGAGATTAAAGATCTTCTGGGGCTATTCAATAGTAATACAACAGGTCTTATATATGTTTGTTTCATATTTAGAGCAGTATATAATATTTACTTAATATTGCTGCAAATATCTTTTGAGGTGTTTGAATTTTGGAGCATAATTATCTTTGATCAGCAGTTCTGCAAGACCTTTTTTTTAACTGAGAACACAAAAAAAATATGTGTTTCTCCAGATGGCAGATATCAAAGATCCATTCACAATATTAAAAAGTTTTCAGAAACACATTTAAAACATCATATGGTATGTATTTGAATTGCCTCATTTAAGAGCAATTCATTCTTGGAGGGATAAAAAAATGCTTTACATCTGAACTGCAAGAAAAGGAAGTGTGCCTGTATGTACTGTGAACCTTTGAATCTTACAATGTTAAAACATCATTGACATGATCCTTGAATTGATTGGGGCTTTTAAATATTGATCAATCGATTGATTGGTTTATTTTTTAGCAAAAATAACACACTAGTCCTTTAGGCAGGTGGCTCCCTTCAGCCATTTACTATAAAAGTGCAAAATAATAACAACTTCATGCTGTAGTTCCAAATTCATACAGTTCAACATTTCTTTTGCGCCATACCTGATATGGTGTGCAGGTCCTTCAGGTTCTCTCATTGTGAGATTCTACAGAGAAAGTAATCATTTGAGCCACTCATGTGATAAACCAGCACTTGAAACACTCAAATGTCAAGTTGTTTTCATCACATCGACAGCAGGTCTTAGACTTAATCTTTCCTTGGTTTATGCCACTACTTTGCCTTTACTTTGCTGCAAAATGTGAAACCGCCGTGTATATGCTAATGGAACTGTCTTGCCCATTAGTTCTCCAATTTCATCTATATTACCCTTCACCTGTTAGTGAACAAGGCAATGGTGCATATTATTCTCCCCTCGATGCACATCCCATTAGACTTCAGTGGAGAATACACCCCCCTTGTGTGTAACCAAGATGAGATTCATAGAGATTTTCATTTGTGTTTACAAGAGTATTGTTTCTTTAGTATACAATCTGTGCTTTTTATATTCATACAAGACCCACAGACCGAGAGCTTGGATCTGATTCCAGATTCTCCTAAGCTCAAAGACCTGTGCATCCATAGTTTTGGCTACCTTCCACCACCTCCAGAATATGCAGCATTCCTTCTGATGACATAGATGAATTTTCAAGTAATACCAATTACTTGTCACAAAGTCCTTGGCTACAAATTGACACCAGGTGAACACATGCTTTCAACAGTCAATATATTTTCAAATGCAAGACTGCATAAAGAAAATCTTGAATCATAGACATTTCCTTGTCCATATTTATAATTTAGGTATTTTCTACAGATATAACTCAATATATATTTTTGCTCATATAATTTTGTGTGAACTTCTGAACTAAGTTAGTTAGCAGTCTGATGAGTTCAATTAAAGTTGATGATACTGCACTATACTTTAAATACTGCTGTGAATTAGTGCTGTATGCTTTCCAAAACAACATGATCAAATAATATGATCAAAAAACCAATTATGCCTTAAAATGGATAGAGGACAATCGAGAATGACATTATGTTTCAGTTTTGTTCTTTGATGATGGCAGGTAGTACAAATAATCTGTTCTATACTTTAGTATTTGAAAGTCATTGCTATGAAGAGATACCTTAACTGTATTTTGAACTGCCTCTAAAATCTAAGTCACTACAACAAGAGCTTATATTTTCAATGTCCTGCTGAAATTCAGAAATATAAATTATTACCTACAAACCTCTGAAACCAACAGAAGTGTTATCAATTTATTTTACCTATGGTTGGGCACTAGAAGACATGGTAGATTTTCAGTCCTCTTTCTATAACTCTCTTGTTAAAATATTCAGGTGACTCCCAGGGGAAGTGCTATACTATGGCTAATTTGAACCTGTTTACATTAGAAAGTGAAAGAACTTTTTGTATCCTGTTAGTCACAAACATTTCCTAGTCTCATCCTGTCACTTCCCCATGGGGGTTCCTGGTGCCATTCTGGAGTGTACAATACCCAGTTCTGTTGAATGGCTATGTTGGTTGTTTGCTTCATCCTTTTCATCGCTGATTAAAGTCTGAATACAGAAAATTTTTTACACAGTGTAGTTCCAATTCTATGGGGACTATATAAATTCAGAAGATAATGTAAATTCTCAATTTAATGTTCAGCAAGTGCAACCATGGAGGAAATTCCCCCATAAATTACAGCATATTCATAACAGTATATTTTTGGTGACCAAAGATGCATCAATTTGCTATGTATTCTGAAAAGTGTTTATAACTAGGATTTGTAATTTAATGTGTTTGACTGAAAGCTGACTTCAAAATGTGCCCTTAGAATCAATGCAATTTACTGAAATTAACTTTAGAAACTGTATTATAAATTAATAAAATAACTTCAAGATAAACTGTAATTTACAACATAAGAGTATATTCATTTTGAATTGCACTATTCTGGTTTGAATCTTTCTAAAATGTCATAATCTGGGGATTTAATTTTTTTATTAAAGCCATAAACATTCGGGCTAGCCTTTTTATTCCAGATTTACAGAAATAACGATGTCTAATGAAAAATAACAGCAAACTACATGCCATTTGAATGAAGCTTAAAGATCGTTTCTCAGCATTTGGACAGAATACTTACTTCAGGCTTACAAGTATTAGGAATCTGCAAACACAGCTCTGAAATACCTAATGAGGTCTCAGTGACCTAGAAAATGCAGTGTATGGAAAGCAGCCTGAAATGGTGAGGTCTGTTCAGAGAGTAGCAAATAACCATTTTCACAGAATGATAACATGGGTATATTTGTCTGTGTGAAAGAATGAAATACCTGCTCTTTCAATTAACATTGAGTTGATTGGAATTAGGAAAGCAAAGTGAGGAAGTAAGTCTCACAACAATTTTTATATTTGTAAATTCCCAGTACCCTTTTTTGAGTAAGAGAGAATTTCATGCTTCATTAAAAAAAGAGTGTGTAGCCTGATCTTCAAAGATAGGCAAAGAAGGATAGTAGAAGATGGAGGAAAGAGACAAGCTGAGGGCATATCTGCACGAATGCCTGCAGACAGGCCTTGGGTATATGTGGCCTAAAGATCAAGGTGACTGGATTTGAGAAAACTCTTGAGAAACTGTGTAGTAATGTAGTGCAAAGCTCTGAGCTCATAAGACCCACTGAGATTCATTTTTAAAAGTTGTAAAAGTTCTTTTTAGCTACATACATTTTTATATTAATGCAGTTTGAACAGAAAAATGTTCAGCATCCTCAAATAAGAAACTGCATAATTTTTTCTATTTGTTTTTCTGGATTAAGACTAATAATTTTTTTCAAGAACTAGTCATCTAGATCAAGTAAGTTAGTTTACGTAAATAGCGAATTGCCGAAAAGTTGGAAAATAGATCTGATTTAGATGTGGAAGTAGAGCAATTTAATGTCTACCTTTGAGAAGTTATTTATGACTTATTAGATTTCCTTGACTTTTTAGGCTGACATAACTATTTTTAGTGCGGTAATATGTTTAGCAAAGTAATATTTGGAGAGAAAAATACTTAAAGCAACATGGAAGTAAACATACCATTTCATTAAATCAGTCATTATGCATAAATATGCTAAATAAAAAAAGTAGATTAAATATTTCCTTGATAGAGAATGAGATCATTACATTCAGATCTTGAAGGAATGGGTAAAAGGTAGATTTTTTTAACCCATGGGACAGAGACAAAGAAGGCAACATTAGTAAATAAAACAGACTGCTTGGAATAACGTATATATATGAAAAACTGAAAACCACAGACATCTTACTCTTTCTACCTAATAAAAGAGGTAACCTATCAACACCTATTCTTCTGGGAGTTTATGAAGAATAATTATAGTTCAGAATATTTATTTCCCCATCTGCTTTTACAGGCAGACATGAGTTTTATTTGGAGAATAAAGGAGAATTAGAAGACAAAGAGCTTTATTAAATTGCCTAGAAAGAAGGTTGAAGACACCCTTGCTAGTTTTATGAAAGCAAACTGTAGATCCAAACAAACTCATAAACTGGAAGTTCAAGCAGGATTTGGTCTCCATTCAGTTCACAGAATACACACAAATAACAACAAGCTTTTTCTCCAACAGGAGTATGTTTGCTAGAGGTTTTAGAAGGGGAGGTAGCTATAGGCCAAGGGGAAATGGTTTTAAAGTGAAAGCGGAGAGATTAAGATTAGATGTTAGGAAGAAATGATTTACTCAGAAGCTGGTGAGACACTGGAACAGGCTGCACCCAGACAAGTTTTGAACACCCCATCTGCGTTCAAGACCAAGTCAGATGGAGCCCTGATACCGTGGGTGGTGTCCCTGCCTGCCCATGGTGGCGTGCGGGAGGGTCTGCAACTAGATGATTTTTAAAGTCTGTGCCAACACAAACCATTATATGCTTCTAGGTTAATTATTTCCCATTTTGACCAGGATTAAATTCTACACTTTCCAAGAAGGCTTAAGCAAATCTAAACCAGGCACAATATATAATCTGCTTTGGCAGAAGCAATTGAGAGTGCTTATGACTACATGTTCTTGTATTCTACTACATAGGACTGGGGAATTAAAGGTGAAACAGGCAGCACAGAAAAGCTACTTTCCAGAAAATTTCAAGTTTGTTTAACAAAGATATTTCATTTTGGTCAAGAATTAATTTGTGCTTGAAGTACTCAGAAACATAAAAATATAGGTCACCAGTTTAGACAACAGACTTGAGTATTCAGTGACTACCATTTGGTATTTAGAAATTTTACCAAATTTAAAGTTTCACGAGCAAGGCCACAGCACAAGTTCTTCTAGCCAACGATTTTGTCTTTGATGGTGGCCAATGGTATATGCAGATTGTAAAGGTGTAAGAACAGCTTTACTAGGAAACTATGGTTTCATGATATATGGTGAATCACTAGTAAGGGCTGCCATGTTCATGAAACACCACTCTTCATTTTTCATGGGTTACACCTTGAATTCTGTTAATACCAATGTCTAAGTCAAATACCTCTAAACAGATAATAATTGACAACAAAACTGAAAAGGTTAGGAGAAAAATTGCCTGTAGTTTATAAAATCCTGGAAGAGATACTAATAAACATGATTTTATGCTATGCCAATACTACTTGGAGCAGCAGAAGTAGTTTCTGTGAAATGGATTTCTGAAACTTTCAGTTCCCCAAAATTCTGTGTCTTAACATACAGTCTATGTACAATACGTTAAATATAAAAGATGATAAATCACACAAAATAGGTATCCTGTAAACATAAAAGTACACTCCATGAATTTCAATTTTGCAAGCAAAAAGCACCTAATTGAAAAATCGCACTTAAAAACATGGAATCGTGGGAAAAGGCACTTTAGCTCTTGATCTCAAACCATCAGAGGATGATTATTTACTTCTATAAACTCAAGAAGCCTGATGCAAACCCCCTCTTTACACAGCCTATTTCTTGAAATTAAGTATTAACCATAGAGTAGTGGTGCAAATAGGCAATCTTTTAAAAATTGGTATATTTTCATAGCCTGCATGGAACAGGGAAAACAGCACGCTCTACATCTTGGGATTTCACAGAAATCCCTCAGCAATACTCAGGATTGCAGACACTTGGCTTCAGCAGAGACATAGGTCCACCTCACAGGAACACAATGACCATAATAGTACCCATCACAGAAGCTATTCTCCTCAATTGTGCAGGCACAGTGAAACCATGGGGCCAAACCAGAGCTTTCAAATGGCTCTAAAATTGCAGTCGATGAGAAATGTTTGTGCCATAATTTAAAAGCTAAGGAAGGGATGGCTGCCCTGGTGTCAAGACAGCATGTATACACTATTAAAACTAAAACATCTCACCTGGAAAACTGAATTGCTTTCTTTGTTAGACAACAGGCTGCACTAACAACTCTGATATTTTCCTGTTATCAAGGATCTTTCATGGAAGTACCAGATCAAACTTTAAAACTTTCTAATGAAGGTCAGAAAACTGGGAATGTTTTTTTGTAGGAAGTGTTTAATAATATCCTTCTGGTACATGCTGATACAATTTTTCTGTTAGAGAATTGAAAAATAAAAATAACATTGTCATTATAACCCCAGTCAGCATAAATTATGGAAAATTATGCTGCAATATGTCCAGTATAAGCTTTTCACTGTGAAATAGTATCCTTCTTCATCTTGAAGATTTCAGGAACCATGTTTTTCAGGCTTTTCAAGAATAAATTTAAGGACACTTATTGAAAAGAAGCTACAGAGGGCAACTAAGAGAAGTAAATCTTTCCAGACACTGTGTGAATTATAGTATGGAAATTATTTAAAGATACCACATTGGAAAAAAATGCCAGGTGCATATTGCCAATCAAAAAAGGGTTAAAGAGGTTATGACAAAGAAGGAATTACACTTCAAATACTTGAGATCTTATTAAAATGAATAAAATAAAAAGAACAATGAACCCTGACAGATTAAATGCAAAAGCATAACCAAACAATCTAAAAAGGGAGGTTGAGGAACAATGACTAGAAAAGATAAGGAATAATAATAATCCTTTCTTAAAATGTGTCAGGAGAAAGATACATTCCAGGGATTCTGTAGCACCAGTTGATGAAGATGGTACAAAAGAATTGTCAGACAACTTAAGGTCATTCCAGAAAAAATAAATTAATTCCCTGCATTCATTGTGGAAGAAACTGAGAACAATCCCTTGCTAGCCACTGTCTGACAGAGAATCATCAGAGGATCTGATATTACAGAGATTGTAGAATTTATTAGCGAACACAGTGACAAAAAATGAAAGGCAATAAACACCTCAGGCCAGATGGTATTCAGCCAGATTTTCTAAGAGAGTCTAGAGGTGAAATGTATGTACTATTAAAGTTAGTATAAAATCTCTTCCTTAAATCTTCCTTGATTTCAAAGAAAATGAAGGAAGATAGGAGAAATCTGAGGAACTGCATACCTATATGTAATCCTGATGTCTGTGCCAGGTAAATGAATATTCTGATTAATGGTCACATGAATAGACGTATTCTACTTGGGAAGCATAACTTTGGGAAATCCTGAAGCTCTTTTGAAGAATCATGGAACACGTATATGATCCTCTTGAGGTACTGAGTGGTCCAGTTGAGGTAACAACTCCAAAGAGGTAATCTCCAAATGACTTCTAACACAAAGGGTTAAGCTAAGGTTAGCAGCAGAAAGTGATCCAAGTATTAGGAACAGATCATGATGAAACACAGTAAGCATCACTGTACTATTTTCATTGCACCCAAAATTATTGTTCTGCCACACCTTGAACACCATGTGTATTCCCCCATCTCAGAAATCTCATAAAGGTTCAGAAGGAAGTTCAGTAGCTATAAAAACTGTGGGAGCATGATTTTGTGAAGAAGAACAGCATATATTAGGGTCTATTTATCTGTTAAAAGATGTATTTATGTGGGTTTCAGAAATTTACATCAAAAGTTTTATTGAGATGGTAGATAGGGACTGGTCATCTTTTACAAGAACTAGGGACCAGTAATGAAACTAGAAGATACACTTGAAAGAAAAGGAGAGGATACTTATGCAAGTCATTGCTAAGAAAGGCTACACATACGCAAAGTCTTCATGGGCTTGAGGGGAGGCTTGAAAAAAGACAAAAGAAAGACCCACAAATAACAGGACACACACATATGGCCACATCTGTCTCTGTACAATTGTAAGCTTAAAAGAGTTGGTAATTGGAAGAATATTAGGGGATGAATGACATGCCTTCCCATAGCTCTCCTCCCTTGTGTATCCACCCATGGCCACTCATAGTGACAGACTCAGAGGTTAGAAAGAACTGCTGCCTGATCTGCTGTGACCATTGTTATAATCTGAATAGTTAAAGCACTTCCAGAAATGTGCCATACCTGAAAGGAAACAACCTGTATTATCCCATGCAATTTACATGGCTACCAGCTTCTCTGTTTCTTGCAAGTTAATTCTCAGGTTTGAGATACCAAACAGCAATCTCTGCTTTCTTTAATATGCAAGTAATTCCATTAGCACTAACTGTTTTATTTTGCTAGTTACTGTATTGCAATGATTTGATATGCCAAATCCTTTTAGGTCCTTACTCCCTTGGACAGCAGTGTAGGTCTTCCAATTGCTTACATAGCTCAGCTATTACAACTGTACAAATATTATGTATTTGATTTTAGGGAAGATTTTAAAAGTAATTGTCAAACAATGACTATGATCTGATTAAATAAATACTGCTATTGCAGCACTAGTTAGGGCATAATTTATGCCATGAATAATTTGTTACCATTTCTGTTATCCCAAATCTGATTCAAACTCTGCATATATTTGTTGGACATTCATCCTATTTTACGTCCTATTTTTTTGAATGTATTAGACATTGTTTTTAATATTACTTTATTACAATCACATTTACTCTAAATAGCTTATTACATTATTGCTGAAAATGGCAACATGTATTTATTCAACTTTTTACTTTAGAATCAGCAGGCTATCATTCACTTTATTAATCAAATCCAACCTTGAGGATTACAGCCACCAGTTTCAAGTCTATTTAATTGCTGTTACTCAGAAAATGAGAACTTAGTAATTCAGTTACATTTACATTTTTGATGAGCTGCTTTTTTATAGACCTCATTATATTTGGAAAGAATAGATTTTTTTTGGTCCTTTCCCACTGCATATAATACATCTTACAGTATTCTAAGTCTTTTTGAAATGTTATTTGTTAAATACATACTAATAGGTTTAGGAATTAAGGACAAAATGTTCAAAGGCTAAAATGCTCAGGAAAGTTGCTAAAGCATCTCTGACATAGACTTCAGAATTATGACAATTTCTTCTCAGCAGGGGAGAATGTTTATTAATACTAAAGGATAGAAAAGAGCTAAGATTTATTTCCTATGACTCTTCTTCCCAGTACTGTTGGGTGCAGAGACACCCATCAAGGGCACTTCTAATTTCTCCCAGATTTCCTGCAATTTATAAGACAGTTACCAAGTTACCGATATGGGTAAATAAACTTACATAAAACAGCAGAAACTTTGGCTATGTCTACATACTAGTGTGATTCCATAAGACAAAATTTGTCAAGTTCAGCAGTGGATACTGAGATCCCATCACACACCACACGTTTCAGACTCTGTTATGGACTATCTGTGTCTTTTGTCTTGACCCCACAGACGAAATGTTTAGGGATTGGAGCAGATAAAGCATATTGCCGGAATATTTCCAAATTTTATTTTAATCAAGAGATACATAGTTCATGTGCTGTGAGATTGCTCTACAACAAGAAGCAAAGCATTTTATGAGTGGCGGGAATGAGATAATTTAGGAGTCCCAAAGAGAATCAGATGAAGACTGAGCTCATGCACATATTAAAAAAAAAAGTCTTCTTACTAAAGTTGATTCTTCAGTGCTAGCTATGTATTTTTCAAGAAAGAAAGATACACTGCAAAGATCTGTCATGCCCTCTGATCCTAAAGTTCTACAAAGAATAGTACACTTAGTACTTGCACATATCATGGTAATCTCTAGTTTCAACTTTGATACCTGCTCATTAGCTTTACTGGTAACAGTCTAATGTAATAATGAACTTTCTATGGCTGACCAGTACCCAAATGAATGCTTCATGGTTGTGTTGTCCCCCTGCCAAGTTTGTCTATACAATGCTTATATTACTCTTCCACAATCATCCAGGCATTTTGCTAGCTCAATAAATTAAGCTTATAGAAGAATTTACCAGCTCTTTGCCAGCACTACCCACCAAAAACAGGATAATGTTTTTCTTAGCAATGTAAGTCCAGGCAGAACGTCACCAAAAAAAAAAAAAAAAAAAAAAAAAAAAAAAAAAAAAAAAAAAAAAAAATTCTGCATTCTCCTCATCTCCTCCGATCAATGGTAAACCAAAAAATCTTTGAGCTAAGCCACTCTTTCTTCACATTATGCATGGAAAATTTCTCCCACTGATCTATTAGTTCAGGAAATAGGAAGAGGGAGATGGGTAGAAACTGTTTTTACATTCACTAATAGCAGAGATCATGTGAGAATGCTGCAAGCTGCAAGTCTCAAATATATGCTCAAATATGGAGTACCACAGATCTTAATTTTCCCAGATCTCAGCACTACAAAGGAAATGAAAAGTAAAGTGAAAAGCATTAGGCAGGATGTTATAATAGAAGGAATTGAGGCAGCACTACTATTCATTGCTAAGCTCTTGGTTATTTTTAAAGGTAAGGCTTATATCTTCTGAGACCTGAAAGGAGCCTGCTGCAAAGAATTGAGGGAGATAATAAAGTCCAGACAGGATACTTTGATTGACAGCATACACACTGGTCCACGAGTACCGGAATCATAACCAGTAATTCTCTCATACAAATTCATATGGAAAAATACAAGACTTGCTAATACAAGTTTTAAGAGTTTGCATACAAAACCAAATTAAAAACAAATGTGATTTATAATAATTGTGGTGTTTTGGTCTTCTTAATGGCATGCTGGCTGGAGTTGAAGGACTTTTTTGTGAAGTCCATTTGTTCATCGCTTAACAATGCCAGAGTTCTTTTTCTGGTTCACTTTGGAACTAACTGTGTTAACTCCTAATCACAATCTAAAAATATTTACAGTGATGAAAGGTATTTTCATAAGTGGAAGAGATGTTTTATGTTTTAGGATAATGAAGAAGAGAAAATGATGCTGGACTCAAGTTTAAGCTCTGTTATGACCTTGTGTAGACTAGACTCAATAAAATTCAAATAAGCTTAAGGCTAACAAACAACATTAGTAGATCCAATATAATGCAATTCTCCATAAGTAGCTCTATATCACAGCAACGGGAATGAATCCTCAGCCTACTACTGTCATTTTACTTCCACAAAATATCTCATATTAATAAATAATTTAGGTTGGAAAAGACCTTTAGATCATTGAGTCCAACCATTAACCCAGCAGTGCCAAGTCCAACACAACACCATATCCCTAAGAGCTACATCTACACATCTTTTAAATATTTCCAGGGTGGTGACTCAGCATCTTCCCTGGTCAGAGAGTTCCAGTGCTTGACAACCCTTTTGTTGAAGAAATTTTTCTTAATATCCAAAATCTAAACCTCCTTGGGTGCAATTTGAGGCCATTTCATTTGATTCTATGGCTTACTTGGAAGACGAGACCAACCCTCACCTCTCTACAGCCTCCTTTCAGGTACTGTAGAGACCAATAGGGTCTCCCCTGAGCCCCCATTTTCCAGGCTAAACAACCCCAGCTCCTTCAGCCACTCATCATACGACTTCTTCAGCTTTGCTGCCCTTCTCTGGACATGCTCCAGCACCTCAATGTCTTTCAGGAAGTGAGGGCCCCAAAACCGAACACAGTATTTAAGGTGCGGCTTCACCAGTGCCTATCACTGCCCTGGTCCTTTTCCGCCACACAGCTTTCCAGCCACTCTGTTCCCAGCCTGTAGCGCTGCATGGGCTTATTGAGACCCACGTACAGGACTCAGCACTTGGCCTTGTTGGACCTCACACAGGTGGCCTCAGCCCATCGATTCAGCCTGTCCAGATCCCTCCGTAGAGCATTCCTACCCTCTAACAGATCAACACTCCCACCTAACTTGGTGTCCTCTGAGAACTTACTGAGAGTGCACTCAACTGCCTCGTCCAGATCATGGATAAAGATATTAAACAGTACTGGGCCCAGTACTGCGCCCTGGGAAACACCACTTGTGACCAGCAGCCAGCTGGATTTAACTCTATTCACCACCACGCTCTGGGTCCAGCCATCCAGCCAGTTCTTAAAGCATCAAACCGCTGAGCCATGAATAGCCAGATTCTCAAGCAGAATGTTGTGGGAATTAATGACAAAGGCTTTATAGAAGTTCAGGTAGACAACATCCACAGCCTTTCCCTCATCCACTAAGTGGATCACCTTGTCATAGAAGGAGATCAGGCTGGTCAAGCAGGACCTGCCTTTCATAAACCCATGTTGGCTGTCCCTGATCTCCTGGTTTTTCTGTATGTTCCACATGATGGAACTCATTTTATTCCTTCTGAATGATCCAATTCTTTTTGTCTAATTTTAGACATCTATCCCTACCTGTATTATTTTAAGGCCATATAGGCTGGTGTAGTTCTACATTACCAAATTTTGCTCTACTTTGTACTCAGGTTTCTCTCACAATTTTATGCTATGTTAAAAAGCCTTCCAGACACATTAGATGAAAAGTGGATGAATATAAGGAGAATGGAAATTCTGCCTGTTTAGTTAAATTTAATATTTAGAGAAATACATAAATTTTGTGAGATTTAACCCCTATTTATCACAATCAAGTCTTTATCTTTTTTATTGTCTTGTGCAGCCACAAAGATTTGCCTTGAACACTTGGTGGCAACAGTGAATCTACACTGTAAAAATGAAAAAATATACAAGTCAGCCAAAGTGCAATTATGGTGTACATTAGAAAAGCCCTCTTCCTATAAATCCTTTGAGAAGGATAAGCGGGAAGAAGTTTTCCAATAGCATGCTACACATGAAAGCACAATCACTATAGTGGACATAGGCTACAAAATTCTAGATTTTTCTGTAACAAAATGGGCTTCTTAGTTATCTCTGTAAGGAAGCTTACAGATTGGCATTGCTGCCAGTTTGCCAACTTACAAAGAGATGAAATAAGTCTGCAGTATCATTATAGGTCAATGGAATATAAGCCAAAAGCAACACAGTATTTAGGAAATGGATGTTGATAATAAAAGAGCCACTCTAATTTCCTGTGGAGATCTTAAATTAGCTCTTCCCATATGCATACTGGTTCACACGGATAGTTCTGCAAGATAAGCGCTTTTACATACCTCATTGGTAAGTAACTGATTTTCTTCTTAGAGAACAAAAACTGTTGCATTAATATTATAATTGTGGATTTATGCAGCAGGAAAGGCCACCTATTTGCTTTCTGGTTAAAAATATGCCTATGAAGTTAGAGAAAACTTAGCCCTGTTTCTAGCTATAAAAAAAAGTAGTTTGCAGATCAGAGACTCAGTTAAATATACAGAGTCGCAATAGTATACTTTTTGAAAAAATTCTCATTTCCTGCAACTGAAAGATATTCATTGCCTTCTATTGCCAGAGTTCGGGTTAGAAAAAACATTAAAAAGAAATACATGGAGCAGCATAGACAAATATGTATTTGAAGCAATTATTTAAAAGCAAATAAAGTTTGCAAGGCAGATCAGACTGCAGGGTTCATAGCTCTTTTAGTAACCTCACAGTTTCCAGAGGGGTATACTTCACACAAAATTATTCATAGAAAAAACTCCTGCAATATCTTTAGGCAACAAAGGATACTTCTGGTCATCGTGTGGATTCTGTGTGCTCAAACTCTGATACAAACCAAGGATTTTCTTCTTTGTATTAAGTATGGGAAAGCCTGCTCCTTTGAGAATTAGAATAGCTTTCGAAGACTTCTGATTTAAATTTCAAACTCTTGATCATAGTCAGGGAGCAAATGTTTGTACCCTGAAATTGAAAATTGGGTTCTTTAGCTCTATACCAAGTGAAAATACTAAGCATTTTGTTGCATCCACTATGTGAGCCAAGTTCCCCACTGTGCCTTCAAATCCACGGTGAATGAACCATATTTGGATCTGCTTATCAGAAGGAGACATTTAGAAAGACAATGAGCCTGTCCTGCTAGACGGAGACTCCTGATGCTTTTAGATAGGCCTGCAGTGAACTGCAAAATGGGCCCTAAAATCAGGCTGACATGGTCGCTTAACAAGCTGTGGTATTAGCTGTTGGCTCAGAGAATTTCTAGTGTCACCCACAGGGCTGATGATGGCAGCCATCATAATTAGAATGCATGAATCAAAAACACCAGGTGAAGATTTTGCTTTGGAAGAAAGAAAAGACAGAAGGAGGGAATTACCATGCCCTTTGACTACTAAGCTGCTGCATGCAGCTGGATCAGTGACCAACAGTGACTGGGCGGATTATGCTGTGGAGATACTTGCTTTAGCCTTATACTTCCCACACCCAGTGGCTGTCAAAGCAAACGCTGTGAAAGACTTCAAAGGAAGTGATACAAGAGGCTACATGGGGGAGAAAGGTAACCCCACTAAAGACTGGGGGGTGGGGGTAGGGGCATGTATCCAGGCTTTTCTTTGAGTTTAGCAAACAATTTCTTTTAGAATTGGTTTATTTCATTAATTCTATCATTCTGAATTCATCCCTAAAAATGCAAAACTCTACTGTTTGCTGAAGTGGAAAATCTATGTAATCTTAACTGATATGACCTTGAAAGGGATTTGCTGAACTTTTGTATGATTGGATTTTTCCCAACCTTTGTAGACTCTTGATTTTAAAATCTCCCTAACAAAAGCTCTGCCAGGAAAGCTGTTATTACAAAGATGCTTCTCAATGGGGAGAAGTGGGCTAATTGCAAGCACTTCAGTGAAATAAAGGAAGGTTTTGCAAACAACTACAGAATTGACAAAATGCACCACATTGCTGTTAACAGAAACTATGGGGGAGAAACATCAGAAATGGCAAAGATGTCTAATATAAATAGATGCTATAAAACTAGCTAGAAGAGGCTATACAAGATTTCAGATAATTCATAAACAGTAATTGCTCGTCTGACCTTGATGTGACTACAGAAATTCCATTAACTCACAAATCTTGACATTTAATTACATACTAAAAAATATTCTACCATTTATTTTGACAGGGTCTACAATAATCCTGTATTCGACTTTTATCCATGTTTTCAGCTGCTTTTCCCATACTGCAATTTATTCCCAAAGTCACAAATAAAAGCCACACTATAGATTGTACTGTTACCTAGAATGTACTTTAGTTCTTTCTAAAATTTGAACTCAAACACTATAAAAAAGTGGGGCTCACAATGACATGACACCTTTTACTTGTATTATGCAGTTGAACTGAACCACCCTACAGGTTTTTCACCTGAGACAGCAAAAGTTCATTGAGGAAGACTTCAGCAAATTATTTTACAGAGCAGTTTAAAACTAGACAAAGAATTACAAGCATTATATTAATAAATATTAAATAACAAGGAAAAAGCTTACTAGATTTGGAAACGCTACAGTAGTGTTTGCATATTCATCATTAACACTTAATAAAAAAAAAAAAAAATATATATATAATCCAGATATTGCAGCCAAGATGACAATTGGTGTGATGAAAAATGTTGGTTTAAGTCCTAATGAGGAAGGTTTGGGGTTTTTTGTTCATGCGGTCTAAATGAAGCAGACTATAGGGAGGTAAAAAAGTCAGAATACTGTATATCAACTATATTACCCTACTCTAGAATTACTGGATTATAGCAATATTTAAAGTGTTTTTTCCCACTTTCATGAAACTGCCAACAACAGTAGGTTTTTTTTCCCCCTCTTTATATGTAAAGCTCAATTTTGAGGCACTTGACTGTTCTACATTAGTTGCACTATACGTATCTACCTACTTTTTGACTCACCAATTCTGAATCACCATATAAAATCTTTTAATTTAAATACAGTAGATTTCTTTTCCTGCCTCAGAACAAAAACTAATCTTTCTACTGAAATTTCTTGACTTTAAGGAATGATTTCACATAATCAATTGATTTGAAAAAATAAGAATAAAAAAGGCAAAAATATTAAAATAAATATTTTAACATGTCATGCAAACTGGGAAATATCATGGTTTTTAAAACCAGCTTGATTATACATACACATAATTCTACATATTCTAACTCCAAACTATTATGAGGATAATAGGTGAAACATAGTACTTTCTTTTGTTTTGTGGGGTCAGTGGGTTGGGTTTTGGTTTTTATTGGTGCACTCAGCAGTCTGGAAGAAGCAAAAGAATTTCTGGTAGTTCCTTATTGCAAAAAAGACGTAAAGACAGAATCCTATAGGATTCCTACAAATGTTACCACTCATCAATCTGAAACTACGTCATAAGCTATATTTGAAAAATACATTGAAAACACAGTACTCTACTTAAAAGATCCATATTAGTGTGTGTATGTATGTATATATACATACTGTGACAGAAAAAATTGCAAATGTAGTAATTTATGGGTTACAAGATTTATTATGCATCATCATTATTTCTCAAAAGAAACAAAGGATTTACACTTAACAGCACCTCTGTGCTTATATATACAGCTACACAAATACTAGTAGCTATTGCTTTGTGTTAAACATATGGCTGAATACATACATATATATATGTAATGAGACTTAAAATGAAATCTGTCTTTTACTTGATTTTCCTTATTACATTACTCTTCTACCTTCTGCTTTCTGGTAGGAGCTACATCTCAAATTTTTTTGTTCTTTTTTGAATCTGTTATTTTATAACAGACTCTCCTTTCTGAATCACTGAGAAAGGAACCATTGACTTCTGCAGTGGCTTCTTGTGATCTTCTCCCTCCAGTCCTTCTGAAAAAATTCTCAGCACACATCTCTTCAGTGTGTATTTATATAGTGCCTTCTTTTCTCTCACTATAACAAGTTACGTTTTCTCATTTGTGAAGGATCTCTCTCCAGCTATAGACCCCTGTAATGCTCTCCCCAGTCTTGCCTTGGTTCCTTTTTTTCTCTAATTCTGTGGCACAACTGAATAAACAAAAAAAAAGCATGTCTTTTGCCTGCTTATTAAAACTTTGCTATTAGCATTATTAACAATATTTTACCTCTCCTTTGACCCGTTCAAATCATTATATACTATGACAGCTCTATTAACTTCAATACATTCACTATTTATGCCAGACAAGCTCTTTGCAGGTTTTTAATAGGAAACATTAGACCTAAAAAGAAGAACACAAAGCAAATAAAATTGCCTTTATTCCCCCCCATAACATCAGTTGCATTCTCAACAGTAGTTTCTATTTATACTTACCTAACATCCTGTTTCTTTCATTCCAGGTTTACTGTTCTTGAGACTCTGACTCCAACAAATATTAAACATACCTTCTATTTGAGACCAAATCCTTTAATTGTACATTTTAGGGTGAATAGAGTAAGTTTTCTGATTTGTTTTTTTTTTAACACTTCAGCACTGCAATATATAAAATACCCTTTCCTGTACAGTATTTTTTGTATGTAATTATTTTTTGTTTTTTAATACATAGTTTGACAGACTTTTCTTCTGAATTGGTCCCTTACATTTCACTGGCTCTTGGAACTCACCTCCCAGATAAAAAATAACAGGGTAGACATTAACTACATGAGATTAGATACATAAACTATAAAACCAGGCATGTGACTCTTACTGTTTCATTGATTTTGTCACATTGTAACAAGACTGGGGATGATTCACATTATATCTTTCATTTTTTCTTTTACATTGTGGTCTTGGAACTTCTTGAGGAGAAAGGAATATTCAAGGCTTCCTTCCACTGTCTTTTCAAAGTGTTCATAGTTGCTGTCTGCTCCATCTACCTAGTCTGTCTGACTGTCCTCCAAAAATCAAGCTCCTTACTGACTTCATCAGTCAACACATTCTAAGGAATGTATTGGTGACCATCCTAGTTCCCTCTCAGAGATAAAAAAAATAGGATGGAAATATTGCCCTGCAGATCCTTTTCTCTCTGTCTCAGATGGTGAGTGAGAGAAATAGATGAATGCATTTCAGCAAATTTCCTTGCTTTTCTCAGCAGGGAGGCTTGCATGTGGTCGAGCATAGCAAGAAACATGATTTCCACAGGGCCTCAGGCAGCAGCCAAATTTCACAGCAGGGGATGAATCCATGGCCACTTCTGAGTCTACAGAACTGCACATAACACAGGCCTCTCATTATAAGGTTGGACAAACCTCTGGAGATTTTCTGCTGTTGCCGTATTAACAAGAAATGAGTGGTTTGCGTATGTCACAGGAGCACTCAGTTAAATAACACTGCCTTGTATTATGCATAGTTGTATGTGTGCATTTCTCTTCTGATAAGGCATGGAGGAATCAAAGGGAGAACAAGGATTTACTGTATGAGGCTTCTAGCCCCATGTGCAAGGCAACACAGCTTGTGACAGCCACAGTGACATCACTGAGCTGGAAAATAAATGGCAGCTTGAGGTTCAGCTTAAATTTCAGCTTTATCTTACATGTTTCAGAAGTTTCTCCTACAACTTTCATGTAATTCTCTAGTAGATTTCTATCACATAGAGTCACTTTAATAGATTTGAATTTTTTTGATCTTCAATAAAGTCTACTCTAGTCCTTTGAGAAAAATCTTATTACTTTGAAGATATTTCTCTGCTCGCCTACACTGTGAAATTCTAAGACAATAAAAGCTCTAAATATAAATTAGTCTACTAAAAATGACCGCATAGGTAGGTTGATGACCATTCACCATGCCATATAAATCATAAAGCACAGATTGCATGACTACTTAATTTTCAGGCACTAAATGTGAAGTCTGAAAAAGAAATACACACATTTTGGCTCCTTAAGAATAAACTCGTATGATACATTAAAGAAATCAAAACCAGTTACAGAAACAACACATTAGGCAGTTGAAATGAAACTGAAACTGTTAGTGATAATTAGGAAAAATTGACAATTAAAAGAAATGTGTTTTACAAAAAAGATAAGAGGAATATGTACAAAGGAAAATACTACGGCCATCACAAATAAAAACATCAGAATTATCAAAAAATAGTTTCATTCTGTACGTAGGCAGAAAGCTTTTCGTATACATGATCATACTAATAAAATCAGTTCCTTGTTGACAGTAACTAGAAATAATGTTTAACACACTTCTTAAACCCATCATTTTAAAATCAGAATGACAGATAAAGAGTTTTGAAAGAATTAACTGATGAGCTAGCATTTTTTTTTTTTTTCCCCAGTATGTGTGGGAATTAATTGGGCTGAAATTTTAAGAGTCCACAGTCAAAGGGGTAACATGTCTATGAAATAATGCATTGGTAAGTTCCCGTATGTATGGGCCTGTGGCCTGTCTACAGTGCCAGGTAAAACACTGAAGTTCTAAAGGTATTATCAAAGATAAGAAGAAATATAATGCAGCTGATGTTAGTCAAGATGGGTTTTTAAAGAAAAGGTTTTATCAAAACAAAACATCAATTTTTCATATCTTTACATATTTGATTGATAAGAATTTTACTGTGAACATAGGAGGTTTTGACTTCAGTGATGTATATAGCTTGATAAAACAGAGAGTCTTGCTTACTCTATACATCATTTTTACACATTTTTAACAGAGAAATCACTGGTTAAATAATATATCTTAGAATGAGAAAAGGGGAGTCATTGCCATGCAGATGGTGTCTAAATTTTTACTTTCCCCCTCATCTAAATGTATTACTTTATGGCAGTGTACAATGGAAAAAGAGGTGGATTCAAACATCGGTTATGTAACTAATCTAATATTTCTTGACCAATTTTTATACAACAGCCATAAAGACATTAGAAATGAGACTGCAATCATTTAGTCTTTGGCTCTCAATGGACTTGTTGTACTACTTGTACTTCATGATATTTAAGAACTACTGCAAGTGTAGCAATCAAAAACTGTCTAATGATCCACCCATGACACTAACTTAATTCATTATCTATCAGATGAAAGCTTGCCAGGCAACTGAGAGCACAATTCTCTTCTTCAACATTTTTTTCATACTTCTTAGGCCCAGAAACCTATGACTGTCTGTTTTCTACCTAGACTTCAGCAGGGAGTTCATTTCTTCATTTCTTTCCCTTTCCACATTTTGTTGAAATTCAGTAAAACTTAGCTAACTCAGCACATAATGATACTTTAAGGAAAAAGTGTGGAAAAATGTTTTTATAGTTTAAAGAGGGATAGACCTCAAGTTTATCCACCCTTGATGATCCTACTTATTAGCATTTACATGTGATTAAAGAATATGTTTGTTAGAAATTTAAAATGTTAACATAAAGGACATTTTACTTAGATTTTATTCATTTTTAACATTGCTGTATGGCTGAGTTGTAGTATTTTTCCCAGAATGAAGACTAGAAGGAACTCTATTAACTCCTCCAGGAACAAACGACAAGCAAAATTCAAGAGAGAACACATTACTTCTACATATTGTAGAAGTAATAAATTAACAGTGTAAAAAGCCAGAATTTATCAAGAAGTCTTCACCTTCGTAGAATAACTTTTCTAACTCAAGAAAATACGAAAGTGAAACATTGAGGGGAAGAAAATAGGAAAAATGAAAATAACGAAAAGCAAGGAAGGTAGAAAGAAGACTCCTGAACCTTTTTCTCTCAGCCTTTTCTTTTGATGTTTAATTGTTCAGATAATTGTGGGAGTATCTTCCACTATAATGTCCTTCTATCAAATCATAATAAACAATTTGATAACTGTCTTCTTTTCCAATAGCCATTACAATAACTAACCCATATTTCTAGCCATCTTAGTCTACAATATACACAACTGAGAAGTGTGCACACTGTCTAAAACAGCTCAGATCACTGTAGTCAGCTAAGGGTATTACAGCACTTTGAAAATATATTTGGGAAAGTGCTCCACAGGAGCATTTGGTTACTGGGTTGTTCTTAGTGCATTCTGAATTGCCACTCTGCCATCATAGTCTAAAAAGTATTCCTGCAAAACATACAGATAGAAGTCCAGGGAAGTAGCCTCAACAGTTAATCTCTTCTACCTTCCTGCTCTTAAAAAAACATTTGTTACAAATAGAAAAAACCTATTCCTAGCACTTAAAAAACCACTTTCACAAATCACAAATTGAAAGAAATATAAGGTGCTAAGTGCTAAAGACAATCATACATTTCATAAAAGAACACGTTTCTAGCTGATCTCTATATTAAGATTGAAAAATGGAAACATCCAGTTGAGATTTTGATTACTATTCAGAATTTCATATTTCTTTTTACTTTTCTCCCTTCTAAGCAGGAGGAAACTATAGGTGCCCTTGAGTAACCTTCCCTTTTCCTCTTCATACAATTTTCACAAAAGAGTTGACCAAAACGGAATTTAACAGTCAAGGTAAGGATGTACATCAATTTATGTAACATTGTAATATTTTCCATACTATTCCCTACACAGCCCAAATATTATTCCATTTTTTGACCTCTGATACATTTTAAGCAGATGTCTTCATTGAGCTGTCTACAGTGCTGCCTAGATCTTTGTCCTGAGAGGCTATGTCTAATTCAGAGCCCCTCAGTACATAAAGGATACTGTAATTCACTCACTGCAGTGTGTGCTGTTTCCCATTTAGGGAGGATGAATTTCATCAGCCACTGCAGAATTTATTTTTGTTTGATGTGTCAGGTTCTTATGGTGTTCTTCATAATTCTCCTTAGTCTTCAATAATCCATATAAATTTTCACCATGGGCTAATACTTCCTCCTTGGTAAACTGCTTCCCACTTCTAGGTTTTTAGCAGCATCAGGTGCAGTGCATATTCTGGAGAAAACCAGTTGTTAGCATTCTTCCAGACTTTTTTTTTTTTTTTTGTCATTTACAGTAAGCCTCTGCCAGATAACATGGGGAAATGAAGAGATTTCCTTTACATATTTAGGTAATTACCCAAAAAAGATTTTTAAAATCCTCTGCAAAGTCTGAGGGATCCATGCTGAAATTTCATAGCCAAGACTACATATTAATAGGGATTTCATTATATATTCTACAAAAAATAACATATATTTTAGTTCTAATCTTATTATCCCTTATTTTTTATCTGTAAACCTCTTTGCACTGGAAATTCTACACTGCTCCAGTGCTTGGAGAACACCCTAGTATTCTGAAGACAGTATTGGAATTTAAAAACAAGTTTTAAATATTTTGTCAGCTCTCATGCTGATGGAAAACTAATCAAAGAAAGAGAATCTGTGTATAAACCTTTCATTTTTTATTACATTTCTTTAAATTGAATTTTCTGAGGTTCTCTTTCTAATAACCATACATTGACCTAGGTTTGGTAATTTTCTTTACTAGTGAAGGAAACATTGACTTGACAACAGAAGAATAATTTGCAAATCTTTGAATATTGTGTAATTTCTGCTGACATCAATAGAATGCAGGTATTTAGCTGTAAGATACCCTTTTGAAAACCAACAGACTTTAGCACCCTATTACAGTTGAAGTTAATGCAAATTGCTTATGCTCAATATGTTATCAAAACAGACGATTAATTTAACCACAACTATGGATGCTTATCACAATGGTTTCTGATGTTCTATATAGAAAATTAACTGGTAACAAGAAATGACTGGCCACCTTTATAAAGCTTCCAAGATTTTTGTTTCATTTTGCTTTTCAGTCATATGGCAGCTTGTCTGAGGTTTGCTTTGCTCTGTTAGTTTGTACTTGATGTAAATAACTTCTTTAGAGATTAAGATCAGGAATTAAACTGACACTGGCAACAGTCTCAGAGATACTTCTATTGAAGTCATTTTGGTGACTGTATTAATTAAAGTCACATTCAGTTCTGAAAGTGTTTCCCACATTGTTTTTCAAGCTCATGATGTGACACCTAAGGCAACTTTGCAGGAAAATTAGACTGTCTGGTATTCACAAGTCAGATCCTATGTCTGCATTTTTCTGCTGATGTTGGTTGTTGATTTGCATGCCAAAGTTCCAGTAAAATCTATGAATGTGAGACATAAAGCAGCACTCACAGAATGCTCATGGTAGCAGACACAAAATACATACAGGCTACTTGTATGGGTGCTTCAAATGAGTAGTTTAGGAAAATGATCTTACGATTACTGATCCATTACCACAATGGGTATGAATTAATGACCTTTTTTTTTGTCAGTTTACAGTTTCCTTGTTACTGCCCTGGCTTATATCTCTAGGGACCACACGGCCCAAGGAAGAGAAATATCTTTATAACTGAAAATCTGTTTTATATATCCAAATTGAAGTGGGAATAACACAGTCATACGATCGGCGTGGTATTATTCTCACAGATGAAGATTTGTTGAGGCTAAGAGGCAATGTTAGTGCATGAAAGCTTTTCTATTAGATTAGAATACCAAATTCAGATTGTCAAAATGGCTGTATATTGCTATTTTTAAATTAATGTATTGTCACTTGAAATAGGAGACATTCACTGATCACATGGTGTCCAGTTCTGCAATGAATGAAACTAGGGAGAGGAAAAGAGAAGCTGAATACACATAGCTCTGGCTTTTGCAGCTACAATGACTGGGCAAGAGTAGTGGGGAAGAGACACAGCACTCTTTTAATGAAGGGACCTCAACCTTTCTGCTTTTGAAGAAAGATCCCCTTGACTGTCATTCTGCAAGTGACTACATCAACCCTGAATAAAGTTTCATAAGCAAGAGAAAGATTTCTGTTCAACAGTAGCATCACCATTGTAGCTTGTTTCAAGTTACTTTAAAGCTGTTCCATTTATGTGAAATGGCAATTTCTTTTACAGGTTTGAGAAATCACAAAGTTAATCAGATCACTATAACTCAAGTAAATTTTTATGTTCATGTGAATCTTCATATCTACATAGATTATAATGTTTAGAATCACATTAGGAACCGAAACCTGGAAAACTGGAATTCACTGTTACACTCCTGATGAAAGCTTAACTTTAGGCAGTTTATATTGCAGGTCAAATTATTTCTATTCTGGAGATTGTAATTGATAACAAAAGTTCCCAGGAAGCATGAAGCCTCATCTCTATTAGTAAGGCACCTTTTGCATATAGTTTACTGACATTTTTCTTAGTATTTGTCAATTTCTGTGCATACATTCAAATGACAATAAGCAGTAATTCAATTTTGAACATGTGTTTGTTAGATTTTCATCTTAAATATCAGAAGCAGTGCTACATGCTCTGTATTAAGGTTTTGAGAGATAATCCATTGTCCCTTGTGTAAAAATGTCACTTTATCAATAACTTTCAATTATAATACATAGGAAACTACTAATAAGGTGACTTTCTTAAATCATCTCAGTAAAATTCATAGTGAAAGTGAAAAAACGCAAATCAATATACAGCTGTGAATAACTATCATGAAAGCTTAAGTACCCTCCAGATTCAAAAGGAACTCATTAATGTTTGGATAGCTCTACTGATGGATGGCGAGTAGCTTATTATAGCTAGATAATGGCTATAACCTAGATATTATCTGAAATAGTTAAACCACACTTTATGTCTTTAGGAAGGATACTTCAGCTACATGAATGAGCCAACATTGTTTATTCAAACGGGAATGTGTTCAGCAGGCAGGAAGCAATGCAAGAGGATGAAGTGTTCTCTATTGGATTAGAATACCTAGACGAGAATGTCAAAATTGCTTTCTTTCCTGAATGTATATGTCTGTTCTTGATTTCATATATTGTTATCCTATGTGATTCACTCATTAATTTACTGCTGTCCAACACCATAAAAAACTGCTAAGCTCAGTGTGGACTAAGCCTTTGGTAAGAGAACCTAATTGCAACTCTGACTTCATGCCCACAGAAAACACAAACACCCTCTTCCTACCTAGTTAGATGAGCATTTTAATGCTTATGTTGCCACACTATATTTTAATGTAGTTTACTGTACTTAACCCACAAAAAAGTTTTCACAAAGTACTTATTTCAAACATCCAATAATATTACTTTCCTTTACTGGTCTCATAGATGAACTGAGCATGAATTTATATTATCTATTAATCAGTATACAAAGACATACTATACCCTACATTACTTCATGGATTTTCTTGGACAGTTTTCTTGGGTATTAGTACAACAATAGCAATCCTGGAGGAATGATTGTTACAAGGACAAGAATCTGTGTACTCTGAAGATACCCTGCTCCCTACTTTACAGCTTTTAATAGTATTTAAAATGAAAATAACACATCCCACTATATAGCAGATATAAAACTACATAGACAGTGAATCTAGGTGTTTCTGCAAGGAGGAAGATAGGAAGTCTAAAAAATAAAAGAGATAAAGGAGACTTCAAAGGGAAATCAAAGAATTTTAAAAAGGCTATAAGAAAGGAGATACATATAGTTGAAGAAGAGAAGGAAAATTATTTATCTGAGATGCATTAAAAAATTAGCTACAGTTTTTAATGGGTGAAATTATGGTAAGATCCAAATAAGACTGCAGATTATGTCTTTTCAATTAGAAATACATTTTCTACAAGATGGCAGTGCCAATGCACACTTGGCATTTGCTCATATTCTCTCCATTATCTTTGCTTTGAGAAGAAAACAAATTAAACATCACATGTAAGCTGAGGAATTTTAAAAGACCTATATTGGTCAGAATACTGTATGCAATTCAGGAAAAGAGTCCTTTTCTGTCAGATACAGGACACAGCATTATATACTGAATAAAAATTTGAGTTAATCACTAGACATCTCTATTCCATTAATACTAGTAGCATAAAATTCTATTAAAGTAATACAAATGCCAGAAGATCCTTTGTGATGTTATGGGGTTTAGACCGTTAAGTTAAACACCAGTGCAGTACTCATTTATGCACACAAACATACATAAATACAGAGAAAAAGGATTATAAACTAGCATTATTGTATGCTTGTGTGTGTGTGCACATGCACACACATGCACCAGGTGTATGTAAAGGGAGGAGCATTAACAAAAGGATAACATCTGGTTTCAAGAAGAAATGCTAGATTAACATTCAAACTCTGAGAGAAAATTAAATTAAATAAATACCCTGGCATATTTACAAGTTTGTATTTAGGTAAAATGTCAAGGTCTAGTCAAAATATAAGAAATGATTGACTTAGTAACTCTGTTCTGCCAGGAACTATTAGATATTAAACAGGTCATCTAACACTTAAAAACTGACTAGCTGCAGGTCAGATGACATTTATAAAATTCATACCGATAAAGTCCTTCCATGCTGCCTTTAGATCTGTTGAAGAGCTCAGACAGAAAAAACAGAAATGTTCTTAGATTTCACAAATAATTAAAAGCACTCCCTTTATTTCTCCTCCCTTACTTAATTCCAGTGAGAAGGAAATTCTCTATATGAATATCAAAATGATTGATGCTAAAAAGCAAAAGTATATAATAATTTTTATATGACCACAGTTGTACAAATCTCAATGAAATATAGAGAACTAAAACCTATTGTGGTTATGTAATTTATTCTTCCTGTTTACTCAATGTGTTGGACAATGGTGTCACGGCATGCTAAACAAACACAATACATTCTCACTCATTTTATTCCACACTGACTGTTGCCATGTTCTGAAGAACACTCAAAGACTGAGCTCGAGAGCAGTAGTTAAAAACAGCAACTGGCTGTCAGTGGTATAGTTTGTCATTGTTCCACAGACAAAAGGCAGACTGTCACAATAAACAGCATTTATTCATTTCAGATTTGTGGCTTAGGGCTGAGGAAGGGGAGGTGTCATTCGTAGTAATTGTAAAACACATAAATAATAATAGTAGTCTGCAAATCATTTATCAAAGAAAACAGTGGGAGCTGGCAGTGATGGAGGCAAGAAAATGGATGCTTCCAGCACAACCTAATTTACAGCTCTTTTAAAAAAACACATTTTTTCTTTCATAACAGTAAAATGGAATGTTTTGTATCAACTGCTTATGTGGTGGGTAAGCAAGACAGAACAATTAAATCATGACTTTAAAGACTTATTTTAAACAAACCGCTGAGTAGCTTTCTGAACATGATTACTCTCTACTCAGCTGCCATCAATTTTATTAACCTAATTTCAGTAATTAAAAACCATTTCATATTGATATTGGCATCACCTTCTCTAGATTTTTTTGCTTAAAATGGCATCTTTTTCAAGAAATTTTACTTTGTGAAAATACTCTGGATTGGTATTGAATAGAAGAGGCTTTAACTGAATACTTACGTCTGTTTTTTCAGGATGACTCTCAAATCCTAACAACAAATTTTTGTTAATAATTTTGTGGGCTGAAATTATAAAGCAAACAAATTAATGTTGTTGAGGTTGGCATTAGTACTTTTTTTTAAATTTGAATGCAACTTTTGAGGCAGCCATTACCATCCTTTTCTCTTGTAAGGTCCTGTCCTGATTTACAAGGCTGAAGTCCTAGGTCAGCGACACATTTTAACTGTCTTGCGACATTCCCCAGCCAACCCTCTGAGGATCTGAAAAAATCTGGGAAGAGAACTGAGACAAAAAGACACCCGCAGCTGAAAAGGTGTTTCAAAAGGAAACTCCTTATTTACTGCTGCATGGGGAAAGTCTCACTTCATCTCATAACCACTCCTGCTGCTCTCCGGAACACTGATAATATTTATTAGAGAGCAATCTCTTCTTACATACCCAAAAAAGACAGATGGATATGAATTTTTCTCTGGCGAACCACACAATGTTCACCAGATGGAAACAATGCTCCCTATATAGTTTCTCAGGCATTTTTGCCTACAAATCCTTCCCTCCCAGCATGTCTCAAATCCTATCAGGAGCAAGGGCGTAAAAGGGCTAAGGAAAGGACAGGTATGTCGGAGAGACTGAACTTGTGTTTCAGAATGAATCTCTTTCATGAAAAATCTTACATATTTTGCTGGAGAGAGAACAGAGTGAAAGAGATGACCTTAAATGGAATTAAAGAGTGGAGTGTCATATCAGTATTTCAACCAGTAAATTTTATCACAGCTGTTACTGCTTTAGGTATAGCAGAGAAGTAGAGCTCAGGAGTTGCAAGAAGCAGCACGTCTGGCAGTGCAAGGACAGTTCACTGAAGAGTGGGTGCACAAGACCAAGTCTAAGATAAGCTTTGGCATTCTTGTCTTAATAAGACAGGATCTTTCTCAACTGATTTTAAAATTGAAAAAGATGCTAGGTTTGGGCAGTCAGGACATGAATTTATGAGAAAATGAGAAAACAAATGTAAGGCTTTACTTGTTTAATATCTACAGCTACAGGAATTAACAAAAATAGTATGCTAAAAAACCAATGTTGAAAAACAAGCTGCTAACCATCTTTTCTAAAAGATTACTAAAAATAGAAAAATAAATATTCTAAGATTAAAGCATTCTCTGAACAGAAATGGCAAAATTTGGGATTGATTTTAAGTAAATAAGTACAAAAGGAGGGGTTTAGTCCTTTCAGAAGGGACATTTTCAGTCTAACATCAACTACACTGCTGTAATCTTCAATTAAAGCGATACAATTTCAACTAATCTTATTGCTAAGAGCAACAAGCAGTAACTTAAAAATTTTAAACCAGAATTTATTCAAAATTAGTTTCTGTTAGAGCAGTTAGAAATCTAAGCATAACATTTCTATATTCAGAAAAGATATATCTTGAAATAATGAAAATATTCTTACCTATGTTATCTTGCTATTGATTTTGTAGAGGTTCTCTTGAACTTTTCCCCACCCCCTTCTACCCTTCTTTACAGAATTAAATACAAATATATGTGGGCACACAGTACTACTCTTCTGGGTTTGGCATGCAGTCTTAAATGCAAAACAAAATATTGACAGTATTCCTCTCTCTTATGCAGACTACTAAGACCTTTAGCTTCCTTTTCTTATAAAATTTCCCTCTCCTGTTTTGTTACAAAAGCCTGGAATGCTGTACTTGAAAAAACTGAGCTTTGGGGTGCATTTTCTTGGTTAACTTTTGCCATACAAGGAATCATAAAAATTCAAAGTTATTCTTCTGTAGTCTTCATAAAGTCAGTCCCTTTTACTCAGGAAGGAAAGCTTATATAGTTGAATATATGATTTTATCCTGGGTTCAGTCAGGTGCATGGTGTTTGTCGCATCCTGTACGCAGTTACTCAGAGTGACGAACACATGCAATCATTAAAGAGTGATGATAACCTTCATTCTAATTGCATTAGTACACCAGCTCTCTCAAATGAAGGCAGATTTCCCATAACAGGGACAGCTAAGCACAAATGTAAATGGATCAGCGGTGTCACTCATAAATGATGATCATGGCCAGCGACCAACAGTGGACAGTCACTCACGCAGTAACACAATCACTCTGCAGTTAATGCATGTCACTACTGATTTGCGGAAATTTTTGAAACCAGAATTTGCATGGTCTATTTGAAACTTCCCTGAGCTGAATACCTAGCATTTAGCTTTCTAGTGGGAGTTGTGACAGCAGCACTGCTCGCAGCAAACTGCCACTGTCGTTTGTTCTGCTTCAGTGCTGTTTGACTGTCACAGCCTGTCACGTAGGAAGAAAGCACCGCATCTAACCCCCTGTGACAAGGTTTAATCACCCCTATTACTCCTATTGGCTGTTCAAGCCACCTTGGGGTGTGCAGCACACAGTTACAGATCTAAAAACTCCTTGCTTTATAAATGGAAAGGCTAAAATCTGGTCTGAGTCGATCAATCTGCTAACACACAATTGAAAGGAAGTAGAAGGATCAGATTAATACTAATACAATGCTTGAGATAATCTTTTCATTTTCACAACTTTTGCATCATTAGGAGTACTAAAGTATTTATTTTTCTTCAAGATTACTTTTTTAATGGATTCCAGGTATTCAAATTCTGAATGTATTGTTATTTCTTTCTAGAATTTCTTGCTAGAATGTGGACACATGGAAGAGTGTCACATTTGGGATCGATTTTTATGCCAAAATTAAGTGACAAAGGTAAATATTGTGATAACAAGGTATTCCTGTCCAAATGTTAACGCTGAGTCAAAGGGCAAGGGGAGGAACAGTTAGAATAA
This sequence comes from Corvus hawaiiensis, assembly GCF_020740725.1. NCBI lineage: Eukaryota > Metazoa > Chordata > Aves > Passeriformes > Corvidae > Corvus > Corvus hawaiiensis. The sequence continues at coordinate 34,823,677 of NC_063217.1, forward strand.
GCTTAGTACAAAGAAAAAGTTAAACTTAAATCTTCCTCACACAAATTAGCATTAATTAATCGAAACTTCATATATGCCTGATCTATCTAAGGAAACCATTTCATTGCTGTTCCACATATAAAAGTCTATCTTCAGGCTAGTTTTAAGAATGTACTTTATGAGACTGAAGTCCATATTATTTATACTTAAAGCCTGAAGGACACATGGGTCAGCAAGTGTAACTGGCTCAGCTGGTTAGAGCATGGAGCTAATAACACTCCCAGTCCTTTTGCTTACAGCTGGTTATCCAGAAGCCCAGGTAACATACACCAATCACATTTGCACATCAACAAATCTGTTTTCTTGAGCTGGTTTTATTAAATCCAAGGTCTATTTACTCGGACAAAACAAAATTATTGCAATAGGAAACCATATTAACCCATTGTGAGTTTAGCTTTAGCAAGGTAATCTAGTATTATGAACTTCTAATTGTGCCATCAGGATAATCCTAGGCCTGATAAATGATGTTAGTTGAGTCTTTACAACGGGAGATTCTTATGCTTGAGAACATCATTAACACAGGTGTTATTTCAATTGACATGTATTTGTAAATATCACATTTGTTTTGCAGAGACTGGGCAGGAAACGAGTACAGCCTGGCAGAGCAGATAACTTGGTGGATCAATAATCTAGCACAAGGATTTATACCCTTACATCCCTGCTTTATCCCAGTTATAAAAATACATGAGCAAGCACACATCCTGCAGAACCAGAATAAATATTCATGCTGCTTTCATCACATAGCTGCAAAGGTTTCTACGAATTAGGGAAGAAATTTTCTAAAAGACAAACAGAAAAAAACCCCCTCACTGTCAGGTAGAACTGTCAGTAGCCCTTTTCATTGTCATTAAAATGAACTATTTAATTTTCATTTCTAACTAGTATTTCAGGTGAAATAAAACAGTCTTGGGCCAGAGCATTTTAAAACTTTCAAAGAGAATGAGAATGTGTCAATGGGCGGAAAGTGCATTACATAAGGGCTTTAATTTTTCATGAAAACTCTATTTAACAGGAAGGTAGTTTTTTTTTCAAATATAAACACACTTATCTGCCTTTCTTCTGGCCACCTTAGGGAAAAAAACCCCAAATCAAATTCCATCTGACAGTGAAGTTTCAGTGTTCCCTCGATTCTTTTCCTGAACGACCAAATGTAAAAGACCCTTTTCTGCATAAAAGGAGTTTATAGTGCTTACTGCAGCTTGTGCCACTGACCCATGTACAATTCTGACCTACATTCTCACTCCCCCAGTCTGATACTGTCAATTAAATTAACGTTACCATGAGTCTTAGAGATTTTCCATTATTAAAGACAAAAAGTAATTTATGTTTTCTTACATCCGTCAAACACCTGTGAAGTATTGCCTAGAAATAAACAATTTTAGCATCTATCCAGCTGTACACAGATAGATGTGAGTTGCTGCAGCTAAACCATCATCAGGAAGCTGTGCATGCCTGTATTTATTTATGGTTTGCTGCAATGCCAGTTCATCGGCTACAGGTTTACACTACACATGTTCTCCGTCATACCTTCTGTCCACTAATTTGACTAATGTTCTCTTCCCCCAATTTGCTTATCAGTTCTGAGTGACAAAGGACAGGTCAATACCACACTGTACTTTTTTTCTGTACAGTACTTTCACCCTGAAAGTAAGTTCAGGAAATTAGAATCCTGGGCCACTGAGAAATCTGGTTTCTTGAATTGTCTATTCACATAGAGTAGTTTCAGCAATTTCCGTAATTTGAAAGGAATAAATATTTTTGGTACTTTTTCTGCCTCAAGGTGTGGCATTGACAATAAAACAGAAAAATAATAATCCCAAACCTTTAAATCCATGTTTTCTTTTTACAAATAAACCTACAAAATATTCTAGGCAAAGATACTGATATGAATCTTTGGATATGAATCATAATAGCAGATTTTCACATCAGGTATTTGATTCCATCTCTGAACTCTGAAGCCTCTGCAGTGTGAATGGCAGCAGGAAATGGCTTTCAAACTCTTCCTAACAGATGGAATAAAATCTGCCAGGTTATTAAATTACTACACAACTATTTTTAGTTTCCATTTCTAAATCCTTTTTCTTCTTTTGTCATATAACACGTCATTGCTAATCAAATCTCAGAAGCATTACTATTTTGAAAACAGAAGCTTGAAATGGCAGTTTATTATTCTTTGCCCTGAACATTTTTGTTGCTGCTTGATTTTTCTTCTAAAATTATGCAGTATTTATACAGATCTGTGTACTAAAAAATACAGAAATTAAGTCAAAACATCAGTTTATAGGACTTACAAGCTTTAAAATTATTTTAGTGATGAATAATTGCTGTGAATCCTTATCTAGACTGCAGTCAAAGATTAAAGAAAACTGTTTGCTGAAAGCTAACAAGTAGAAATGGCCTAATAACTATGAAAACAAAAGCAAGTGCCTTGACTGTCTGGTGTAAAGCATATCAGAAGTGAAACATACTTTATTTTCGATGAATTGTACTTAGGAAGAATAGGAAGCTACTCAACTGTTGAGAAAATTAAACCAATTGTTTCCTCCTGTGAATTCTGTCATAGTGACAGATTTTCTTAGTGTACAAAGAATCCTTTGAAGGGAAATTTGCTTGTAATTCAAGTGTTATGGAAAAAAAAATTGTCTCTTTGTTCAGGTACTAACTGGAACACCCACCCTTTTCTTACATCAGGTTCTATTATTACTGCTACATCTACACTACAGTACAGAAGTGATGATAAAAAGGGGAAGAATTAAACATGGTTTGCAACTATTATCATAGCAAATATTGCAGCACTGAAAGGAAGTATATTAACTGTAAAACGATTAAGTCAACTGGCAAATTCTGGTTTTACTTAAGGACAACAAACTTCAATCAACTAAAGAGTCAATCTTGCAACTTGCAAATTGCTCCTGTATCTGATTTTCAGTAGTTCATCAGGCAACAGTCAGCCTCAGATTGAACACAAAAATGCAGCTGAAAAAAAAAAAGCAGAACACACAGAGAGATTTAGATTGGAGTGATACTGTACAGCAGACCTGTGACATCTGGAAGCTGTATGGATTTACATTACTGCCTCAAAAGCAATGTAAAAGAATGAGAAAAGCCCCTACATTTTAGTTCAGTTCTATTGAATCTAACAAGTGTAAAGAAATAGTTTAGGGATTTTTTTGATACCACTACCGTGACTGATGTTGCTCAGCTACAAACAAATAAATGTATCAATGGATGAGGCTTCTAGCTTCTCTCAATTAAGGCTAGAACCTGCTGAACTTTTTCCAGTCAGGCATGTAAACTGTGAAATAACTTTACAACATGGTCCATAAGGTATGATTTCTTATAATAATATTTCTGTGAGAAATACTATGCATTGTAAATTTTAACTACACGGGGTTTTCTACCTATATCATATGACCAATGCAAATGCAGAAAAGTATCAATGCTCATCACTTTTTGGAACATTTCCAACTATTTGCAGTATCTTTGATTTTGTGCTTTGTAGCAGAGGAATATAATGGGAGCTTTCACAATCCTGTATTTTTGTCTTCTTATTGACTTTGCTTCTGAAGATGGGGGAAAAAAGAAAATAAAATTCAATTTTTTAAAAAGCATTAGTCCAAAAGATGAATTTGAAGGGTTCTATAAATGATCTGTCTTCCGAAAATGTGTCAATGAGGAAGAATGGGAAGAAGAAAAAAATGTGTTTTCAAAAACTAAAGGTGATAAAGCCTACACTAAATGCAAGACTCCTAGGTAAGAGTAATTTTGCAAAGCCCTTTCTTTTCATGGGACAGAACTAGACTACAACTCAAAGCAAGATTTTAGGGAGCATTTGTTCCTCAGAACTGTATGCTTTCTGTTTATTTTAGGAAGAAATTATATCAAAATAGCATCTTTCAAATGTCTCAGAAACAACTGTGTTCAAAGTTTATTTGCAATAGAAATCTAAACGCAATATATTAAATAGAAAATGCCTCTGTTCTGTGATAACCTTTGCAACTAGTTTACTGGAGGAGCAATTAGGTATAGAAAACTATAATATGTATTTTAAAATTTAAAATGTAATATTTTACAGTTATTGCAATATGATATTGAATTGTTTAAATTACAGCATAATAATTCATTCCTCCAGCATTCAGTGGCACTAGGCCTTTGGCCTCTTGCCTAACAATACACTAGACAAGAATTATTACATTGTAATTCACACTCTGTCATGCCTTATTGCTTAATTAAAGCATAACCCTTCATGACATGACAAGCAATTTGACTGTTACCATAATAGATTATTATCCCACCTAACTTATTTTAGTTTTACAAACCATTTTCTTTTTTTTTTTGGTACTTGCACCGAGAATTATCAGAACAAATACACAGATGTTTCTTTATCTGTAAAGTGTGAAGGTTTAGGAAGAATAGCTAAAAACACAAGGTTGTATTTTTTATTAGAACTATTGCTTGAGTAAACTTGGACACCTTTTTCTTTTCTTCATTTTTGCTTTGGGAATTAAATCCCACAAAACTTTGTAAAACTATTAAGATTCAAGTCTCAGATTAGGTGGCTGCCTATATTTTATTGTTGATCTTAGCTATCTAAATGATAAAGTTATACTATTTTAGCGACTTCTAATGTGGTATTAAAACAGCAATGAGGCTGAGGTTACCATGTCTTTCAAACTCCAGACAAGGAAGTTGCCAGTTTAACTTTGTTGCAATATAGCAGTTAGCTACTCTGTGTTGAACATTATGTAATACTTAAAACATATTTTTCAGAAATAACTCTTTGAATCACCTTTTTAGTAAGATTTCTCCCTTTTGGTGTTTCTTGGACTGAAACTTGGTAATATAGAAAAGGTAATGTGTTGTTATTAAAACACATCTGATTATAACTAAGAATTGACTAGGTGAAGTTCTACTTTTGTAAAAAGTCAATTCCAAAACCCATTGACTTAAGCAAAATGTTATTCTATGAGATGAAATGGAAAAATATGTCAACAGCTGTGAAAACACACTTTAATATTCCAGCTTGCATTCAAAATATTTTAGTTAATATTACATATTTTTTTAATGCCTTCACATGGCCCTCACACGTGCAATACAACACAGCCATTTGGCTATGAATAATCCTTTGGTTTTGGCAACTACCAATACAAAATTAAAATATGTAAACATGGAACTCTGAAGTTTTGTGTGAACAAAACCCTGGATTTATTGAGAAGACATAGGCAATGCATTAAACATGCATAAAAACAATTTTAGCATGGAAATTGCACATACCATACCTAATAGATGTCCAACTCAGTTTCATATAATATCAAGGTGCAATTTAATGAGATTCCACTGAACTCTGTATGTCCTCAAGGTGACTGGGTTTTCCCTGGAACTCTCTCTGCTGTAACTATAAAATGTCTATGATGTGACTGTGATATAACTGAAACAGCTGCAGTCTTTGATCATATGCTGGCAGTTTACGTACAGATGCAGAATGTGTAATAAGGGCACACTTTATTAACTTGACTGATGTTCTGTTATTTTACTGGTTCCAAAAGCCAAAGGAGACTAGGCTCCACCATGTTACCCTGAGAATAATTTATTGTTGCAACTATTCAAAATGAAATACCTATCATTAATGTCTAATTGATTACCAAAAGCAAGAGGCATATATTGGCCTCAGTTGATCTGACATTTGCTACGATCTTTAAAGCTGCCGTTATAGCTAGAACTATTATTTTGAATTAGCACAAAGTACATTTTAACTACAGTTTAAAACCACTGACAACACTCTGAATGTATGCATATGTTTCCTGTTAATAGCTATTTCTACATATATACAGTCTAGTGAAACTTACAGTGAGCTTTTACTATTTCTTACATATAAAAATACACAGCTTCTGAAGGTGTGATAATAAAGTTAGACCTTGACATGCTAGTGGCTGTATTATGTTGTAGAAAAGCATCTTTGTTCTCCTTAACAGGTTAAAACATGTTTTGGTTCTACCAAAATTTTTTAAACAATTCATCTTTCTCAAAGTAGCCCGATTAGAGAGGAAGTAATTCGCACACTCTTTTGGCTACTTGGAGAAAGTTGAACTGCGTGTCCAGCAATTAAGAAAAAAATTTACTTAAAACCTAGGTATTTTGCCTCTATGCATGCAATATGGAAATCATAGTAACATTATAAATTATAGGCAAATATAAAAATTTGCAATGGGTTACTTTGGACAAAGAATTATTTCATGAAGAAGATGAAATTAACATTCTCAAAGAAGATGTACTAACAGTTTTGCACTAATCCTAAGAGTATAAAGTTTTCTAGATACAAAAGAGTATTCAGAATAGCCACTTTTCTAATAATTTATTTTTTATTTTGCACTTTTCTTTCTCTAGCCTCCATTTATATCTCTGTACTCTTAACTCTAAATTTAAGTTTCACTTTGTGCTCGTATTTTCACTGGAAGAAATAAAAAGTCCTGGACTCTCAAATCATTCTGCACCCATACTCCCAGTTTGCCTCCTTCTGCAATCTTGCAGAGAAAATACACATTTTCAGAACTTTGCTGGGCACAAAAGGGATGTTGCAAAATTATTGTACTACTTTGATGGGATGGCTCTCTCTCCAGGACCTCCCTTATGTAATCCCTGCTTTAGTTTTCTTTTCAATCCCTTTCTCTATAGCCTTTATGCTGCACTTGAGGGGTAAAACATCTCAGAAGTTAGAGTACGTGGTGCCCACAATATGTATGTTTACATTTTTTCCCATGGGTCTCTTAATCTAGATACAACCAGCTAGATCTGTTTCTATTCCAGTTTTAAGCATATGTCAGTAAGCATTTATACTTTAATCTTCTTCACTATGGATATTCCCCAAGAAAGTGTAATTCCTCTAGCCCGCAAGCTTAACCCCACTGATTAAACTGCTGGCTTGTTTTTAGAATCCTAAAACATTCTGAAATATGTTCAATTTTTTTCCCCACACCTTGAATGCATCCCATTTCTAGAAATGAGGAGAGATAACAGGTAAATTTAAAATATAGACATTGCAACAGAACAGAGTTCTTTCATGAAAGTCTGATGCCTATTTCATGAGCTTCATTTTCACTGATGTTTGTTATAAGACACCAGAAATTAAAGTTATAAATAAGGAGTAAATAAGCTAAAGTATTTTAAGTTATCCAGTCAAAAAAACATGATCAGAAAAGTTCTCTGAGACTGAATATCTTCTTATTGTACCCTGGATTACTTTTCAAAACATAGATAAATCTTTATGTTTGGCCTTCTTACCATTTTTTTTCCCTTGGCTGCTTCTTGTACTTCTTAAATACCATTTGCACTGCAATTTTTCTGCCAAGTATCTCCGTGATACATTTCAGTGCCCTTTATTCCTCTCCATCTACCATGTTCTTATCAGTACCTTTTTGTGGACTTCAGCTCAGAGGAGAATACTGGACTTTATTCAATGACTTCATCTTAACTGACTCCAGAAAAATATGCAGTTAAATTAATCACAAAGTTTATTTTTGAAGTATTAAATTGAATCCTAGAAAGAAGTAATTGCTTTACAAATATTATAAAATCTCTGATACTGACTGTGGGTCAAAATTAAGAGAACATTTCCAGATAAACCACTACTCACCCATTGAAATGTCTCAGTTTAATACCACACAACTTCTGTTCAGAAAGTATATATTGCTACACAGCACTATTTGTGATGCAAAGCATAGCCCACTGACTTACCAGGTGTCCTTGTTTTTTAATATTGAATACCGTCCCATTATTCAACTGCATATCACTTAACTAAAAATCTAATTTTCATAGTAAAACAAACCTTACATCTAAAATCTGAAGAGTTGACTCCTATAGTTAAAGATGTTCCACAGTTCTGCAAGATTTCCCCCTCTCCCTCCCCTCAGGAGAATATAGATGGCTGAGAAGGAACTGTTCGTATGCTCATCTGTTCTCCTACCTTTTCTGATGAGTTGGCTGCAGAAAAGTGTATAAATGGAAAGCTCAATTAGTGCAATTTTTGTATCCTTGGATGTCAGTCATTACTGTTGAGAGGTGGGACTTTCAGGATCTCTGTGCATTAATTAAGAGCTCATCTCAGAAGAGTAGTCATTACACCTAAGGACCAAAAATAAGTTTTAATTAGAGTCTAGAAGACAGTGTGCCATCTACTTACAAAACTAGTTCTTTGGTAAGAAATGAACAGCTGTGGGACTTTATTAGTGACAATGTAAAGGCCATAAATCTACTGCTTGCCTTTCAGAATGCAGAAGTATCGTTGTGTATTGTAGGTCTGCCTGGAAAACCGGACAAGTTCTGCAATACCCTGAGGACACCGCTCAGATTTCAACCAGGCTGTATGAATGCCAACAGGATTATTAGACCCTTGTGAAATTACTGATGCTAGGCTGATGTTGAAGTTACACAGCTGAAGTTAGACTGTATTTCTCTCTCATAGCCCAGCCCGTCTCTGACTGCATGTGCAATAGGCCAACCAAAGCAAACTCAGCAAAGGGGGCAAGTGGGCGTGCACAATGAATCAGTCATTCACCGACTGATACAATGTGTAGGCAGCTTTTGGCTGGCCTGAGACATGTCAGGGCTCAAGAGAGGTTAGAAACCAGCTGGGCTAACTGGTGTCTGCTGCCCAAGAGATCTTTCCTTGTGGCATGACTTATCTGAGGACAAGCAAATATTCTGCCTAGGATTCTCTAGGGAAATAAAGTATAAATAATTGATTATATCATTTATGAATTAAAGGTAGGAAAAGAAATTTTAAAAGCTGGTCTGGAAAAAAAACATGTCAGCTAATAACTCAAGCATGAAAAGGGGTAAAACTTAGAGAAGAATTAAGTCTACATTCCAGAGAACAAGGAAAACCTTGTCTGGCTATGGGTGAAATAAGAAATATAATGTCCTAATAAAACAAAACAAAAAAAACCCCAAAAAACCAAAAGAGCACTCATATTGATCTAGGAAGGATGAGACAAGACAAAAAAACCAAGCTCCAATATGAAAATAAAGAAGAAAAAAAACAGTAATAAAAATTCAGTGTTAAAATATTGTCGTTTCTTGAAGGACAAAAGTTAACATATACTTAAAATTATATAAATAATAATAATAATAATAGTTTTAAAGGTTACTGCAAAGAAAAAGAGCAGAATAGGAAGGCATGTCAAAAGGAGACTAAGATTTACTATTCACCAGGAATAGCAGAACAAGTGTTATGACCTTCTTCATTGCTATTATTTCATGGTCTTTTACTAAATTACTGTAAATACATTTAAGAGACAGATATTTTTCTGAAATATTGTTTGAGAAACACATGCTATAAATTTCCAATCTAATCAATATACCTGAGGAGTAATGAAAAACAGCACTGAATTTAACAACAAAAAAGCTGTAGCTATTGCTGGTAGATTGTTTAAATTGTTTTATTCTAAATAACAGTGAGTGATGAAAGCAACGTTATAGCAAGGGAGCAATCAGTCTTTTAAAGACATTCAGAAAAATGTGGACAATAATTTATGCTACTGTAGTTCAGAAAACTAACTTTAATGCCTTTAATAAATATTTTAATATTTCATGCCCAAACGCTTTATTGTAAATTTTTTGCAGCCTAGAATTGCTTTCTACAGAATAGGCACAGAAACACTCTCTAGGATGTACTGATTTGGAATATTACTGTATTTACTAGTAGATTTCTACAGACTTCTTCAGCTTATCAGATATGCTGGCAGTACACACCAATACATTCTTAAGAATGTTAACACCGAAACTTGCTATTTAAAAGTTCAACTTTCATTCTGCAAAATAGAGTATATGCTACTGCTATGGATATATGCATATTACAAAATCTGGTATTTACTTCTCTGTAGGTCTAAGTTATTTTTCACATGATAACAGTTTTCAGGAAAGGCCATGTTTAATATTGGCTGGTACCATGAGTAGGCTGTTTTAAATGAAAAAGGAATTTATCCAGGGCTTGTCACATATATTCTCTGAAGTAAAGAAAAGTGTTGAGTCTTGCTGTCTGGGGTTTCCCATAAGTAACCTTTAACACACTTCTTGTCAGCTGCTTCTCTTGATTAAGAAGATGGAAGAGATAATAGATACACTAAACTCCAGAAGAGACAGAGAACTTTTGTTCCTCTGAACAATTATATCAGTTTTATAATGGTTTAATTTCTTGTTATTCACAAGGGACAATGCCAAGAGCTGAAGCAGAGGACTGCTAGCAAAGTACAGATTGCATGTTAGCAGCATGGTGCCTTCTCAATCCTTCATGTTTCCTAGTTGGCCTCTTCTGAACTCATACTCCAATGCGCTGTTTTGGAAGCCAGCCATAAAAAGAGGCTAACTCAGACAATAAAATCTGGGTGATCTACTGAACTGTGACTGAGATTTGTGACCTGCCTTAAACTGAATCAGATTCAACTACAAGACTTCTTACAAGCAGCTCTCACCAAGAGCCTGGCAGAATGTCAACACAGTTGTACTAAATATTTGACACAAAACTTGCTGAGAACCACATGGCATCACGTATTGTCATGAAAGTAACTTAAAGCTAGATTAATTCAAATGGAAAGAATAATGAAAAATAGCAATTAGAAAATGTTTCTTACGGTGAAGACTGTTCTATAGCAATTAAGTTAAATTGAACAGAAAATCAAAAAGAGGAACAATACTAAAATTATTTCAGACTCCCTCCTGGCCAACTTTAAACCCTTCATTGAAATTTGAAAGTTTGATGCCTTGTTCAAAATTTCCTCTGTCGCAGCAAAGAAAGGGAAATGCACTTCCTAGATATCCAATCAGACTTAGAAGAGCTTCTACCTTTACACTTGTTGTCGTGGGTGTGTTGAGCACCAAACTTCTAACTTGGACATGTTGGTGAGTACTTGTATTTACTTAATCTACATCCTACAGTTTGATTTTCAGAGGTGCCTAATAAATAAATTTCAGTGCAGCATTGAACATGTATCAGCACATTTAGATGCTATTGGAGATATGAGCAGGGATTTCCCAACCTCTCTAACACCAGCCAAAAGCTGATGGGTAGTACTGCGCAGAGGTCCTTATTCCTACTGATCAGTGCCTTTCCTGCTGCCTACCACAAAATTAATAACACAAAAAAAGTACAAATATTTTCCTATTTATACTGAATTGTATTTATTGTTTCTCATATGGTTAATACTTTAGTCTTTTGGGGAAAAAATTAATAATTTTATCCTGCTTTAACATTTTTGTTTTCTCAAGAAGAGACCAGAACAATGAAAAAAATTTGATTAATTTATCACCATAGATGTGTTCTTTCCTCCAGTTAAACTAACATTTAAGAAAATTTCAGAGTCTCCTATAAAAAATAAACTTCAATGTGTGATCAGAGTCAAGGAGCCTGCAGTGCACATACTTAGCTTTCAATCTAGAAACAGACTATGTGGTTGGAATTTGAGGACCACAGCTTATTCTTTGTTAACTGATAAAACATCTGATTATTCTTGAAAAATAGTAAGAATCCGAAATTCAAGATGGATATCAATGTGCTCACACAAGGGGTGGAGATAAGCCAATAAACATAATATGTAGCTTTCAACCCTTGTAACATTTCTTATCTTCAGTAGTTTCTGCTGAAATTGTAGTGACAACATAAAAAGTATTTATGCAAGAACTATACAGAAGTGTGTAATAAGGCACTGGAAGACATAAAAGTATAAAGAAAAATTAATTAAAATTTAACTGAAATTTAGAAGTAGCAAAACAAACAGAGAGCAATTTCTCCATGGCCAGCACTGTCTATAGATCAAGGCCTCTTCCTGAGATCCATCCATTTATCATACAGCATTGGAGTCACTTTGAAAATGATTCCATTGTAGTCAGCAACACCCAAATTGCAAATGGAAGTTATTAATCAGACAGCAGAACCACAATGTTTTCTACCGTCAAGACAACAACCACTGCTGACTAATGAATAAGAGAACAGTGTTTAAATTAAGATACACCTGTATGTGATAACTTGGTTTTCAGCATTTTGCTGCCTCATTTTGGTACCAAATCAACCTTTTTATTTGTTAACTTTTTCTTAACTGTCCTTATCTCAATTTCTGTGTTTATTCACAGGATCATATCAGAAAATAGACAAATTATATCAAAATTTTTCTTTTCTTCATTATTGTTTGGGCAATTTTTGATTGCTTTTTATTATATTCTTACATAGTTAAAAACTGAAGAACTTAAGAACATTATGGTCTTATTCTTATATTATATCATGATAATATAAAACTATTCATTAATTTTGAGGGACAAAGGAGGCAATATTTTAAAAATACTTATTGTTCTTCAACTGGGCTGGCTGATATCATTACAGCTGATTGGATAAAACTTTGCTAGAAAAAAAATCATCACAGATAAAATACAATATAGAAATTCCAAGAGTTAATAATACAAGAGTAAAAGAACTACTAATTGTGAAATTTCTGGCTGTCTGATGTCAGCTTGATTAACAGGTTTCTTTCACTTGTTGGAATTTTATGTTCAAAAAAGCTATTAAAATGATAACAAAAAATCTCATAGAAAGGAAGGGATTAAGGCAGCATTGGAAAAATGATGCAAGAGAGATACTGAGAGTGAAACATGGTTGTGTAGAAACAATTGAGGTTATATAGGAAGTACCTGGGCTTTCTTAAATTTGAGAGAATAATATGTTTTAAGCAGTGTTGTGGTCACTTGCACAGAGTCATGCTGCCATGCTCATAGAATGGTTTAGGTTGGAAGGGATGTGAAAGACCACCTAGTTCTAGCCATGGGCAGGGACACCTTGTTGGCACCTCTACCATTTAGAGAGGAAAGTTATGATCTGGAATGTATTTGCAGAAACCTCCTGGATTTCTAATGCTCTGTTACACTGTCCCCTTAGCAGATATTGGGGTAGTTGAAGCACCCCATGAGAACCAGGTCTTCTAAACATAGGACTGCTCCTATCTGCCTGTAAAGCACTTCATATGCGTGGTCTTCCTGGTCAGGTGGCCTGTTGCAGGCCCCCACTATAATTTCATCTATCCCTGTGCTCCCTTTATCCTGACCTAGAAGCTTTTGACTGACTCCTCATCTGTCCCCAGGCACAGCCCCATGCACTCCAGCTGGTCATAGAGAGGGCAACACCACCACCTCCTGGTCTCCCATATCTGTCCTTCCTAAAGAGCCTATATCCTTCCATTCCAATATTCCAGCCACAGAAGCCACCCCAACACATTTCTGTGATGCCAGGAAGATCATATCCCTACAGGCACGCACATGTCTAAACCCACACTACACACACTTCCATAGAGGCATTTAAATTGTGCCCCCAATGAAGGCAACTTGCTGACTGGAGCAGCTGCAATTCCTTTGTTCTACTCTTCAGGTGCTCTCCTGCTGATCTGTGATACCTGTGCAGGCTTCTGGGCATCTATTGCTGGCACTGGCATCAAGCTGGTAGGAGTGGAATGGATTAAAATTCCCTTTCCCAGGAAAGGTGCATTTAAAGTCTTCATCATCTTGACAAATGTATGAATGAAGATGCAGTTCTCTTCCTCTGATAGATGGGCTCCATCGGCCCCCAGCAGACCAGGTTCCTCAAACTGAGTCCCATGGTATAACAGACCCCTGGCTGTGTCATCAGGCCTGTAACCATTTGTCAATTCACCAGAGTCAGCTAGCCCTTTCAAACCCCTTTCCTCTGACCAGCAGGATTGGTGAAAAAACTGCCTGTGCTCCAGAGTCCCTTACTGCTGCTTCCAGGACTCTGTAATCCTGCTTGATACTCCTCAGACTGCTCCTGGCTGTATCACTGGTGCCCACGTGAAACAACAGCAATGGATAGTAGCCAGGAGACAGTGTAAGGCTTTACAGTCTCTCAGTGACATCCCTGATACGAGCTGCAGGGAGCAGCACACCTCTCTGGAAGCCACTTTAGGTTGCCAAATGGGTGCCTCTATAGCTCTCGGAAGAGTCACCTGCTACCTCCTACCTGTAGCCTCTTATTGCACTGGCTGTTGCACAGGGAGCAGATTGGACTGCATTACTCAGCCCCAGCAGCTCTCCTGAGGTGACAGGTCTTTCCTCTTCAGTTTGCAGAGCAGTGAACAGGTTCTGTAAGGGCACCTCAGGCTTCAAGGAAGTGTCTTTCTCCTGCTGGTCCTTGCCATTGCAAGCTTCCATTCTTATGTATTACTGGCCCCCTTCCTACTGTGTGTGTGCGCTGTTGGGGTAAGTTTTCAGCTGTTTGGCTGCAGGCTCTGGGTTCACTGCAGACTGTACTTGGAAACAGCTATTTAACTCCTTCTCAGCTTCCCTGATGTTATATAGCCTTATCACCATCCCCTGCAGCTCAGCCACCTGCATGTTCCACTGACCTGGGCAAGAGAACCTATTGTGATCAACCTTTCCTGTACTTGTGATGTGTTTCTGCAGGGAATGGATAACACATGTCTTTATAGGGAGATACCCTTTGTAACTTTGATCTTTGTCACAAAAACTTACAGAAATGTGTCACTGAGACAAAATCAAAATTTACAGTTGGGCTCACCAGGTTCACCCTATCAGCAAAGGGAGCAGTGTCCTAGTATTAAGACTAAGAACAGTAAAGGAAAAGAAGAAATGGTGGCATATTCTATCTGAAGAAAACACTTGTAAAGATTGTATAAAGGATGAACAACTGAGTGATTGACAGGAAACTGGAGCAAGAATTTGAGAGCATAGCTTCAGCCTGAAGTTAGGTCAACTGCTATATTCAATCCTGCCAAAGTGTTGGTAAGGTTTTTTCACTTGAAATAGAAGCCTGCAAGACAGACCAGGGAAGAGACCACAGGTGCAGCTTGCCACTGTACTGTCATAACAATAAATAAGGTTATCTGTCATGATCAAGCCATCTGGAGAAGTCCTTTATACTGTACTGAATAGATGTTATACATTTATTTAAGGTTACAAAGAGCATTTAAAATAGCATTGATTTGCTAAGAAGTAGCCTGTGTCCTGTAATTAAAGGCAGCATCACTGTAAATGTGCAGGCAAAAATTGTAGGAAGAATTTTAAGGGCATTTTGGTACTAATGATTTATAAGTGATGATACACAACTTTAAAAAAGAAAAACAGATGACTCTTGAAAATGCTATATACTGCAGCAGCCTAGTACTGAAAGCAGTGATCCAGCCATCAGTGTCTGGGTATTTATTCCTTTTTAGAGAAGTTATCTAAAACAGGCCAGTTCCATCATCATATATCAACAAATCATATTGTAAGAAAAATTATCTACCCTGCAAGTAGCAAATTCACAAAACCCAACAAACAAATCTATCTTTTTCTTGCTGGTAAGGTATACACTCAAGCTTTGCAACTAAGGGTATATATGGGAATCCAGCTGATCATGGGATTATCTATGGGACAAAATAAATTACAGCTAAAAGTACAGGATCTGGATTGAGCTGTAGCCTTTCCCTACCCTCCCCCTTCTGCTGTAGAACACAAAAGCTATGTTAAAGGATATGTTTTTTTCAGAAATCTGAATGATCATTACACTTCCTTTTCTACTGATATCTTTTTAATATAGTCCACCCTTGCCATACTTCCTAAACGTCGTAATAGGAAAATAAATGACAGGTATAATTTCTTTTCTGAGAAGCAGACAGGTAGACTGAGAAATATTATGTACTATGCTGATAGTCTACAGCATGTGCAAGTGAAACCAGTACTGAAATTAATTCCAGTTCCTTTCCATAACCTCTCTGCTGACAGACTCAAAATCCCCTCAATTTCACATATACAGAATACGAGGGACCACAACATATTTTGTACTCAGAAAAATCTGCCTGTTATCTGTTCTCCACATTAAGTCCACTTCACTGCAAAAAGCTCCTGTATCAGCATTTCTGTTTACAATCATAAGGTTGCTGCAGCCTCAACTATAAACTTAAAAAAAGTAGCTCTTTCTCTCTTTCTATGGCTATCTGTTCTTTCCCCAATAAACTTAGCACATTTCTCTTCAACACCATCTTTTTGTGGGCTGCAACATATGGGGCTTAATAACATAGCGTTAGAATGCAATTTTTAGCCTACCCTTTCCCGTTCTGCTTCACAAAATAAAGGTGACTCTACTGCCTACCTTCAATGACCCTCACAGACAAAAAGAGCACCTTGTCAGAGATCATTTTCTAACAGATGAGCAAACCTGCAAAACAAATATGATGCCTTCAAACATAAACACATCTCACCCCCTTAGATTTAAGCATGCAGTTTAACACAGCTTAACTTACCACAGACATTAAACCTGAAAAGTTCCCTGACTTTACAATCAGGAAGAAGCTCAAGCAAGGCTACTACAGCTTTTCTGTGCTACTATTTAGCACCTGTGAATTAATTCACCAGCTGTTGAAGCACTGCTTAAGCAGCAGTAAACCAGAGAAGGGCAGCAAATGAGCACTTCCCCACTTGGGCGGGCTGGCTGGCTGATAGTTTAAGGGGAGGAAAGTAAAAGCCTCATTAAGGTTACTTTTCTTCACCAAGAAAAGCAAGTTAGGGTAGGGTAATACACTTAGAGTCTTTATAGACAAAAAAAGAAAAAAAAAACAAAACACCAGACTTTGCAATAGGGCCGTTTACTGCAATGTAGTGATCTCTCCCTGGATCACTGGGATGTTGGGGAAGATGTGAGTATCTTTTTCTGATGCTCACCAGCTGATGTAACTTGATGAAAGAATGAATCTGCACCTGGGAGATTTCTTTCTAAGCTGCAATCTTATTCACGGTTTCGGGTCTCTTTGCAACCATGGGAGCCTATGCCCATCTCCCCTTTCTGGGCCACATCCATTTCTCATGAATCCTCTTTCTGGAATCTATGAAAACTCTATCCTTTTTCTCTATTTTACTTTTTGTTTTGTTTTGTTGGTTTTGCTTATTTGTTTTCCTGTGAGTTATTTATTTTTGTTTGGTTGTGGGGTTTTTTGTTTGTTTGGGGTTTTTTTGTCTTTTTTGTTGGTGTTTTTTTTCTTATGGTTTTTTTTACCCATTTTCACCTGAATATTGAAACTGAGGAAAAATTATTAATTTTCATAATGTGTAGTTGTACATGCCACTTTTACTGACCGCCTTTATAATTAGTCTAGTCAATGCTGTTTAAATCCCCTTTGATTTTTAAAAATACCCCCTCATCTGCTTGAACTGAGCACTGAAGGAACTTGAAGACACTAGCACACAGCCTTCCAGCAGTACTGTGTTCTCTGGCTGCAGAAGTATCCTTTAGCAAAACACAACATATTCCCTGTCCCCAGAAATGGTGGAAAGCTGAAACATTTGAGTAAAGTTGTTATTACTATCATCTACTCATGAACGTTAATGCCACAAACTTTGGCAGTAGTATTTTATTGGCAAACCTGTAGCAGACTTAGTGCTTTTAAATTTGTTTTAAAAATTACTTCTAATCATAAATATGCTTTGTTTACTTCCTATTGTTGATAAATATGGTCACAGCCCAAAGTCAGACTGGTACTTAGTTAACTGTATGTCTTTGAAGCATCAGCACTTAGTGGGAAAGATTTTTCTGAAGGCTTGGAAAAGTAGAAAAAATTGTCATCAACCTAACTTTGCAAAAGTGGTCAAGTTGAACCTGGCAGTCATTTTTATAGTGGTAACCCAGCTGTTGACAGTCAAGTACCACACTTCTGGTTTGGAGGCTATCCCAGCTTTATGAGTCATGATTAAGGACCACATCACTACAATTGCTGTTGCAAAGCAATCATGTGGATAGAAAATGTTCACTAGAAAGTCAGTGTTTCTTTTCTGTATGTTGTTTCTGTATAGACCTTTGTGTCTAGACAATGCAGTAAAACATCTAGTTTACACTTTAGACATAAAGTAAAGGAATCTGAACAATGATGGTGAAACTGTCCTTTTAGGCAAGCAGTGATCTGTAAAAGCATCTCCTTCTCATCATTAGAGACCACAAATTTGTAAACTGTCTTATAAGAAAATTGAAATAAAAATAACCTCATAGGGTGGTATTCAGTCTGACTAAAGCGGCATCCTTGTGTACCACAGGAGTAATACAACATTCAGCTTTCTATTTGCATCCGTTAAAGGTGTAAACCAGTAGTAAAATACAGAAACTGTATCTTTGGTTGCCTATGCCCTGTGGCTTGTAGCAAGCATGAAAATGTTTTTCTGTGTGCATGACACTGCTTCTGCTTACTGTATGTAACTAAGGAAAGTGTTAACCATACTAAACTTTCTGTTGATAATTCTAACAGACTGGCTTGATTTCCACTTTAAAGTAGAAATATTTGTGCACATATTTGTTATTACACTTCTCTTATTCAATCATTATCTAAGTCAACAGAGCGATCTTCTCAAGACAGCTTGTATTTATCACACTTCATGTACTTAAATTGTATGTCACCCTGTTAAGTAAAGTCCAAGGAAATTCTTGACTGATTCTGAAGTTAACCATATGGTTATCTAGCAAGTCAGCAGAAACTAAATTCATTACCAAAATCACTTTTATGTAATTATTATTAACCAGTATTGTTTTAATGCTCATTTTCTGTAGTCTTTGGCCGGGTTGTAATGGTAATTTAGTGGTCATCATTTGTAATATAACCAAAGCCCACTAGCATGTGAACAAGGGCACAAATCTCAAAATAGTTCTGAGAGCTTGTTTTCTGATAGACTGAAAACATGATTATGACATTATGTAATTCTGTATCTTTTATTGAAGCTTGAAGAAGTGAAACCAAGCTGTTCCTTATGTGCTGCCCCTTTCCACCAGAATAAGGATAAGGGAAAAAATAAACCTAATGTTTTTCACAACAACACCTAACCACTTTCAGTCACCTTTTTCTTTTGTAGGAACAGGAAAAGCTCAAACCAAAGTAAAAAAGATTGCAAGGAAAATTACTGCAGTTGTAAAAGCAAACTCTGAGAAATGAGATTTTTCTTTCTTGGGTATCTGCATTTTGATATATTCCATATTTGCATGATCCTATACTGTTTTTTCCAAAGCTCTTCTGCCTCACTGAGCAAGGAATGTGCTCTGGGCATGAATGGGGATCACTTAGTGCAGGGTGCTGTTAGTCATTAGATGCCTCTCAGATTTCTCGCAGAATTTGCAAAATGTGTAATAAAAAAAGCAGACGCTATCAGAAGGACTTTTCCATTTATTAAACTTTTTCTGTGTAGAAATGGATTCTAGATCCTATCACAGACCTCCTACAGGGTACTGCACATCCTCTAAAATGTATTTCTCAAAATTGATACCAAGTGGTGTATTCCCTGTTTCTGGATCTGTGGAGCTGGCTTGAAACTTTGTTGTCAATTTAAAGAATGATGAAGATTCACAACTTCAAACATTTCCATGGTTGTAAATTAAGCTGTGTCATGAACATATAAAGACCTATACAATTCTGATTTTCTGCACAAATAGGGCTCATCATCTTAAATTGTATTCTCAGATCACTGGATTCTTTTACTTTAGTCCCTGTGCCTGTTTGACACAGAATTTTAGACATATCCTTGAAACAATATAACTTTCTGGACTTCTGAGTCTTGCTGAAGTTTTTAACTCCAAGCTAGGCACTCAAAATTCTGAAATGAATATTTTTATCTGTGAGGTAGCTAAAAGGGAAGCTGCTACTTTTCACTAGCTTTCATATGGATAGACAAGACTGACCCGTAAATCAAGATGGAGTGTATGTGCTGCCAGCAAATGAGCACAAGAACGTGAAATCTCAAGCTCTTATGAGGCCAGTTTCCTGTGCAATGCCATCAGAACCACAGTAGTGGTGATAAGAGCACATGAATAAAACCATAGCAGACTTGACAACTTTTAAGCACTGCACTTTCTGGAGTAAGTGTGAATAATCTATACTAGGATTCCTTGTAAATCACTCATTTTGCTTCTGAGTCTTTGACCCAGCCCCATCCATCTGCTCTGGTTCCTATGACAATTATAGATAATTATCTACTGCCCCACAGGTGGGGTTTTAAATGAAATGGATAGTAATGTGTAAAACTCATAAGTATCACACAAAAGCTCACAGGGTAACAACTATATAGTCCAAAATGCCTTGGACCACTCTTTGTGCCAGGGTGATTGAAAAAGCTGTTTGGTCATCCCAGCCTGCTCCTGTGGTCTGAATAAGGGATGATCTGGAAAAAAGAAGGAATAGCTGAAGATTATAGCATATGATATATAAAAAACACCTATTTGAAATTTACATGGACAAATTTAATTCTAGTATTTGTAAATCCTGATCACGTGATTTTTGAGCTTTAAAGTTTTGTCATTTTAGCTGTTTTCACTCTGCTGAAAACTCTGTACGTAGTTCTACATGTTCCAGCTCTCATTAAACCTATGAAAGGAAAGAAGAAATCCCAAACGCTTCCTATGTTCAGAAAACCTGCAAAAGAGTAAATAAAAAAACAAACAAAAAAACCCCAACAAACATTTTTATATCTTTGAGAACTGGCAATGGTACTTTATCAAACACCCACAGGTTTTTAGTCACTAGTCAATGTAGTTCAAACCCATTATATGTCAGGTCCCACTTGAGCTGATCCGCTCATTGAGTTGTACAGCATCTGGCTGGCATCACTGAATAAAACTGGATGTCATGCAGATTTGAGAGTTATTTGATGGTCAAAATTCTGATATATTATTTTTAAAAGGGACCTAACACTTCAGGGCTTTGGAACCAACTTGTTAAATTGGCTAAAAATTAATAAGAAATCAGAGTTCTGTCAGGTTTCTCTGCTTGCTCTGCATACCACCAGGATATCAAGGCATGTTGAACTTACGTAATATTGCCCTTGCAAAGGAGAATTCAAAACATGTTGGACAGCACTGCTTATATTCAAAGCTCACCCGGCAGATGGATTTTTGTACTGGATGTTGTCTTGGTTTGAGACAAATTTAGGAGGAAATGTCCTGAAATGAACGTCTCCTCTAAAGAAAAGGCAGGTTTCAGCACTCCCTCCACCACTGATGCAAAAGGAATTTTCTTGGATGAAAGTGAAAAAACCTACTTATTTAATAAACAAATTGCCTGCAGGGTATGGAAAAAAAGAGAAAAAAGCAACTGCTAAGATATTAAATCTCCTTGGTGTGGAGGAAGCTGGTGGATTTAGAGTTCCCTCTGTAGCTGGCGCAGCCCTTCCCGAGGTCCGAGGCTGGGATGCGGTGCCCCCACGCCTCCCTGCTGGTCCATGGAGTCCGCTGATCTGGTTCTTAGATCAGAGCTAGGCCAAACAGTTCCAGAAGAAGTAGTTATGGGAGCACTTAGGTATGCTGGTATGCAGTCATTTCTTGCCCCACCTGGCTGGCTAAAAGCAGGGATCCACTCTCTCGGCTCTGCAGCGGTGAGAACGGGGAGGAGTGTGTGTGAGCTTGAACACAAACTGAGCTGAGGAATTTTCCTGGCTTTGCCCCTCTGCTTTCCTCGTATCCAGCTTAAAGCTGTGGGACCCATTTCTGGGCATAAAGCAGACGATAAGGGAATATAGTATTATCATAAAATCATCCCAAGACAGATGTTCTGGCTGCATTGGCTGCCATGAAAACAGGAGGTCACTTACTGACACTTCATTAAGGATTGTGACTCTAATAGTATTTAATCTGCAAATAAATGTATTTATCAAAGACCAGATTTATTTACCAAAACACATTTTGATAGCCGTTATAAATTCTTTTCTTTAAGTATGTTCAGTCACTTTCGCAAGAATGACTACTTTAGTATTGTCCACCTAATTTTTAAGTGATACCAGCAGCAGGACAATCTGTTGTACAATGGCAGCTAGGTGATACTCTTCTTGCCTTTTGTAATTATTTGAGGTTTTTTAGGTTGTGCTGAGAAAGACTACAAGGATATTCAGTGTACAATGTTACAAGATGGAAAGGTATAGAATCAAAGACTTGCCTGCAGGCACCAATGCCCCTTGTTACAGCAGTTCTTTTTACTCGCACAATTAAGATACTTGTTTGAGCCTGGTAAGATTTCAGTGCATATCATAGTATTTCTATTTTATATTTATACCCTGTGACAGCACTATTCATATGGAATGCACAGGGCTAATTGGTTCATGTCCTAATATGAATAAGTTTGTTGATGTCTCTTGTGACAAACGGTTGTGCATTAAAATTTTTCCCTTATATAGGGGAAATACATATATAATTATAGTAATGAGAGAAGACATTGCTAGGGTCTTATGGCATAGAAAGCATCTTATTTTGTATAAGTGCCCTCTAAAGAAAAAATCATTTTAGGGTGGAAAGGGATGAGAGCGATAACATTCAACATTGAACAGATTCACATTGTTTAGACTTTCTCACCTTTGCAAAGCACTACATCTGCATACAATAAAATAAGACTTTGTTCTACATATAGTAGTTTTCAGTTATCTGAAAATACATGTTCTAGTAGCATGTTCAAAAAAAGAACATAACTGACACTAAGTTTCTGTTAAAAGAATTCTGTCAAGGTAAAGAAGAAAGGAAACTAAAGAAGCTGTACATCACTGGTATGTGGTGTAATTAGCTGTGGCAGGTCTTTAATTGTCATAGACAAGATGACAGAAGCTACTTATATCAGTTTTGTGGACAATTTATATACCAAAGTCATTATGACCCTTGAGCTTGTTTAAAAAAAAAATTAGATTTCATTAATGAATTCTCAATTTTTAGGCAGAAAGCATATCCTAAAGCAATTTTGACCAAAGTCTGTGATGGGTAAGTGAACTAAAGCTACCTAAAAGAAAGCTGAGAAATCCCATTAGGAGAGGAAACACCACACTAATATAGAATAAGCTATGAAGGTACCTGTTTTTTGCTTCTCTGTGTGCAGGAGCTGTGATAGAAAAAGGGGGATTTCTGCCGGAAAAAAAAAAAAAAAGTAGTTAAAAAAGTAACTGGAAGTGGGAAAATGTTAAAGCAACTCATTATTGTTACTGTCTGATAGCTGCCTAAAATTGTTATGTTTCCAGGTAATGAATTTACGCAGATGGGCTTGAATCTTTGGAAAGATGCAGTAAAAGAAATGTGTGAACATTAGAGGATGTCTAGTAAAGATTCCTGAAGTGGGCTTTAAAGATTTTTAATTCTGCTTAAGTAGCTCATATGTACAACATGTATCTTTCTATTAAGAGACAGCCAGGATGCACACAAGAGACAAGGATAACACAAAAAAGATGAGCAATTTTCTTTGAACCTCAGAGACTGGGATGCAGAAAAGAAAGCAGTGTTGGCAAGGAGAATGGGATGATGCCAGGGAAAGGGAGGATCCAAACACCACTATCCTTTTTGGGCTACACACAGCTTCAATGGGAAACAAACTCTTGAAAAACAGATTCTACTATGTAAGAAAACAGAGGTGTGAGCAAAAGTGAACTAAAAAACTGTGAAAAACTACGGAGGAACCAGAAACCAAGAAGTTGTAACTCCAGCAGATTTCAGAGATAGGATCTTTTATTGAGATAAAATCTTCATTACCTAAGGGGAGAATCTGAAAGCAATGCCACACACAGGGTGAATGTTCCAGAGTCTTTTGATCTGTCTTTTAGACACTTTTACAAAGAAAACTTTGATAGGCTCTTGATGTCCCAGCCAGAGATGTTACCACAATCTCTGAAATAATGAAAACAATTTTATAATCTATAGTTTACAGAGATAAAAGCCATACAGTTTTTTACAGTAATATATTTGCACATATACTTACTTCTCAGATTATTCTTGTGCTTCTTAAATGTGATCCAGCAAGAAAACCAACAAAATAATTGTAAGAATGCTGGTGCCTGCATAAATTCCTATTTACTTAGAAGTCAGCAGGCAACCTCCAAATTCAAATTTATGCATCTCTGAACACATGATGTGTGTTGAGGGATCAGAATCAAATTAAAGCTCTAAGTCACAGTATCAGAAATGGCTATACAAGCCAAGGCTGTTTATCCACCAAATTTAGGAAAGATGTATGTTAATAATCCAAAATTGAAAGAAACACTGAAAAAAACAGATTTTGTTTTTTGGGAAAAAAAATTTTACATAATGCTATGTTATTTGCTGATGGAAATCTACTTATTCCATAATGCTGATGTTTATACAGTGGTTTTATACGTCTACAGTTGTCTTTCTTATAGTCTTTAAATGAATAAAATAGTCTTTGCCACTACAGTACAGTAAAAGCTCCTTAAATCATTATAGCCCTCAGAGAAATCTGATAGAAAAAGTGGTTATGCAATTTCTGTTTTACTTACAGTATAATTAAAGGAATTATTGTAGTTGTTACAGTAGTGCAACTTTTAAAATTCCATAGCTGAAGTGAGATCTTGGATAAATATTAGCTATCTAGTGCACTGACTGGAGACATTATTTACTTTTACAAGCTATTGATTACCTTATAATTCACAAAAGAAGCAAAACCACAAACTAGCTTGCAAAGGACATCAATAAAGACTCTAAATAAATAATATGGCCAGGTAAAGGTTCAGCAGGTACTTTTTTCATATAATACTATTAATGCATATTTGCATTGCATATGCAAACCATTTAATTTTAAAAATATCATTTTTACACCAATCCATCTCTGTTTTTCAGTTTTAAATTGACTAGGTAACTTCTCCCTCAATGCACTTTGTGTGTGTTCTTAACAACAAAAAGTAATTTTGTATGTACTTGTGTCAGAAAAATAATTTAAAAAATCTTCAGTTTGTTTTTTCTGAAATTGCTTTATCTCTGCAGCTCACAAAAACCTGATTGTTTTTCAAATAAGTGAACATGTCCTTAGCATGAAAGAAAACCCTATATGACTGCAGTGAAATGACTCATATTTTTAGACACAAACAAAAGCGTGAAGGTTTTCACTGTCTGGCAATAACTTACAGAGCACTTGCCATTGACAGTTCATGATTCTAAGAGTTATCAAACTAGAATAAAGAAAAGGCTGCAGCATTTCCTGGTCCTGGGGAACTGATGCAAAAAAACCAATTGATACAGCACTGATAGACCATTATACTCTAAAAAGCTTAAAATTCCACCTGGTAAATGAAAAAAAGTGAGATGTTTCATAGACGATCTTTTACAGTATTCAACTGAATTTTCTTGAAAATGAAAATGGAAGCTGTTCTTTGGGTTGCAGAGAGGGGGAAAAAAAGTTGATAAAAAAAGAATCATCAATCTTTTTTCACTTTCCCTATAGAAATTTTTTCTTATACTAAAATTTAATACTTCTTATTAAAGTATTTGATTGTAGCATCTAATGAAAATAGAATATTTCCCATATTGTTCCCCTTTAAAACAAATGTAGCTATTAAAATTTAATAGACAAAATGTTTATTTGTTTTTTAGAAATTCGAGATGATGAGCATAACTACGTTTATTTTGAACAGGTGCTACTGAACAATTAAAAAAGGGATTTCTGCCTCTGAGTTTCTGAATCAAAAACATATGAACATATCAACTTTGAAATATCATTTTCCATCTACCATTTCTACCAAGACTGTGGTCATCATTTCCTTCTGTGGACCATACCAGTAAACTTTCCTACTTAGAGTAAAGCAAATGGATTTTCTATTCATGTGTTCAAAAACAGATGTCATGAGAGAAATTGAACAGTCTTCTGCAGTTCTTTTCTTTGAACTTAACCAGAAAAGGTTGTAGTTCAAGGATTTATTTTCCAGGTCCTTGATATTCACTGCAATTTTTTTTAATCTTTTTCTTTTTAAAGAATGCCAAGGAGTCTTATGTGTCTAAAAATGAGTTTTAGTTTGATCCAGTTACTTATAAATCTCAATTAATTTTAAATCATTTTATGATTTTTCTCTGCATTTACTAATTAGGAGAAGTATAATAAACAAGATTATATTTGTGTATTTATAGCCTACCTTTCTTTTTCATGGCCATCAGCCTAGATAGGGTTGCAGCGGTACAATCAGTAAATTCAAAGCTAGGACTTCAGTTGTGCATTACAGAAGTTGCTGAATGGCATCTCTGACACTTGTATAGCACTAAGTACAGCCAGCCACTTTGTTCCAGCTTGTGCAAATGCCAAGCTGTCTCTGTTGAAATTTTTCTTCCTCTTTGTTACAGTTTTCTGAGAAAGATTTACCTTGTTGGGACAGAGGGACAACAAAAATATTGCAAAATACTGCACAAACGTAGTTCCTACTGAAACACATGGATCTCCAAATATGAGCAGTTTTAAAGAACTATTTAATAACTTCTGAAGAAAAAAAAAATTCAGTTATCCCTATCTTATTTATATATCCACCTGGATGCAGTATCATTGTCATTCTGAAAATGTAAATTTGTTTCATGCATCCCAACCCTCTTACTAAGCACTAAAACTATGCCACGCATTTTCTGGCTGAGCACATATTTGACAGTTGGCACTCACCAGATCTCCTTATATATAATCTATTCACATGTCCATTTTACATCTCCTCAAAATCTCAGCACTATTTATGTTTTAAAAATATTCTTTGTAACTCCTCTGAGATAAAAACTGCTTCTGTGGTCAGGGAGCAACCCAGATAAAACTTCCCCTAAAGTTGAGTCAGTTGAGTTCCACAGGCAATGGCAATTGGCAATGTTTTCACGTACTACCCTGTCCTGCATTCTGACCTAAAATTTCATCTATACCATTAGAAGCTTTAAAAGTTACTCTCCAAAGTTAACCTATTATACACCCTCAGAGATCATCGTATTACAGGGATGTCAATATGCAAGATTACTTACCAACAAGTAGCATTCCCTGATTGTTTGAGAAGGGGAAGCATGAAATGCAATTTTGATAGCGACAGCTCTACCTATGAAGGAGAAAATTCAGCACTGCAAAAATGAATCGACATCATTCATTACCATATTATCTCTCTTGTAAAAGTCTTCTAAGGAAGGCTGATCATGAATCCTGCTTCCAAGAGTGGAAGAGCTGTGGGTGAGAACATCGGAACACTATCCTATATGATGCTCCCAGCCTTCTGCAAGTTACAGAAGGTTTTTTGAACCACAGAAAATTCGTGTATCTAAAGTAATCCATGGCAAGATGTTCCACATAATATAGAATCAATCTGCTATATTATACTAGCTAAAGGTACTATACTTTTGTAATTTGCATTTGTATCTGGGAAAAAGTTCCGTTCTGCAGAACTGTATGCACGTACACAGATATTTATAAACCGCAAATAGCACACTGGACTGGGCTGATGTAGGCAGTCATATAAACACTTCAGTTTAGATAAAGATGCCTTAAATTAGCCTTAGGAAATCTATGCCAGAAGCCATTATGAAAGAAAACACTTTTTAGTTCACCTCCGACCCTCATTCTTCCACATACCATAAAGCCAAAAGCAGAAAATGAATGGCATAACTATTCAGTCAGCTATTGCCTAGGTGCCTGTTGGATTTTTTTTAACCTCAACAACTTCCGAAGAATTAGCAAGTGAGAATTGCCAGATATTTTCATAATGAAATATGTAAAAGGAAAAAAAAATCCAGACTCTCTGAACTCTTCTTGCCTTTCTCTTTAACATTGCATAAGATTTTTGTTAATTCCTCTTAGAAACACGATGTTCTATTGAATGTTGCTCATGCTGCTTGACCGTAGGGTGAATACTGAAAACAGTTCATGCACAGCAGAGATAATGTTCTATGCTGCAAAAGATAAACCTTTAACACCCAACTGCTCCAAATAAAAGCAAATAGCAGACCCTTTGAATAAAACTGAATTTACCAGTTGCTGGAGAAGCCAAAAGACATATGCTAGAAAGTACCTGAGAACCCATTTTTGGTTTTTAGACAGTACTACCGTTCTTATTAAGAGGTGGAGAGAAATGTTGGCAGAGAATATTCTACTAGCAGATGACACTTAAGTTGGAATTAAATACTGCAACAGTATCCCATTTGGACACTATTCAAGAATGAATGCTTCCATGCAAGAAATTACTTAGTAAACCAGGACTTCTCAGGCTGGAAAAGAGAGTGGGAATGTGATAGAAGTTCATAGGCATGAATAGAAATTAATTGTCCAATGTCTTTTATACCAAAAAAAATTTGCTTTTAGGTGAGGTTACTAAATACAAAACAGGCACATCTGCATCTGGAAAGATGTAAATTCTGTCATGGCCCAATACTAGAAAAAGGATAGATTTTTCAGAAAACAAAATCTCCTGAAGTGAATATATTGTAAGCATGTTTAGAAATGCCATGTTGAGAAAACTGTGTTCTATGAAATTCAAGAAACCTATTTTATATTTGAGTTACTAACATCAAGCAGTACTTTCGTGTCATAGCTCTATTACTTTAGATTTGTTTAATTCTATTGCCTACTCTGATTGCTCAGATTAAATTAGGCTCAAATCAGAAGTGGTATGCATCTGATCTATGTATGATCTGGTACCATCACTCACCATTTTCAAAGCAAATGATCACGCTATACATATGGACCCTATTTACCATTTAAATGAAGACTTTTCATAATAATTTATCACATTGGTTCTTCAGCAATGTTAAACATTTTTTCCATTCTCATATTATATATTCTTTGAATTTCATTTGTGCATTTTAGCATTGTCAAAAGCTTTTCTTTATCGGAATTATTCTGTACTACTACCCTGAATAATCATGAATTGACTAAACTCTACAGCAACTTATATCTAAACATAAGAAGCCTGCAACTAATAATGGTATTCTTCTGTGGTATTTCAAAAGAAATGCAGGCACTTCCAGTCACCTTTAAAAACCACATTCTGAAGAAATTGTACTGCTGTAAATTCTTGTTTGCTATATATTTGAGATGTGAGTAGGTTTGAGTCCCGAATTTTGTTTGACTTTGCATTAATTTATTTTCTGTAAGTCACAAGTTAAACCCATTTGAAAAACTGGTAAATAAAACACTTCCATGACCAGTTGTTCTGTGATGTAGGTGATCTAAAACGTTCACACTAAAACTGTAGTTTACTTCACTGTTGTTTTTGCTCTCTGAACTTGCAAGTCAGTAAGATCAAGATTTTGCACAAGTATGGGAATGCAATCCTATTTCATGAGTAGCAATCAAACTCTGCCTTTTGCTAAGGAACAACAAAACAAGTTCTAAAAACTCTATCAGTTTAATTTTTGTGACAGAAAAGAATCTGTCCAGGTGTTGAACAAAATTGCATCTTTGGGCCACGAGACAAACATGTAAGAATCTCCTTCTCTGGAATTCCATTGGTGTGTTTCTAAAACCTCTCAGTTTTCACTGAAGTTTACAAGGTGCAGATGGAAATGAAGATAAATTTATCCTAGAAATTTCAGAGCATAGAGAAGACTCATGAAAAAATTTCTTAGAGATGGAAAAGGCATTAATTAAATAAATACTAAATAATGATTAACTAAAAGTATAAAACTGTTAACTCAATTAAATACTTGCTCAATATAGTCATAAGCAAACTTACATGGGAACACATTTCCTACCATCATGTGCAAATGTTTAATTTAGTGTCCTTTGTTGGGACCTATGGCAGTGCTGAAGCAGTTTAACATTATGAAAACTGATTTATCTAACCTTTCTATACAGGTAAAAGTATTTGCCCCTGCATATTACGTAGCCTGTCCACAGGGCTTTCTGGAAACAGCAAATGCTTTATAAGTGTCAGCTCATGGCTAAATCAATGTTTATGCATTGATACCTTTGAATAGCAAACACTTGCTGCCTGCAAGCTAAACAATGTTTTTATCTGTTTGCCTATTTCTGGTCCTTCAACCACAGCACAGAGTGTTGCAAATCGCATTTAGTAACAATTATCTGCTGGAATTTCATGAAGAGGAAAGTAGCATGATTAATGAAAAGTGACACACAGATTACTTTGCTATGCCAGTCGCCTTGGTGAACGGGCGACTCTGCTGAACTGAAGCCTGACCTTTGTTACTTTTAACGAGGTCATCGTGAATGCTAAATGCTTGAAAGATTAGCCACTACAAATGTTCCAGTATTACTTAATGATGCTGCCACTAATGAACTGCAGGTAGCTAGTTAAATATAATGATACAGTTTTCACCTTTGAAACAAAGGTTGAACAAACTCCTCCCCACAAAAAAAGCCCAAAAAACAACAGGTTTGTATCAAGGTGTTTAAAAAACAACCTTGGAACTCTTATTAGAGCATGTTTTCTTCACACATAGGTAATTAAGAGTCTTAATTTGAATAAGCCACAGTCCAGCTTTTAAGGAACTTTGTACCCAGCTGACCACTGGATAATTGCTTAGCAACTGTAATGTTTACATCTCATTTTCATCCCTAAACAGCAGAGGGGCTCATTATCCTGTACTTTGCTGTAAAAATGTGCAGTATTCTTAAAAGCTTTAAAGTTTTCAATGTAACTAACTGAACAAGCATCAGACCACTTGTAGTAAAGTCATATAAAGGTGAGGTAAGCCTCAAGGTAAATAGGTATAAAATAAAACTAGTTATAGTACTGACTCATATTAGCTACCCATTAGTGTAGGCAAACGTGAGTAAATGAAGTTGAGAATGGAAGCTTGACATCAGATCTTGAAATAACATTTGACTGAAAACACATCAACACTGATAAGAGGAAAAATAAAATAAAATAAAGTTTCAAGTTTATGAATAATTACTTTCACACCCATAAATGCATCTTTGCTCTCTGTGGGAAATACACTTGATCATTTAATCAGGCAGAGACACCATCACCTTTCTTATACTGACAAACTAAATCTCCTGCCATGAATTTTAATTAAATATAAAATCGTTAAGACATAACACCAGAAATGGAAGAATGCAAAGTATGTGAATAGCCATTTCCAATAGAACATTGGTTTGCCCTAAAGATGCATAAAAACGTATGGTTTGCTTAACCAGAATCCATCTAAATATATGCAGTAGGCTGCAGGTTCAGTGAAGTTCATCACATGGTGCATAAAAAAGCAGGACAAAGTCAAGTCCTAACAGTATGTCTAATAAAACCCCATGCAATATACCACATACTTTATTTGTACTAGTCTATCATGATTCCTCTCTACTTTGCAAACAGAAACAGCCCTGCCATTATCTGTAATGTCTCCATAAATTACCAGGATGGGAGTAAGGGTGGCACAGATTTCAAGCCAATAATGTTTAAAGTAGCATTAATTAATGAGCATATGTGAGTCACATACCTGAGGCTATATCACTGGTCGCATCCCAGACAGAGCTAAGGAATTTATTTCCATTAACCTCTACAACTACCTGAAAGAAGGATGTGGCTAGGTAGGGGTTGGTCTTTTGTCCAGGAAACTAGTGATAGGACAAGAGGAAATGGCCTCAAGTTGTGCCAGGGGTGGTTTAGGTTGGATGTTAGGAAAAATTTGTTAACTGAAAGAGTGGTTAAGCATTGAAACAGGATGCTGAGGGAAGTAGTGGAGCCGCCATTCCTGGAAATGTTAAAAAAACCAGTGGATGTAGCACTTCAATATGGTTTAGTGGGCATAGTGGCATAAGGCCAAAGGTTGGACTTAATGATCTTGGAGGTCTTGAACAACTTTAATGGTTCTATGATTTTATTATTCATAGAATAATCCTTTTCATTTTATTATTCAAGGATAAGAGATGAAGCATTTCAGAAGAAAAATTTTGTGCCATAAGGTTTGGCTTCTCTCTGCTTTCAGTAGCAGAGAAAAGAACTGAAAGGAGATATTATTGTTTGTAAGTAGGAAGATCACCCTGTAATTATCTTTCATACCAGAAAACAATGTAAGACTTTGAACAAGCTACATGCAGAGTTTTCTCTGCATTCATGCAGTATTTAGTGTTTTACGACAGATGTATCAAGACAATATTATACTAAGCTAAAAAAAAAAAGCTAGAGAGAAAATGCAGAATTACAAACATGGCAAGAGAGTAATTTTTTTTCCATAAGGCCTCCAAAGTAGGATATTAAATAACAAGATTTACTTTTACTTTTATATGGAAATCTTTATATCTTTTCATAAGCACAAAATTTACTGTAAAATTTTTTCTAATTAACCTATGACGTCAAATGGTTATATGGAACTTTTATTCAACAAAAGGATTAAAATATAAAATAGAAGGCTTCTTACAAATGGTTGTAAAATATGTAGAAAAATTAATTAGCAAAGGTTGCACATCAAGACCCTGAGGTTTTTACTATCTTTCTAGATTAGAAGTAGATCTACTCCATAAAATTTCAGCTAGAGTTATTCGGCTTGCAGGAAAAAAAAGAGGCTGCAAATTTGGAATGATTTGCCAAGCCTTGATGTTGGTGCAGGGTTTATAGAAGTGAGGAAACATGAAGCTCTTGCACTCCCCATTTTAGAGCAGACAAGAACCCAGGTCTTAGAAGAATAGGCAGAGTTTGATTTTAAGCTCTCCTGCTCCAGGACAGGAGAATCACTACACAGAGTTCTCACAATTTGTCTTTCTAGAGGCCTGCAGCAATTCATTCAAATTTCATGGAAAGTTTTGGTCTTTGAATTGTAATTCAAATGAAGAGAAACTGTTCTTGGGGCTCTCATCTCTTGAAGTCCTTTATGTGTCTAAAATCAAAATTACCAAGCTGTAGACTTCAAGGTCTCTGGCTTTTGAACTTTAGTTTCTGAATGTACATCTAAGTTATTGCTTTCTTTTCTAATAACTCAAGTCTGTATTTAATTGGAAATAAAACCACAGTCCATGGTTTACTTCATACTTGCCCATGTGTTAGCATTTGTACCACACAAGAAAAATTATTGAATCTCTATTCTTTCCACTTAAAACCTACTAAACCCCCCCAAAACCAACAATAATATAAATATGGATGACCAGAGATCAAGGGAATACATTATTGTAGTTTGCTGTTACCTTTAGCTAATAACCATTACAAATTTTAAGTAAAAAAATGATAAATGGGATATTTCATCCTAAATATGCCTCTTGTAATATACATTAGTATTTTAAAACATATTATAATAGTAACATCTTTGGAAGTTTAACATTACTGAGTGGTGCTGGAAGTTTATTTAGATACCTTTCTGTTTACTGAAACGTTGGAGAGGAAAAGATGATCTATAATAAAAACTAACCGCATATAACAAACACTTATTCAACAATTACTCTTTTTGGGCAGTTGCCTGAATACTTTGGTTTGAGAAAATTTTACATTGTTGATTATAACTCTGATATCTTACCTCTTAATACATTTTACAATTTGTACATAACAGTTCCAAAGGAACTTGTAAATGACAGTAAATCATAAAATTCATTTTGCTTTGCATCAGTTCATTCATCCATGTTCCAACTAATCACCTCATTTCAAAATTCAATAAGCCTAAATACCTGGATTTATGATGCTTTGTCAAAATTAACAAGGGAATATCAACAATGTAGAATTAGAAGTCTATTTCAACTTAAAGACAAGCACCTAGTTGAAAACAATTAAAAAGACTCTGCAGCAATAACTATATCCACAGTGTATGCAAATAAAATAAATTAAAACTGATTTTATTTCTGCTTTGGGAGATTGCAGGAAACACTAAAAAGCTTTAATTTAGTCACTTAAAACAATGAAATTCTTTTGAATTTCATTCATTTCTCAAAACATTCAAGAGAATGAATTGAGCGTGGAGTACTGAATATGTTAAATTGCACATAAAACGAGCATGTAGATGTATTTTTAAAAATAGACTACCTCTATTTATTATTCCAGAACCACAATAGATCAGAAGGCTTTTATTCTGATAGACAACATTTTACTTACAACTTATCTCCTGTAATAGGATATACTAGGGAACTGTATATATATACTGTAATAGGTATACTAGGGAACCCAACCATCCTATTATACCAAAATGGAAAAATAAAAAAGTGCAACTAACATTTAAAAAATATATTAACAGTATCATTTAGAAAACACATTGTCTTTATTAAGACTCAATAGTCTAGAATCCATTGTTTACACATGATTTACCTGCCACATAAGTTTTAGCATTTTTTTTTTTTTTTACAATACTGTAGGCACTCTACAACTTAATGGAAGTTCTGCAAGTTTTGGAACTTGCATTTATGTTGAGTATTAAAAAGGAGCTTTAGTTTTATTTGTGGAAATAATTGTGACAAACCCAAGTATTTTCTTCATTAATTTGGCATCTGTTTTTCAGATTCTGTATTGCAATGATTACATTTAGGATGCCTATTCAGTAGGCAAAACTGCAAATTAAAGAAATCAAAGGAAAGAAATGTGCTTGTAGAAGTGCATAACTTGTAGGGAATAAGCAGAATTTAAAAGAATGAGCAGGTGATATAATTTATTTTGAAAGGATTTAAAAACTGCAAACTTTGTTACAGTTAAACAAAAGGTCTGCAGTCCTCTGTATCTTCTTTGATTAAGTTCAGATACAAAACAACTATGGTAAAAAGACACTATGCCATGCTGCATATTTTGTCTCCTATTCCTGTAACTCTAAATCCACAAAAGGCTGGTTTTTATACAACACATGAACCACAAGATCTAGAACCATTTTGGTGATTCTTGGTAAATTATTTACTTTCTCTTTATAGGTATTTTGTCTTTCTTTATCTGATTAATTTGTCTGAATCTGAATGAGCAATACTCTTTAAATGAGTATGTATATAGACAAATATACACGTTACCAAAATACAATTAGTAGTTTAAAACCTTGCATACAGTTAAAATCACATCTTTTTGTTTCCCCTCACCAAATGTGGGCTTTTCTAACCAGCTATAAACAATGCCATTTTCCCCTAATACCTTCTCCCATCTCCATCTAAGCAACTGTATCCTAACCTGGGTTTTTTACTTCTGAATATGAAGAATGGAGACATCAAAGTGCATCGGAGAATATCTGTGAAAATGTCTCAGTGCATAAGGTACTAGTGTTAATCATCACATTTTAGATTCTGATAAGAGATGACATTTATATCAGGGTTTCTATCAGGTTCTAGCCTTGCTCTCCCAATGCGGACATCTGGGAAAACATCAGATATTGTACTTATGATGCATATTCAAATAATAAAAGTTTTCCCTGTGTGCATATTCAAATCCTCTTTCATTTATAACACTGATCATGGAGAAAAGGTCACTCAAAGTAATATAAAATGAGTTTCTAGTGCAAGAAAAGATATGAAAACATTCAGGTTGTTATTTATACATAAGCAGACATATGCATAAAATGGAGACACCTTTTCGTACTTTTAAAATCAAACCATATGTGCTATGTTTTGAAGGAAAAAACACCCACATTTTGATCTTCATGATCATTCTTCATGATAAAAAGTAATATATACTCCTTTGATGCAGTGGGGTGAAAACTGGTATTTAAGCGATGGATATAGTTAAATGACTGTTAAATAATTCTATATTATATTGAAAAGACAATATAATTCTTTGCATAATCTAATTAAAATCAAAGACAAATGTAGTCTCTAAAAGCATGCTCATGGACATTTTCAGAAGCACTGTGCTCTGCCCATGTCTTCAGGAATGTGTACAAATACTATTATCAAGATTTAATATTAAAAAAAAATAGGAAGTCCTAAATTTCAAGTAGGTATGCCAGAAGTTCTGTCTCTTACAATAACAGAATTATGCACTTTGTCTTTAAACCAAAGGATTGAGGCTGCAATCCGATCGAGGTGTGCTTTTTCTGGTTGTGCAGCAATGCCATAAAAACCATAACTTGACTTGTAAATATCCTCTGGAGCAAAAATGTGTTTTTTCTTAAAAACAGTGAAAACTGTTATACAATCATCAAGAAATTGTAAAGATGGAAATACTTTTATTCTACATGAACCTCTCAGCGCATTCTCAATTTCTGAGCATAATGTTAAGATGTTTTATACTAGAAAATGCATGTAATTAAGAAAAGGCTAGCAGCATAAACAATGTGTGCACAGGAATGGCAGCGTTTTCTTACTTTATTGTTTGAAGGCACTTGCTGTATCACACAGCTGGACTTGCTCTAGTATGAGGTACATCGTTGAGCCATTGATGGAGAGAAGCCAAGAAGGATTCAGTGCTGTGAAAAGGAGAAGTGGCTTGGAAACAGAAATGATAATCCTTGTGTTTTTCAAAAACTGTCCAGCAACTTCGTTCTCCTGTGATCTCCCGCTCAGTGGCTGATGACATGCTTTTAAATCCCGAGTGCTGCAGTTTCTCCTGACTGCACACATGCACACATTGTCACAGGTCCCTCCTTCAGAAAAAGAAGTGTTATCCCATTGTCCATTTTACAACAGGAAATGTTGAAGTCAAGATGCTCAGTGGACCAGGATGACATTTATGGGTCAAGATGCACATTCAAATGCAAGCTGATTTTCACAGCAGGGATGTGAGACACAATGACACCTATAAGCAAACCCCTAAGCACTGCTTCTGAACAAGCATTTTTTTTCCTTTTTTTTTTTAGTTTCCTACTGGCTGCAGCATATCAGTTGGTTTCTGACGAGAAAATAACTTTTGGGGATTTCAGTAACATGAAAAGAGAAAAGAAGGTTTTGGATTTCTATCATCTGCTTGAAAAAAGTCCTGAAATGTTACTTGTATTATTTGCACTATTAGGACAAACTTCATGGAAGAGTCGGACACTGTGATCCAGCTTGTGAGTTCTCTGCCTTTTGGTTGTTTTAAGTCTGTGTCTTGCTGCTTGGTCCCTTCCACAGGATGAATTTATCTGATCACCTCAGGTTTGTATAACAGACTACTGGTAACACCCTTAGTAAAAGCCTTGATCCTTACTTAACACAGATTTTTTTGAAATCAAGGGATCAGAAAACAGGGGCAACTAGCTGCCTTGAGGAATTTTTGTTTTTTTTTCAATTCAAAAGATTTCTATGGGAATTTTAGAATAAGAGAATAAGGGACCAAAAGATTAAAATCTTGTTAGTGAAGGAGAAAAGATCTCTACTTTCACTTTTGATATATTGTTTTGTTGGGGTGTTTTCTCTATTAAAAAAGTGGTGAATTGAAGAAACATTAATTTATAATCAAAAAAAAAAAAAGTTATTTGGAGGTGGACCTAATTATTGTAACTGAAAATCAGTTTAGGAATTCTTCTGTCTTTATCCTATCACAAATATAACTTGTGTTTAGCTCATCTCACATTAGGACTAGTCTTTCTCAAACCAATTTTGGGATCAAAGGGTTCCATGAGCCTACCTGAGGAACCTATATGTCACTTTTCAGAAGTCCTATTGGAAATGACTAACTTAATTTTCTCACTGGCTTTCCATAGACCCTGGACTCTTTCAAGAAGTTTTAGATGCTTAAAACTTTTCTAAAAATTTTAATTTTTAACCTATAGGTTATACTAATAAATAAAAAAAAAAGCCCTATGAATTTTACTTTTATATTAAATTACTAGCTTCCTTTTTACTTACTATACGTTATTTTTTAAATTCTCATGTATTTGGGTTATTTTTTGCTGATACAGAAGCAGAATTATGAAAGACTTATTTTCTAATACTCTGTGGCTTTTGATAATGTTGTCAGTATCTTTCCTTATTTGATTTTCTAAAGTCACAAAAAATATCAAAATCTATACAAATAATCATTCTGTGAGCATTTCACATTTTCTCATCAGTACATCACAAATCACGTCTGGCTTTAAGTCCACTAATCAAGGAGCATTCAGGGAAATAAACCACATTTTTATGAGTAACTGAACGGTGAACATAGAAGCATACTTCTAAAAGACATGAATGTAATCCTTATTGTGCTCAGGAAAACTCATGCAGTAAAGAAAAAAATGACAAGCTTAATCAAATTTAAAAGCTCAAAACTCAGAGAAAATATGATTTATAACTTTGTTGCAAGGATATTACTCAATACTAGTTCCACTTGCTCTATTAAAGTATTTTTCCTCACAAAATAGAGATGCTAATTAATAAAAAACTCAAAAGAGGATTTAATTTTGAGTGTGTGATATAATTATTTTCCCTTCAGAAAGCCTACAGAATGTGTCAACTCTCTTTTTAAAATTATTGCACCAGGAAATAAAGGATAATTATGTTGGCAGCATGCTTCTTTTTTCTTTCAGGTCAAGCAAGATGTCATGTGGGAGGAATTGCCAAGTAAATTCCATGATGAATTAGATGACGTAGTATGTAGGAACTCTAAAGAATCTTCCACATTGTAAGAAGTCCATCTCTGCTTCAATTAAATGTAAGTGGGAAAGAGGGTGAAAAAATTCTTTTTGTACACACTTACTTCAGTAAAAATGCATCCAATGTGGCACTGGCAAGTTCACAGGCTTCATGGGAACACTTCTAGCAGAACAATGCTGGTCATTTGGAGCTGGCCTGCCAACATTTCTGCATAAGCTTATTGGTATTTGAGTCATTTCACCACTTGGCATCAACTAAGTTCAAAAGACTGTTTCTAACAGTAGACTTTATTGTACTGAGACTGCACAGAACAGTAAAACTAGTTTGTCCTCACACAGCAAAGGGCAGAGTGACTCAGAATATGCAAAGTGATTCTACTTGGTTGATTTTCATTTGTCTCGAAAACAAAAACTCTTAATCACTAAAATGTCGTGACAAGTCAGACAAATGGTAGCAATTCCCTTGAAACTATATTTTAAGTTAAAACTCATCTGAGAAAGGCCCACTAACAGATGGGGAAATGTTTACAGGATTTGGATTGTATTTTAACTACTAAAATAAGGGTGGAAAAAAGAAGAACTAAACATTCTGTAGAGAAAAACTGAATTTATGAAAATAGTGGGTTTAAATTAATGTAGGTGGTATGCTCACAAAATGCTGAAAACCACAACCTCATAGATACATATTATCTCTCTTCTGGTACACTGATATTGGATGGTCAACTTTCATAATTTTGTGAACACCAACATTTGTTTTATTAATTTTTTTTGCTTGTTTGCTTGGTTTTGGGTTTTTTTTTTTTTTTGTTTGTTTGTTTGTTTTTAAGATTGGATGTGTTTAATTATAAACTATTAATCCTTTTCACAGGGTTTAAATGTGAGCAGTTTTGTTTGGTACACTTTCTGACAAAGTAAATTATTTTCCAAACCTCTTGTTATGTTTTTTTCGTTGTATTGTTTGCATCTAGTCTGGCAGGATGCTCTTTATTGGAATTATGTCTATGAGGGATAAGAATTTGAACAGGCTTTGTTTTTAGTAAATACATTTATATATTGTTTTTTCCAGTGGTCTGAAAGCTCTCAGGAGCATGAAGGCTCTTCATAGCATCTTTACTTGTAGAGAGTGAAAGATTGGAGAGACTCGGGAAGAACCAAGCCTGCAAAGTAATACCATTACAGGATAGACTTCATTGAACTAGCTCATCTACCTGGTTTTGCTTTCTTCAAGACAAAATTCTTCAAATAGGACCTGGAACAAATATCTAGATTCACAAGAGGATGCAGGTACACAGCTTTTATTGCCTAGCTTCCAAGGCAGGTTCAAAAAGCTGAGTACTAAGGACGTACTAGAAAATTCAGCAGCCACTCTCTTGTGCAAAATAAGGAGGAGGTAAGGAGAAACCTGAGGCCCACCTGGGTATTTTGGAAATCAAGACAGGCTTCAATACATGATCTGGGGCTGGAGGGGCATGCTCATCACACAGATCAAGATTCAGATTTTCAGCAGATCTGCCAGAGAATGCAGCAGGATGGAAAGTGTGGGGAAGCAGCAGGAGATGGGCTGCATTCCCAAGGCAGGTGGCCAGGCTATCTCCTCACGCAACAGCACAGTCACAGCTGGAGACATGTGGCCAGGACACTCAGGCCAGGGCAGAGCATAAAGCCATGTCCACAACTGGTGTGAGAAATGAAAGTGCCTGGTGACAGGATGAGGGGAAGGCAGGTCTATGGCCCTACTGGGGCAGGAACAAGGCTGGGGCAGAATGGCATCCTGTGCCCGTGAGTGGGTGGTGTTGGCAGGGCAGGAACAGTGAAGCCGGTTAGTGCCCACAGGGCTCTGACAGGAAGTTTGTTTTAAAAAGTGCAAAAAGAGGTTAGAGTGCCATTTGATACAACTTACTCATTACAGCAGTGACCCAAGGGACAAGGTATCTTAATTCAGAACTTTCCTCTCCTAAGATTAGCTCAACAAGAACAAAAGCAATACCTTCTTCTCCTGGCAAAATGGCAAAATAAGGGCTATGAGTGTGCTTCTAAGGGATCAGTGTCAAAAAGGAGGAATCAGCAGTTTTCCAGTTCCCCCTGAAAAGTTTTTTGGTGGTTTTTCTTGCTTGTTTGGTTGGTTTTAATTTGTTTGTTTTTTGTTTGGTTGGTTGGGCTTTTTTGTGTGGGTTTGTTTCTTTTTTTTTTTTTTTTAATATTCAGGGAGTTTTGATACCAGACTCAGGTACCTAATAATTTTTGGCATTACCAGACATGCAGAAGATGAAGGTAGAAACTTGCTAAGTTTAGGATCAGCAGTAGGGCTGAGACAGAAGCAAGCACTGAATCAAGCCCCAAACCTACAAGTAGAGAAGAATGGAAGTGAGAAAAAAACGGAACTAGCATTAGCACAAGAAGAATTTCAGAAGCAAGAAGTATAGTAAAAACCTGGGGTGACCAGCAGGTTCCTATTCCTCATATCCCCCATGATGGGTGCCCCCTTCAAATCCCATTAGAGCAGTAATGCTCTGGAAGAAAGCAAATGGACATGTAGATGACAAACTTCTTACTATCTCACACTGGTTCTTACAGTGCTGTGGGAACTGAAAATGTCTGGAAATATCATAAACATATAGCTTTCTGATCTGGATAGCAAGCATCGTACCAGGAATGAAATGGTTCACATAACAGTACACCAAGCAAAGGCAGTGGGTTACTTCAGAAAAAATAAAGTGTGCATCCTCATTAACTACAGAAAAAATATGAATAGTTACAGAAGTTACCACAATATTTAGTTTATATCCTATACCGATTATCATTTTAGTTTCTGATTTATACACTATTAGTATGAAAAAAAAAATACATGTTTCATTTTCCTACCAGTTTTGCATAAACATTTCCTTGTTACACTAGAAATCTGTATTACCAGACAGGGCCCTGTACAAACTACTAACTTTTCTTGCTGCACACTTTGGACAAAAGTGTACCTATTTCCCAGCACAGCATCTTCCCTGTCAGAAAAGGAAAGACAAGACAACAGCTCTGGGATATATTTCTTTCTGAAAGATCTACCTTCCAAGAACTGCTAAGAAAGGACACAGGAGAGCTCACAAAGTTCCACCTATGCACAAAAAGTATTTGAACTCTCACAGAACTGTGGCTCCTTAATCTAAGGCTTATAGGGAATTTACAAAGGGCACATTCCCTTCAGGACATGCCTGTAATTCCCATTATCATCAATGGGGGTTATAAGCAAGTCGTAACAAAGAATAAACCCTTGTGTGTTAGCACTGCCCCTGTTTAACAGTGTCTAAATCAATATCAATGATTTGACAGTTATACTTTAAATATATTCTGACTCATTTGAAATTCACTTTGCACTTAACTAATGAAAGAGTACATTTTAATCCTCCTAACAAAAGTATCTAGAACAGCCACTGGAGGCCAAGCCAAAACTGACAAAGTCAACGGGAAACTTTCCCTCAAGAAAACTTCGGATCAGTCCATTAATAAATAACACACAGTTCATGATCACTAAAAAGATTGCAATACTATTCTGTTGCTTAACCTGGCAAAACAGAGCTGATGCTTTAAAAAGAAAGCTTCTATATACCTTGATCCAGACTTGAGTTAACACAGATAAAAATAGGCAGCACTCAGGAGTTTAAAAATGCAGTATAATTGTGGGAGAGAGAAGATATACGGAAGGAGTTTAAAAATGTTACTGTTTCTATCTGGTGCCCTATGCGCAACATGCTTCAGCGACCTCTAGTATGTTTCTAAAAACAGTATAGTAAACATCAGTCTGAAATAGAAAAAACCCAGACCTTGGAGTAAACAACCATCTATAAAGACACTTGTATAGGCAATATGGAATTTTATTACTGATATAAGTAATTTTCTAAACTGTCCTGGAAAAGATGAGACCTGGAGGAATGTGTTCATACATGAAATTAGAAAGTTATAACAGATTTACAATATAAAGGCTCTTCTGCTGTCTCAGGAAGAAATCACTGTCCTTCTGGATGTCAATAAATACAGCTATTACAGGCTGCACAGTAGCTAAGATATTCTTAATAGGATTCTTCCCCAAGGAAACATGAACACAGAATTCCCAAACAATTTCCTATCTGAGTTTAGTCACAGATGCAAAGATGATCTTACAACTTCAGTGTAGTTTGGGTCAGGTTTCCATTCAACCTGCATAAAAATGTACACAAATTCTACAGATGTATTTCTAACTCGAGACCTGAACATCATCTGAAGAACAAGCAGGATCTCTGAAGTTTCAGCAGTAATCAGACTTCTGTTCAAGCATTTATATTTCCTGTTGTTATTTAATGTTTCATGCCAATTTTTAAAAAAAGAAATTATAACTCTAAAGTTCAGAGGCTGGAAAAGGGAAGTTAATACTATTCTTTGAAAAAACAAAAAAAACCTGCCTTCAAAATGCAGGTTATGATTAAATTCAGTTTAAGTAACTGTTTCATTTCCTTAAAATTATTTTATTCTGAATTTTTTTTTTCATGGAGAACATTATCTACATGTGTTAGGAGATCACTGTCTATAATTTATGTAAAACATAAATAGTAGTCTATAATAGCTCTACTTAAATAAATATGTATTATTTATAGTGTCACAGGTGAAGTACTAAGAGAACTTATACAGTCTGTCATGAATCTTATTGCAAAAATAACTTGTCCATGCTAAACACGTGAAGTATTGCTTTTTTTTTCTTCCTAGGGTATTTGGATATTTTTATTAAAATTGTAATAAAAAATACAAAACATTAATAAAATAAATGTAATAAAATAAACACAACATTAGTACTTTTTATTTGCTCTATGGCAGCTGTGGTTGTTTTATTTAAGCTCTTTGCTCTTCTTACATTATATACAATGGAGCAAGTCTTGATCTCATGTATGTTACTTTTTAAACTGCTGGAACTTCATGAACGTCATAGAAACAACCCCTGATCTACACCAGATGACGCACAGACAAATGAGGTGCAGCTTTTCTATACTGGCCTCTCTGTTTTTTCTATTTCTAAATCTGTGCTGAAAGCTGAAGTAGCACATGCAGTATTTAATGCTCTAAAATGAATTCCAATCAATATATTAGCCCTGTATTTCTGCTGAAAACCATACTAGCGCTTTAACAAAGCAAGGCAGTTTCTCTAACATTCCTGATACTTCATAGAAAGAAAATGTATCCTGTTTAATTTATCTCTAATTACACAAATTCTTTATACTTTCAACACTTGTCATTGCTTGTGATAAGAAAACCAGGATCAATCAATTCAAAACGGGACGAGAGTACATGCTTCTTAAATTACATTATAGATCTCTTTCCTGTTCAGAGGGATTAATGTATCAGTATCACTTTGTAGAGTGGGGCACTAATAAGCTTGAACTATCAGGAAAGCAAACATGGCAACAAATTGGCTACTTTCTTCAGTTGCTGCCACCATGCAGAAACTGAAAGAAAAAACTTAGGAATATGCCCCTCAAGTATTTATGCAGGCTTACTAAAGAAGCTTGCTCATTAGTTAGAAGAGTACATGCTTCATTCATGAAGAGTATAAATCTGTAAATCCAGTCAATTTACTGGGAATTAGAACAGAGATATCAGCACTTGTAAGAAAGCTTTTGGCTTTCTACATATTTTATAGCTAAAACCACATAGATTTAAAAATTATTATTATTATTACCATGTTATATCTCTTGTTTATAATACCCTTAAACATTAAAGGGCTCAAGGTTTGTTATAGCGATCTGCAGG
The DNA here is from genome assembly GCF_020740725.1 of Corvus hawaiiensis. Classification (NCBI taxonomy): domain Eukaryota; kingdom Metazoa; phylum Chordata; class Aves; order Passeriformes; family Corvidae; genus Corvus; species Corvus hawaiiensis. The sequence continues at coordinate 34,867,586 of NC_063217.1, forward strand.
CACCTCTCCAAGATTTTGGCACATCTCTGCAAGTGAGCAAAACGATGGAAATCATGCCATGCAGAACTTGATGTGCACATCTGGAGCTTTCCAGATCTGACACCTTCAGTGTTCACCCAACCACTTACCTGGTATCTAAATTTAAAAATATGCTATTGGTTCAAGGTGCCCTATTCTGGATGCCAACTGCACAATAAGATGTTTGGTAGTTTCCTAGCTCAATTTTCGATAATCGAGAACAGTATTTTGGGAAGCACATTTATGATTATATTGTTAGAAGACATCATAATAAATAACCTCAAAGAATGTAATGCATTAATCGGTTCTTCAAAGTTGGTAAAATCAACAAAGTTCTTTTGCAGTGTCCTCTGACAAGTGTAGGAAAGACATTTTGCAGCATTCATCTGAGTGAAATGAGGTTTTACCTATATACTTACTTTCTGACTATTGAAAATAACTCAGCATTTAGTATCACTCCAATTGAACCTGTTATGACAATCTAGAAAGCATGTGAATCCAGTAACATGAATACCCATGTGACACCCACTATAACAACAGTTTCAAAAATTAATAAAGCAAGCATCTTTTTGTAAGACAGAAAAAAGAGTAAAATGATTTTGTATGTAATATTGAAGTTACTGTTGCTGAAAAGTAATGCTTCTCTTCTGAAATTTCATGTAGATAGTATGAAAAAACTGTCACATTTTAAACTTTAAATAGCATTAGGCATGTGGAAGAATTTTATCTGCTTTCACAGAAAATGTTTCATGGGATTAAAATAATTCAAAGATTTGTCCAGATCTGTATGGCATTCATCTGAATAGCACCAGCCCAGCAATCTTTATGATAGGAGAATATGGGTTTAAGATTTCTGGGGGAGGGAAAATAAATCTAATCCCTCCATCTTGGAGAACACTGGCTATGCTTCAGGGTTTTTTAATTTCTAGTACAGCTTTCACACAAGCTGGTGAAACAACAGGACCAAATCATATTGCAGATAACACAATCAAATCAATTAGTTACACTCTCTTTCAGAGACTTACTTTTCTAAACCAAAGCTTTCTGCGCTTGTGCCAGCGTACAGTTAAACAAGGCAGCAGTGCGTGCTGAATAGAAGATCTTTGCTTGAATCTGTCTTCTAGGTTGTCTCATAGCTGTATTTTCCTGGTTTCAGCTGAGATACAGTTAATTTTCTTCCTAGTAGCTGGTACAGTGCTGTGTTTTGGGTTTAGGATGAGAATAATGTTGAAAACACACTGATGTTTTAGTTGTTGCTGAGTAGTGTTTACACTAAGCCATGTACCTTTCAGCTTCCCACCATACCTCACCAGGAAGGAGGCTGGGACAGCTGACCCAAACAGGCCAAAGGGATATTCCATACCATATGGCATCTTGCTTAGTATATAAACTAGCGTGAAAACTGCCTTGGGGCTTCTGCTCAGGAACCGGCATTGCGCACAACTTGTTTTGTATATTCTAATTATTTAAACATTATTATTACTTTCATCATCATCATTTTCCCTATTAAACTGTCTTTATCTCAAGCCATGAATTTTACTTTTTTTTTTTTTTTTTCAATCCTTTCCCCCATCCTAGTGTGAAAGGGAGTGAATTGAGCAGCTGTTTAGCCACCTGGCAGGTTAAACCAGAACACATATGTTTAGCTAGCCCCAAAAGGGACACTAGCCTATCCACCTCGAGGGATTCCATACTCCATATTCCATATTCCATATCCACCTCCTAGTAAGGTCCAAAATTTTTTACTCGGTAATCACATTACAGCCAATGCAAGGCCCCTTGTCTGACATGTGCGTGCATTCCTATGATCTCCTGTCTGTAATACCAGGGGCTATATTTGTCCCTCACTCTCTTGATGTCTTTAGTTCTGTGAACCCAATATCCATTCCTCCTTAACCAAGGGTTCCCTTTAGCTAGGAAGCAGAGAGCTCTGTTGTCTTCCCTTCCACATTCCTCCACACTCCTTCCTCATCTAGCTTTTGATTTTACGCTGTCCCACTACTAACACATCTTTTTTCTTCCAGCCTGACAAAGTTCTGTTTGCCTGCTACGCTGAAAAGCCTTGAAACAGTGCAACTGAGGGTTTGATTAACTCACAACCATCAAAGTATTAAGGATATAGCTCTGCTATACAAGTAGAAGAGAATCACATCTGTGATCTATTTCTCCTCTTTTTCTAGTTTTATTTCTTTAATTGAACCAATAAGGTTGTGTTCACTGACACCTAGAACATTTCCTGAAACCTGGAGCAGATTTGATTCAGAAACACCCTTATATATAGAGGTATATAGTTTGTCTGAATATAAATTCAGCCACATATTTGAGCTGGAGAAAGACATACCCAAGAATCATCACACTGCTAGCCTCACATGAAGTGAAGCTGCACAAGTAAACAAAGGCTTTTTTTTCATATTTCCTACAGTTGAATCTATAGCTTACATAAGATAATATCCCTACATTTGCTTCCTTGTTCACGTTATTTACAAGCCTGTAAACGTATTAGAAAATGTTATTGACCTGATGTGAATATCAAAGATGATATTTGGACACTTGCTACACCTTTTACAAGAAAGGACTCAATACCGCGTAGCACCATTAAGCCGTATTAGCTACACCATATTGTGCTTGCATCCTCTTCTGAGAGGAACCTGATTTCCCTGTCTTCATGGCTCTCTATTACTGTCTTCCAAATTGTTATTCTTAAGAGCAGCAGGAACCCTCTTAACACAGTGATGTGAATGAAGAATCATTTGTCTTTCTGAAGAATCTTCTGTTAGACTGAGAAATTACATCTTCTCTTTATTTGCTATTCTAATATTGCAGCAAAGTCTCAGACAGTACAAATTTTTCCCAAAAGTGTACTGAATAAATCCCATATGAATCTGCCAAACCAGGTTCAGTAATGGCTACACATTGCTATGAACAATCCAAGAACTTCTTTTGGCATGGGCACAGCATTTCAACAAGAGTAAATAGTTTAGAACTCAGGCTATTTTCAAGGTCAATATTTGTTAAAAATGTATAGTTTGGTGAACCTTACCAATTTCCTTAAATCCCTAAAAGTCAGAATTCATGTGACAGTCTCAGCCTTTAGATCCTTTTCTCCTACACCCTTTCCCCTTAGAAAAATGTATGTGAAAACTTCAACAGATTATCTTTTTTCTGGCACAATATAGCAATAAAGACTCAAAAGCTGTAAAATTCAACAAATCTCACTGTGGTACAAAAATTTCAGGATGTTAATAAGCAATCTTGTTATATCTTCTCCAGACCAGTGAAGCCTATCAACAGTAATTACTCTCTTTACCTGTACAGTCCTCTCTGCTACAAAATGCAGACTGACGGGGAACAACAGCATATTGGTTGTGTTAGTTGCCTTTATTTTGCTGTATCTGAGGAACACATACTAAATATTATGCCTCATTCAGTTTGGTAAGAAGAGGGAAAAGAAGTCTATCAAAAAAATAGAATTTGAAATGTCCTGGCCTGATTGGAATTACTGTGTACAATCCTGTTTGCTGAAATAAAGCTGCTGATTGCTCTATAGGCTGTGTGGTCTTTCAGTTAACAGCAAAAAGTGGCCTTTATGAAAGATTATCTGAATTAACAAAATGTGGTCTGCAGTTACGACATAATCGCCTGTTACCATACAAGACATGCATTAAAATCCTGAATCCATGTTTGTTGAGCTAAAAAGATGCCTGGTCTATCAACAAAACCCTCAAGAAAACAGAAGATAAAAGCACACAACAGGACTTTTGGTCTCTGCATCTATGGCTATAAAAAACCCCAAGGTTTAATATATTATGAACAGTGATGGGAAAGGACACAGAGTAGGAATAAAAATATGGGGAAATTTTAAGAGCAAATAAACCAAACAGAAGGTTTTATCTAGTGAAAATGCTTTGCAGTGCTTAAATTCTGAGGTACGTATCTTGATAAAAAACTGAGAAGTCACAGCTGAAACAAATTCCTAAATTCCTCAACACTGGAAGGCTAACTCTTGACAAAACTTATTTATGTTAAGAATAAATATATACACACTTTATAAGGTTCCAAATGAAATATTATTAAGAGATTTCTCAGCTATGAATAAAAATCACAGCAGCAATAGGAGACCTAGATGAGTTTAGTCTGCATAACAGTTTTTGAAAATTTATTAGACGATTTGTGGTTCTTTACATTTACTGTAAAAGCTCCTTGAAACTAATCAGAAGTGATAATGTGAATGAAAAGTTCAAGAATTGAGTTATAAAATGCCCTCTGAACAATCTGTTATCAGTTTGATAGGCATACAGGATACTGAAGCAGTTAAAAGGGAGTAGAGCATGTTTAAAAACAAACGGTTTTTCTGCCTGATAAAGCACAGCTGCAGAACCTTATTGCCCTTCTGAATGTGGATCGACATGAAAAGAGATTTCCTCCCTAGTTTTTAATATTTTATTAATTAAAAAACCCCAATCTTTCTTTGCTTTCATTAAATGTGGAAAAGCTTCATTAATATAGAAACCACTGTAAGCTTCTGGCCCTTACAACAGTTCTCCCATGACAGCAATAGTGACATATCAACAATCAGTATTCTGCATCCTAATGGTGGTTTTCAAGCAAGCCTCATAGTTCAGATGGGGGCAGTAAAAGCTTATGCTATCCCTTTAAGGCTTTCTTGATGTCTTTTGGCATTCTCTTATAATTACAGCTTTTACTGTAAGCACTGTACTGAAGGCATTGTGCTGCAATTGAGTCCTTTGAAATTATTTGAGATCAGTGTAAAAGCCACTTTTTAAACAACTAAACTGGAGAACATTTACTTTCCTTTAAGAATACAATCACAAATAGAGCAAATATGCAATTAACTATCAAAATAAAATGCTGGTCTGGGAGATTTGGACAATTTTCACACAATTGCATTAACAATAACTCTGTCACTCTCTGTTTCCAAATTCCCTCCAAAGTCTCCAAGCTTAAAACAGATTACACTTACACATTTCTAATAGTTGTAAAAATTATGTATCATGGAAGAAAAGTACTAAAATTGTGAGCTTTAAGATCTGAAGATATTAGGTTTGTAAGAGAGAAATATCTAAAATACTGCTACTGTATGCATGAATGGAATGCCTCAACATGTATGAAACATACTGAATGAGGATTTGCCAGGAAGATGGAAAGGATTGAGCAGATGTGCTTTGTACCAAATGATTTTCATATTTCAATGTGACAAAATAGATGAGCCACATAAAGCTTAATTTCAGCTGCAAATTGCAAGCTGGAATAAGTTCCAGAATAGTAAACAATTAGCTGCTTTATTTTCTTTTTAATAAGACTAAATTACCAGATAATATCTACTGGCATCAACTTGGCTAATAAAAATCTGTTTAATAGGATTTGCCATTTTTCCAGTTGCTATCATGATCAGCTTTGCATTTTGATTATCTTTAAACTTTGCCTCAATTTTCTCATAGAAAAGCTCTCAGTAGTAATTGCTTTAACATTTATTCCAGGTCAAGTGGTTAAGTATGAATAATGATGTGTCAAAAATGTACAGTAGTGCTGTCAGTAGAGCAATTACCATTTAGCTAGAGATTATTATGGCACAAGAGCACATTAACTGGGCACAGCAAACAGAACAACAAAGAAAGAAGGGGCAAAGGGAACAAACTGATTTCAAACCCTTCCAGTGTTATACAGTGTGTGTTACTGCCAGATATTAGTTGTTACATAAGAGCAATTAAGTCTGCAATCAGCTTCACTCGACAGCACTGGATTAGAATGTTTCCAATCAGAACAAGAAGTTAGAAGCATGTTTCTAGGACATTAGCTTAATTTTTAAAAAAAAGTCTCACAATAGCTTTGTTTTCCCTTGCACATTTTGCATTGCTGTTTGGAAAGTGATTGCCAACTGGCATTGTGCTTGAAGCTTACCCAAGTCACTAGGCAGTAGACTAATGAAAATACAGCATATGTCTCTGTCTGGTCAGTGGTAGTGGTGTAAAAGCTAACATTTTTTTCTACAGGATTTTATAACTTGCATTGCAATGCATTACTGACTTACCTGAAAAGAAGTTTAACAGAGGGACACATGTCAAGATGTGTTTTTCTACAGCCTCTAATAGCTAGCGATCATTTTGATATTATTCCCTTAATTAGAGCAAAACTAAGAAGTTCTGCCTACAAAAGCTATTTGTTCAGATATATCTTTAAATAGACCTCTACCCCGGTTAAACATATGAAAATTACAGTCTGGCACAGCACAGAAGTGTATCTTCTCAAGAACTGTCTCCTCCAAGAGCAAAAGCCATTTGTATTATCCAGTCTGTGCACACTGGCTCAAGAACTAAGCAATCTCTAGAAACTCCCACATTAAAAATCTAGGTGCCATACACCCTCCAACTTAAAGTATTCAAAATTAATCTTCTAAAAACATACATACATATATATATATATATTATGATAATATAAATATTGTTTTCTGCATGTCTTATTATTCTAACTCTACCTGTGCTCAGCATGGAACAATTACAAGATGATCCAAATTAGTGAGTGTTGCTTCAATTGCCTCTGTGTGGTAATTAGGAAACTTCATGACATTCCACTATGGTTGGGTCTAGAGAGAAGTAGAAGGCACTCTTCATCCTGAGAAATTTGCATGTGTTTCACAATTAGATGACATTAAACTTAACATGGAAGTGGTGGTACAATTCCATCAGCTCATCTCTGTACATCCCATATGTCCATAGCTGAACAGAAATTATGAGTTGTGTTCTTATAAAAAGAGATGACCTTGGATGCCACTTCCAGATGAAAGATTTATTAAATATTCAACACCTGTGAAATATGGTCAGTCTTTGAGCTCCGTGTTTTCGAAGTATGAATGTTCTCCCTGTATCCAGTGTTAATTATTTTAGTCAATCTCCACTGCCAAAAAAACCCCAACCCTGAACAACCCAAACATATACCTTTGTCAAGAAGGAGCATTTAATAGGAAGTGCTTTCTTTTTGAGAAGTGAGAAAAAGATTAAATCTATATTTCTACCTATGCTTGTGACATTTTCCAAGACATCAGTATAAAGTATTTATAAATGAGAAAATTCAATACTACCAAAATAAAGTAATTTTTGGCCTTGAATTATAATTATCAGTATTTTTATCTTTAGGCAAATCTTAAAACCTCAGGCTATTTAGGTGCCATTCAGTCACTTCTTCAAGAAAAGCTAGTATCACTTTGAACACAAACATTAATAGCAAATGAACTAAAAACTCAAGTTGTCCCTGTCTCCATGGCTTTACAATCTCCTGTGACACATTCTCTGAATGTGTCTCTCACAGAATCTGCAACTTTTCTTCGGCCCTCATGAATTGCCAATGCAATTGCTGTGTTCTTCTTTAGACAGTGCATGTGATAAGCACTGTGATCTAATGACAAGCATCTTCAAAAATCATGCAGCCACCCACAGTCTTTTGAATCCTGATTATTAGTGAAACCTACTGTTTTCACTGCTGAACTTGAACAGATTGCTAACACAACTTAACAATGAAAATTGAGAAAATCAAGATTTCCATAGATGTAAAATCTGTGAAAAGTTAAAATTAATTTTATGTGCCTATATACTGTAAATCAGTGTCAGTAAGCAGCAATGTATAGAATTGTTTCGCATTGCATTACCTGTATTACAGTGTCTACTATATTGTAGTAGACAGTAGAGTTCTACTACAGTCTTCTCTGATTACAACTTTTCCTCTACTAAGAAAGACATCAAGCAGTCTATTTTAGCCTTCAGGATTTTTAAAGGATGGAATACATTTGTCTACTATTGTTATAAATAATTTGGAAGTAACTTCTATTCGCTGGAATATTAGAGAATGTGATTCTCTGATTTAGACTCAGGACTGAAGTGCTCATAAACCCATGAAAAACAGAGGAAGGCACAAACTGCCATTTGAAGAGCAGCTAAATTCCCTAACTGTATCCCATATATCCCATAGCTCACTTCAGTTATGCACATAGGTTATATGAGTGGTGATAGAAATAAAATTTGGAGCTCTTTGATTTGACATAAGATTTCATGTCCTGGCCTTCCTCACTAAAGGAAGCAAGACAGATTTCATTCTATTGACTGAAAATGAATTATTTTTATTAATTATTATGATTTGAAGGATTAAAAAACAAGAACAAAATTTTTCTTCCACCTTGCAGAATCTATTACGAAGAAACAAAATAGACCAGTACTAGCAGAGTTAGAGATAGCTTTAAGGAGACTTGAAGAGTTCTGAAGGAATATACCACAGAATCACAGAATAAGATGAATTGGAAGGGATCCTTAAGGATCATCGAGTCCATCTCCCAGCCCCAAATAGAACCATTCCCGAGAGTCACACCATGTCTCAGTCTCAAAATCTGTTGCCATAAGAGACTGTATTTATGCTAATCAAAATAAGTGCAGGACAAGTAAAAATTAAAAGAGTGTATATAGAAATTACAATGGGAAAAATGTACTGAACTACATTAAAAATTCCAATATTCAATTTTAATTAAGAATAATTTTCTACATTCTAACATTTTTTTTTTCTTATTTCCTTGGGAGACAACAACAAATACTTGTTTTTAAAGATGCTATGAGGATAGGCTAAGGAAATGATTACTTTTAAGCCTGGAAGAAGAGGTGGCTTTGAGGGTAGCTAACAGAAGCCTGTCCATACCTACAGGATGTTAGTGAGAAACTGAGGCATGCTCCTCACAGTGGTGCATGGCAGGATGATGAGACAATAGTCATAAACTGAAGCAGAGCAGGCTGTGACTCGATAAAGAAAAGTTTCCTCTAAAAGAATAATCAAGTATTGGACCTAGAAGGCCTGTGGGAGCTCTGGCCCAACTAGACAAAGCTCTGAACAACCTGGTCTGAAATTGATGTAGGCTCTGCTTTGAGCTGGATACCTACTGAGGTTCTTTTCCACCTGAATTATTCTGGGATCCTATGATATACAAACGTGTGGGGAGAGGATAAAAACAAGAAGTATAATGATTTGGATGTTTAGTGACATCTTATGGGTAGATATTACTGTTTCATAAGCATAGGAGTCTGAAGGTTTTTATTCTTTTTAATAAAGGCACAGCAAATCCAGTTCTACTGCTTAGTCCAGGAGAAAGAAAAACAAAAGGGATATTAGTACTGAATTTTTAACCTTCAAGCATGAGACAAATATCATCCTATTCTGTTTTGCATGATATAATCTAGATGTTTATTAAATACTGAAATAGATGCAAAAGAAACCTGCTATTGTTCCTTACCTTAGTAACAGATTACTTTGAAAATTATAATTTTAAATTTAACATCAATAAAGTTATTTATTTTTTCATTGGAAAATCAAAACCTCCAAGAGTGACCTTCTCCTAAGAACAAAATTATTTCTGTTCACATGAAGAAATACTATTACATTAGTTTATTTTGTATTTTTAATTCAGATTCAGACATCAGTCACACTACTCTTTCAAGTGCCCAGGTCTGGATGGCTGTAGCTTTGTTTTAGGCTTGCAAAAGTCAATAATTATTTTAAATTATCATAGGCAGTCTTCAAAATGTTCCCTCAGAAACATAATAATTATCAATGTGTTCAGCTTTGCAGACTTTGAATAGTATTGTCCCTAGTTATTTATATATAAACCCTTTCAGACTCACTGGAAATCGCATGTAAGTAACACTTTTTCTATCCACTTATTATTGACATCTACTCTGGGAGACAGTAGCTCTGGGTAAGAAGAGTATCTAGATGCTACAAAGAGAAGCTACATGAATAGAAACACAGTTCTAACTGAAGGGCAATGGCAGAAAAGGGACCTTTTGTCTGCGTTTTGCAAAGTGTTGAAAATACAGCATTTATTACTAATGCAGCAGCCACTAATGTTTCTTAAGTCATGATTCAACAGTTCCTGGATGTGATCCTGGAAATTACTCTGTGAAAGCAGATGCCTGTACTCATATAAAGTTTCTTGCAGTACTGGGAGTCTGCACCTGAACAGACAATTGCAACTCAACACATTTAAACAAAGGCATACTATTTAGAGATAAAAGCTCAGTAACAACTTCTTATCCTGCAAATTATCATGTCCTTTCCTGTGAGCATAGACAAGAGGAACATGTGGAATGTTGCAGTTTGATCATCTGAACTCCTAGAAACGAGAGGACACAAAGTATATGTTTTGTTATCAAAAAGAAATACCTTTTGCAGAAATCAAGGAGGTGTTGGAAATGTGTTATTTCCGTTAAATCACTTCTCTGATTAAATGTTGGATTTATGGTTTCAAGGTCATAATGAAACCCTTTAGTCCCTGTGAATTTCCAGTATGCAAACAACTTTTCTAAGTTAGCTTATTCAAAGCCATTCAATTCACTTTACATTAACATGGGATGGCATTACGATATCTTCATCCATTAGATTCCCCTAATATTTGGCCTAAAAGGTGAAAAAGAAAAGTATTCTAATTTTTGTCATTTCTAACCCTAAACCTCAGGCTGCAGCTATCTTCCAGCTAGGCAGTTAGCATCAGCCTAGTCTTATTCAGATCTTTTTTTCCTGCCTAACATTACATGCGACTTTTTCCATAAGAGGTAGGCTACATCCTTTGGGCCTACTGTCAGTAAGGGAGTGAAGATGCAAATTGGAGATTTTCTCCATACCTTTTACATTTTTCAGGGTAGGTAAGCAAAACTGAAACATTTAAAATAAATGCTGGAGAGGTGGATTAGCACCACAAAGCAACACTTCATGATTGTACTGAAGTACTGTACTTCCATGAGAGGCACCTTGCATCAATGAAAATTAATAAACGCAACTGCTAAGTAATATGCAATTTTACAGCTGGCACTATTATAAAGGTAGGTAATTTCTCTGTTTTCTTACAAATCTATTACTTCTTAGCAAAAGCTCTTAAGACACTGATTAGAAATTGTAAGTTTGTGCATTTTATAAAATGTGTTTCATAAAGAATGTTTCTAAACAAACTGTGTTTCTAAAGAATGAATAGACTATAAGATAAATCTAAACCAATGAAATTAGAATTTAAGGAGGGATAAATGTTAGAGAATCCACTTAAAAGGTTGCATTTTCATGACAATTATACTAAAACAGAGTTAAGGTTTGAAGTGTATTTCACAGTATTTTTCTAAGAATCTCTGCTAGATCTGAACAAGAAATAACACAAGATTAATTTAAGTAGTGTATTGCTTTTATCAGCACCTATGAAACTTGACAGTTACCATCTCTCTAAAGTAAATACAAAGCAGCAGATATGTGAGTCGTTTACTGCAGCTATATTGCTCCTGCTAATTTATGATGTAAATGATTTAACAATTACTATGAACACTGAGCCTTAGGGAGCAGTTGTCCAACATATTTCCCTCTGACAAGAGTCATCTATCTTGCTCTTGAGGTGTCAGGAGCTTTAAGCAGATGCATCATGATCCAGCACTGTTCCTGTGGCTGACCTGTGGAAAATCCTATATGGATCAATGGAAAATAAACCCCTTAAACTGCAGAGATAACTCTTATATAGTTATGAAGCTTCAATTTAACAGTAGAAGCCTGCAAAGGGAAAAAATAGCTTCCAGCATCTGTGGATCTCTGTCTTTTCCTCTGCTCTTGAACATTTTAAACTCCTTAAAATGTTTTGAGGTACCACTAACAGAGATGATGAGATACAAGACATTGGTTGTTTTATATGCCTATAACATTGAAGGCATTTCTGTAATGCTTTGAAAAAAAAGATTGTTCTACACTCCTCTTACCTTCTGTTTTGCTCATAATGTTCAAATTGTCCCCCCACAGAGACAAGGCCAAATATAATTATTAATTACTAATAAAATTTTCCTTTTAAATGGTTTCATCAGTCAAGCAAAATTGATGGATATGTGAAAAATAAAAAACCTAGTCATACTAAGTAAAATACTGGAACAACCATAACTGCATTTTTCTATGACAATAAGTGACAGTATCCTAATAAAATTCAGTAGGTAAGCATCCAAATTAAAACATGACTGTAATATTAATGGAAGTTGTATGTCTTCTACTACAGATGAACAGCTTCTCTGCACATTAACCTAAGACTGAAAGAAGACTGTTTCATGTTTTCCTACGAAAGAAAATTATAATCTGTATTTCTTCAGATTTAAGACTACAAAAAGTATAATATAAAGTATCAAATTGATTACAGATTATTTCCTTCTGTGGGGTATATTGCTTAACTCCTATACACTGCATTTTAAAGTTTTACAGAAAACCTGTGTAAAAAATTATGATGTTGATGTAGAAAAAAGTGTTATGACCAGTTGAGTTACTTCCAAGAAGAATCAGTTCTGGAGGCCTCATCAAAAGCGGTATTTCACTAGTTATGCAGCTAATTTCTCTCAGTATGTTCAGCTTTAAATTGAATTCAGACACCTAGGGCATAAATACATCACAAGGAGGCTGTCAAAATTTTAGATTAGTAAAGAAGGTAATTTTTACCCTGGAAATATATATTCTAGATATTTGGAAAAAGTGGATACTGTATATGTCAGTCTCTAAATCTCCTGAAGTATAAGAACTTCAGTTCATTTTGTAAGACATGCTAGAAACACAACGCCAATACAGATCACTCAAGTTGGCAAATCCAGTTCTCTAAGCTGCAGGCAATAAAAAAAAAATTTATAATTCTGAATAGACACATTTTTTCAACAAGTTTTCAGAGTCCACTCCAGAACTTTCTCAATATCCTCTACTAAATGCAGCCTGTAGGAAAAACCAAAAGCCACAAACATGCTATGACATGAAAAGAGAGCAGGAGAAATTCAGGACATTGTCAATGTACAGTTACTGTAACAGTTATAAATCTGTGAAATAAAACTCCTTTGTGACTCTAGGAAATTCTGCATATTGCACATTTTAGAAAAGATAAACAAAACCCCCAACCCCCCTGTTTTTACAAAAGTTCTTTTCCACCTACAATCTAATCTATTGATCTTACCTTTTACAAAAGCTATTTCAAAAGCTGTGTATTTTAGGAAACTTAAATTTCAAGAAATTGTGATGTGACAGTATCTTGCCAGCATGGGGATCAACTTGTCATTTTTCTTGTCAATAGATATTTTAGTTTATCTATTTACATCAATTTTCAGTGCATTAGTGTCTTTCAACAGTGTATCAACTTAACTTGACCCTGTAGGTATCAAGTGAAGGTCTACTTTTTGTCATTCTTTGGAGAAAAAGTTCATTTGTATCCAAAGCAAAATGCCCAAGTCTTAGAACCTTGCATCACATCCATTAGAGGTCATGATTTCGGACAGGGCATAGCTGATTGTAAGAAAGATAGGTCTCCGCAAGGTGAATTACTTTATATTACATATGACCAACAGCAGGAAAAAAGGACATTAATTCAATAAATATAAGTACTTTATCATATGTGTGAAGACCTACTAGTGATTTGAGGCAGCTACTTCAAGGCACTAGAAATAAAAAAAAATGAATACCATCATAAAAACTTCCAAATGACAAAAAAGATATAAAGATCCTATGTGCCACTGTTAAGCTTTCAGTATCTGCTTTGTAGAATTCAAAGTTCTAAATGAGGTTTTTAAGATTTCTTTAAAAAATTTAAAGAGAAACACCTCAGAAAGCCAACAGACAACTATAAAATCTCACTGGGAGCTTTAAGTGTTTGAGCAGAACAAGATTTGCCTTTCCGGATGCACTCCTGTCCTGATTCCAGAGTGGGGGTGGAGCTTAGCACCATGTAGGCATGATTAGGCTGCTGTTCTATACTGTGCACATCATCACTGGGGAATGTGGTTTCAGGGCAAAGAAAAGGTGAGTGCACCCCTAGAAGTGTGCCATTTTGCCTCCCTCTCTCCATCAGGAATGTTGTCAGGATCAGCCCTGCAGACCCTGTCTTCTGCTATGGCTGCCCATTCCACTGAGACACAGTTCCAAGACATGGTGATGGAAAGCAGCACTAGTGTGAGAAGCACTGTGTGGAACTGAGCGAAGAGGTGAGCCCAAGTCCAGCTGGGCCCAACCTGAGCTGAAAGGAGCTGAGCCAAAGGGAGCTGAGTGGAGATGCCGGTGCCAGAAGCAGCTGTCCGGAATGGAGTCCAGCATCCGAAGCGGCAGCACAGCAGGATGTGGATGATCAAGTTTTCAGGGATTTGTCCATCATTGTTTTTCATTGTCTTGGGCTCGGGGACAGGAGAGCTGGCTGTGGGAACAGCTATCTTTGTCCTGGGAGCCACTTTGACACAACCTATGGGGAGCGTCTGCCATCTTGTCTTTGTCCTTGCAGTCACCAAGAACTAAGTTGAGGTGGAGAGCACCTTTTCTGTGTAAAGCACTTTTTTTGTGTGTAAAGCACTTTTTTTGTGTGTATACTTTTGTTATTAACATGTCTGCTGTTACTGTGCTCTTCTTATTCCATTGCTTTTTGATTGCAGTAAATTGTTATCTTAACCCCTATTCTCTGCCTTTGTCTCTCTCTTACCAGAAGGAGTGGGAGGAAAGGGGAGTGGTTTATTTGGAGTTTAATTTCTGACTGGTGTTAAAACCACTACCTCTCCTCAAATTAGAAGCATAAGTGACCTCCTCTCAGGAAAACAAGGATCATTTCTTTCATTAAAAATATTCCCAGAAGAGAAGCAAAATTATAGTATTAATATTCCCTTTCTCCTTGTCCTATTCTCCTTTTCCTTCTCCCTACCTAACTCAACTGACCAACAACCAAAGCACCCACCAAAATATGGTGAGACTATATTCTAGCCCGATCTAAAAATCATATTTTGTCTTTGAAGGAGAGTAACCAAATTATTATTACTGGGGAATCTTTTTTCTCTCTATATAGAAAATGGCAATATGAAAGAGGAAGAAAAAGAAGAGTATGACTGTGGAATTCAATGATTTGAGCAATTCCCTGTTTCTTCCTCTGTGCTCTCAGGACTATTTGTTCATTTTACATTAAACAATCACTGGAGGATTTCAAGGATTGAAACCCAAGACTACTCCTCTTTCATCTCCTGATTATTGTCTTACAGAACTAACTCATGCTTCCTCTCTCTGACACACAATCGTTTATTATTTTCTGCAGTGTGACACAGCAGAAAGAGTTATATCAGTAAATCTATCAAACTGCCAGTGTAAGAACTCAGAACCCGGTGGTCCTCCCATCTGAAGAGAGGACTGTAATTAATTACTATTCTGCCAGTCTGAAGAGAGAGAGGAAGTGCCCATTTTAACTTCTACATTTTAGTGTTCTTTTCATTTGATATGGTTGTGGCTTTCTGTGAATCCAATCATGTCAGCATGAGTTAGGCCTGCAATGACTATCATAACTTACCATTATTTACTAAGCTCTGACAACTCTAAATTCCCTACTTCCTACTTACTCCCTACACTCTATCCTGACCTGTTTGTAACTCCAAGATTTTAGCTGCTGCTAAATGTAAGTAGAAGGCCATAAAAAACTAGAAGAATTTTTTTCTTGACCTGAGTCCAAAACAACCCTTGGATGCCCAGCGAACAC
The DNA here is from genome assembly GCF_020740725.1 of Corvus hawaiiensis. Lineage (NCBI taxonomy): Eukaryota > Metazoa > Chordata > Aves > Passeriformes > Corvidae > Corvus > Corvus hawaiiensis. Next base: position 34,883,139 of record NC_063217.1, read on the forward strand.
ACAGAGGATATATCATACTAAAAAAGGGTACCAAAGGAAAAAAAATCACAACAAAATACATAAAAATCAGCTTTCTGTTAGAATATAAAGTCATATATTTATTCAGAGAAAAAAAATAATAGCATAGAAGTGACCTAGGACACTCATAACAAAGGGAAACTACACAGAAGAGGCATTTTGGGAACATGAAGGAAAAAAGATTAGTAATAGTGCAATGTAATACCTACTTGTGAACTATACAGGAAGGACAGATTAGTCTGAACAATAATAATATCCATGAGTGTCATTAATCCTAAAAAAATACATTCATAATCTCACTTCCAACCCATACTTCTGCTTTACAGCACAAATCATGTCTTTCTTTAGCCAACTCTTCACTATTTTATTGGTTTTCTACTGATCCCGTCTTTACGGATCATTTCCGTTGAGGCAATACATCAAATGTTCTGTTGAAGTCCTTACAGATCATATCTATCACATTTTCCTTATTAAAAAACCAAGCCCACAATGTGTCTCTTTAAATTAAAGCCATACTACATTCTATCCTCAGGTACTATAGTTTATGCGTATCTGAACTACTCTTTTTTATTTTTTAAATGTTCCCAGGTTGAGAAATTTCTCCTTTTCCTTGCTGTTTTTACATTTAGGTGTAAACAACCCTCCCACTTATCTGCTACTTGTCTCTTTAAGGTTTCAGACTAGCCAGTTTATGGAGCCAGTGACAAGTGAGCAAATCTATGAAAATATAGCAATTCTTTGTGCAGTGAGCTGTGGTGTAGGCAAAACCTCATGGTACTAGGCACAAACTGATGAACTCTGCTGGACTGTGCCAGTTATGTGCAGAGTCCATTCACATACATCTGATTTTATTCCCAAGATTTCTGTGGCCTTTTTTTTCTTATTTTTCCATGCCTAATTGATTGAGGAAACCAGAACACCACAATACTGCATTTGACCCTGCATTAACTTCACACTACACTTGACTTACTGCCATTCCTAAAATAATAAACTTTCATTAGAAGGGTGCTATGTATGGGATGTATTGCCCAGAAACTTCCAAGCAGGTTGCCATGCTCTTTCATTATCAGGGGCATTCCAGCCCAGCACTAATTCAGATAATGAAAACCGTGACTAAAATGTTTACTGTTCACACATCGTATTGTATGTCATAGAGTCCAACAGATTAATTAAAAATCCTTGTAGTGGAGCTGCTATTTCTTTCCATATTGTTCTTATTCATTCAGCATTGTGCATGAGGGATTTTTTCAATTTCCCAAATGACACATAATAAACATTTTTTTGCTGTCACCTCTAACTTGGCATCATAATACTACATGAAAGTATTGGAAGCTATTGTTATTTTGAAAGTGATTTATCTAAATACTTAAATAATCTTTCTATAGTATCCTTTTATAGACAACTTTAAGATAGTTGGACCTATCAAATGTTTTGTATATTTGCAGAAGTCCCAATAAAGATGGACAAGAAGATCCTCCAAATACAATGATGAATGTGAAATACAATGAAAACAACCAGTAAATGTTGCTTATAACTGCTAAATCATTGCATGTTTTTCATTCTTAAGACATCTGAGGCTTTTCATTGATAGAGAGAGAATACTGGATTACACACACTACAAGATGAGATATCATGAATTCTTACAGAAAAATGCCTTAAAACCAGAATGACTTAGGGAATCAGTCTATGCACAGCCCATAAAAACACGTAAGTCTGAAGTCCTCTTTTGATGTGGATCAAGCATTTGCTGACAGATTTCACAACACATATTCTTCAGTCTACATGCATAGGGGAACCGCTAACCTTAACAAGTGGTCTCCAACCACCAAAAAATAATCACCTTAAAAATCATCCTGGGGAGGGAGCCAGTTGTGTCAAGATTGATTGGAAAGAAAGGAGTTACAGAACATTTGCTGTAAGAGAAAGGGTGCTAGATAGACAAGGATAGGGCTTTTAGAGAGAAGAGTAAGTAAAAAGCCCCTCATTTAAAAAAATATATCTTCTCTAGTCAAAGGTCAGGTCATGGAAGTGCAAGACAAATAATGACCGAGGTGTTTACGAAAGAAAGACCAGACATGCTCCAGAAATTCTTCTAAGTCAACAGAAGTAACATGAAAAGGAAACATGAAAATTTAGCATCAGAAAAGGAGTTTTTTTTTGCTAAGTCTTTTATGCTTCTTATACCAGTACTACTGAGAGTTAATAAAGGAATTCTAGGTCTACTGATTGACAAAACTTGGAATATAAACTATTTTGTAGCTCCCTAACATGCAGGACTGGCCAGCTGGAATATCAAAAGTTCATCCCTAGACTTAGATGAGTACACGTGCATTTAAAAGTTCTGTTGTGCTAGAAAGAGCCATCTTTGTCCAAAATACAACTGTTTATTATTAGTTTTACTGTCAGCTTTGTTCAGATGGACAGATCAAAGTATGAGGTTTGCATGTCAGTGAGTGACATCTGTAGTCAGCAGGTTTCTTCACGGACATTCTCAAGCTAAAGAGGTTGTGTGTTTTTGGGAGAAGGAAAATACTGCTTGCATATTGCAGGTAGAAATGCTTTATAAGAAAGTCCAACTTAGTCCCTGTAACTCTGCTGGACATCTGTGATAGATATACTGTCACAAAACAATTCACGCTCCAGGAGAAGAAAGCTATTTCACATGAAAACATTGAGACATAACAGCAGAGATGATTCTAAGATTTACAAACTTCATAGACTTTAGCATTCTAAACCTGGGGATAAATAACAGCTTGCATAACACTGCTAATGTATTAACAGTGCGTCTGTTACTAATTTGTATCCTTCGTGTTTTTTATAGCACAACATCTTTCTTTTCATATAGATTATACATGACAAGAGATGTAATTAAGGTAGATTTTTGGGTTTTATCTATTTAGAAAATCACAACATTTAAATAATAATTAATAGAGTTATAGTGAAAAGACCTAATGTCTACATTAATATCTCAGTATTTTCTTGCACTTCACCTACTCTGCAAAAAACAGGTTTGTATTGTAAAGAAAGCAACAACAGAAAATAAGTCAGAAATTTGGTCACACACTTTCACATTGTCTGGAAACAATAAGGAAGTGAAGATGTTAAATGTTTTTTTGATCCCTCTCTCACATCTTACCTAAAGGATCCTTGAAATCTATAAGCTGTTTCTAATTAGTTTCTAATGACCTGAGAGTTGTGCAAGTTTAGCATCTTCTATATCTCATTTGATTTCCCTTTTGGACTAAAATGTTCTCAAGAGGGCTAAAATGAAGATAAAACACACCTCCATGGTCCCTCTGGTTATTGGACCAGAGACATAAATACAGGAAGGGCTAAGGGTAAAGACCATCATCATCAGTAGTTTTATAACCTGTATTAACAAAAAAATACAGGAGTGATTGTGTAACCATAGAGTCTATTGATTTACTCTTCATAAAATTCAGAGTAACGTCCAGATGATTCTTTAACCTCTTGAAAAAGATTGCAAAAACGTTACATCTCTCCTGGAAGATTCAGAAAAGTATCTCAGCAACAATCTGTCTCAGATGTGCTGAGGAAAAAAAAATGATAAAGGATTAAATTCACATTTTTTGTTCATTAATTACTATTTGATATCATGATAAACTTAGCAGTTTAGGAAGGGATCGAAGTAATGAAATTGGCACTGACCTTAGAAAATGCATAAAACTCTCCAAGGTTTCAGAGTTAATTAGGTAAATATTAAAGTAATCAAAGTGCTGAATTTTTAAATTTATTGATAGCAATGTTTGTGAATACTATGGTTATATACCTGCTTCCTATTTGCAAATAAATGAAGAGCAGTTAATGTTAGTCCTTAGTAATCCTTAGTGCAACATTTTTTATTTGCTTTTTAAAATTTGGACTCATTATAGCTACATAATTGGTTATATATCATACTAAGAACTCATTCAGTTGTAAAACATCTACACATATTTTAACTAAGAACTGCCTCAAGGTGACGAAATAGACACGATACAAAATTTCAGGGTTGCAAAGAAACAGAAAGTCTTTGAAGAGCTGTTGAATCTATAAATCTCACAAATACTTTAAAATATACCTAAAAAAAAGTGACCAAACTTGTCATTTAAAAGGAAAAAAATACTGACAATATTACATGCCATGACTGAGATGGTAAAGTCACCATGATTAAAATGGAGTAATTCACTTTGAACTAACTCTAGTTGACTCCTCTAACGTGCCTGAGGATTGTCTGTGGCAAGCCCAGAGGAAATCTTTTGTGCTTCAGTAAGCAATAAGCCTTGCAAATCATTATTCCTTCAAAGACTAACATAGGGGATACCAGTAATATTTGGGCTTTTTCTTGAGCCCCGGGAGTCCAAGTTACTGATTTAATACATGAACTTTTATGGTTAGATTTCTATTATATGATTTACAGTATTTGCCCTTCTTAAGACATAACTAGGAGTGTCTCAACGGAAAAAAACAGAAGTAGTATTGTTCAATAATCCACCAAATATAAGAAATAAGGATAAAATTTCTCTAAGCAATTCACACAGTGTGCAATCCACTAAAAACAGTGTTATCAATAAAATCTCCAGCTAAACTGTATTTTATGTTGTTTCAAAGGCATTGCCCACACATTATTACATTTTTTGTTTTGTTTTGTTTTCTGGCAGTACCAAGCAATCTGTTACAACCAGCTGTTTTGTAATCCTTCAGTGGCAGAACTGTGGTGGGATTAAGAAGCCCTTGTGATTCTTGTACTTCTTGCTCTGCAGTGATAAACATGCAACTTCCATCACAAACATACAGACGCCTGCATATCTTGCTATGCACACTGTAAACAGCAACCCAATACTCCATTGCTCCTTCTAGGGAAATAGCTGCTTTTTGAATTATCTTGCATCATAATTTTACAGGTTAGTTACTGTCATATCTTTCATTTCTATACTTTTTAAAAATGGATTTTTCAGCTTTCTGTGAAATGAATTCTAGCACTCATAAAGAGTGAATAGGTAAAACTTTAAAAACTCAGCATATCTTAAACTTTGAATAGACCAGATTGCCAAAGCCCAGATTTATTTAAGTCACTTATGTGGAAGTATAATAAATAAACGGTAATACATAGTATGTCCAGTGAAGTTGTGGATGCCTCATCCCTGGAAGTGCTCAAGACCAGGCTCGATAGAGGTTTGAGGAAGTTGTCCCTGCCCACAACAGGGGTGGGAACTAGATGATCCTTCATATCCCTTTGAATCCAAGCTATTCTATGATTCTATGAATATAGTTGCAATAGTACCTTTGTTCTACAAAATCCAAATAGAAACATCATCTCATATACACCTCATGGATGAAGTAGCATTAGATTTCCAGGAGGCTATCCACACAAAACAGGGACCGAGTGAGACCTATATTCACAGATTTATCCTATTCAAACATACTGGGCTTCTGAAAGCAACTTACCAGTCAAAGATAGCACTCCATTTAAAGCTGCTGCAACACTGATGTTGCAGCTTGTCTCCATTTTTCAGCTAAATAGAGGTTTTCTTTTTCACATCACATAAAGTCCTCAACCAACTCAGACCTTCTAATAAATTGCTAACTCTGTTACAGTATATCTTCTATTATGCCTCTTGTTACTTTAGTAAGACAGGAAATTAAAGCAGTAAAACACTTTCAAAATGATAGGGCACACTCAGGCAGTCATTTTTCTTATGTTCCAGTATTATTCTTCAAAAGTCCTTTTATGATACTAATATTAAGTTCTTTGAAGTCTGAAGAATCTGTTGAAAGTGTTGAATTTCTAAGATATAAAGCTCAAATATTGCAACTACTCATGCATTTATTAAAACTGGGAATGCGGGATGGAATTAAAAAAAAGCACAAAATGCAACGCAGCTAAATAATATATGACCTGATACATTTTAGATCCACATTAGAGAGTACAATGTGTGGAAATTTGATTTAATGCTAAGGAAAATCTATTTTGCTTTTGTCTCACCTTACGTGGCCAAATGCACACCAGATGTGGTCATTCATATAAAAGGCTGGTAACTTCACACTGAAGCACAGAAAACCAGACAAATACTATAATGGTCACTTATTCAGTGTGCTCACATTAAGGAAATTGAATCAAGCTTATGAAACTATGCATTCTTTATTAACCCCATAGAAGAAGGTCACACTGACTGCTTTTCTAATGGAACGCGCACTAAAAAGATTGAAAGACATCATGTGAAAGAAAAACACAGAAAATGCTAAGTCTCCTGATGAAACATTTCCAAAATGAAATTAGTAAAAATGTTGATGGATTTATCTCATTAAGAACCAAATACATGTAATTGTGTATGCTTGGAGAAAAAAAAAGGAAAAAGAGGAAAAGGAAGAGGAAAAAAGAAAAGAAAAATGTAAGAAAGAAAATGAAAAAGAAAGAAAAAAAAAGAAAAAATTAAGCTAAGCTAGCAAAGCTTATACTCAATGTTTGTTAAGTATTAAATATTGGACTCAAGGATCTTAGAGTTCTTTTCCAACCTATATGATTCTACGATTCTGTATTCATTACGATTTCAAATATATAGTAGAAATAGATTCCTTGCTTACCAAGTGGGCAGAATGAAGGTGTTCAATTAGGAAGCCTAAGAGAAGAGTGAATATTCACTATGTAAATCCTGATTTCTCTGTGATTTAAAGTTCTATATTCATTTTCCATTTCACTGTAGCTATCACTTACTTTTCCAGTTTCATTTGATCTATTTATAGAGATTTTAAACAACCTTTGGCGGCATTTTAATTTAGTACATGGACACTTTCATTTAGCAGTATGTAACAATATACTGCTAGAAGGTACAATGTTGCTATTCTGATTGAAATTTACTGGTTCAAATTAAAAATAAGTCTTCTACTTCTTCTATACACTAAAAAAATGGAAATGAAGTGTAAGTACTAAAGGTAAATACTAAAGGCTATTTTCTCAATTCCATTTAGTTCTGCAATGTCCACTTTTTCATTATTTAGCAAATTATTTCATTTTTTTCATGTATGTTTGGCTAGAAATTTAGTGGGCTAAATCTAAGATAAAACCACTCAATGACTTATGTTTCTTTCTCATTTTTGACACATTTCTTCTCTGTTGGAATTCCAAAGCAATCAACTACCTGGGGATATATACTTCTTCAGAGATCTCTTCTCCACTATATCAATTAACTCAAAAGCAATTTTGGATACCTTCCAATGTACTACCACCATCTGGTCTCCCTTAAGCCTCACAAGCTGGAGTAGACTTGAATTGGTCTGAATGATGGTAATTTTCTAAATTATTAACAAATTAGGCATGTTCCTACTCTGTTTCCTTTCCTTGATTTGTTAAAAAAATTTCCTAGTGACCTAAAGAATCCTTCGGAATATGTTTTAACATTTAAAAGAAGCCTCCAAGACTGCAAGGGGATCACCTTACTCATTGCAACGTGATACTCTTCAGCAGCATGTCCTTTACAATTGCGATGGAGGAAACTGTGAAAAATGCATTTCAGCTTCCACCTAATCTGTGAATTTACCTGTCATTTTTATGTAAAACAAGCTCATGGAGCAAAAAGTCTCCTTTGATATAGAAATGAGAAATGGCTGGGTAACATGACAGGCCCGAAGAAATGGAAGGTACTTCTAGACTTAGGAATGTGGAGACACCCATGAAAGAAATTTTTCAGGGTTACAGAGAGGCCCATCTCCAAAGTTAGTAAAATTATAGAATTTTTCTCTTTTTTATTTCAATCAAGACAACATAGATTTTTTTCCTCTGTTCAGGTTTTATAACATGTTTGCCACTTGATAGGTAAAGAAACGTGACTGAAATATGTAATGGGATAGATGTTTTTCTTTCTCTGCCCAGGAGAACAAGTCTCCTCAACACAGAAGCCCTTCTGTGTTTATGTGGGGGGAGGAAAGAAGAAAAGTAGAAGAAGTCTTCTTACTTTATTCTATATTCTATTAAGATATTTTTGTTTAAGATGGCAAGGAAATGTTGCATGCCACAGACTGACCTTGTGTACTTCCCTATCTGTTCCCAGATGACTCTAGGTTGTTGTCCTTTAGCTTTTAGTCCTTATTTTTGCCTCTTCCTACTGTCATGTATAATAGATTAGGAATCTCTTCATAATTACCAATCCCTCAAGGCCAGTGTGTCTTCTACCACCAGATCTGAAAACCGCGCTTTAATTATGCATTCAGAATTGGAAAAACAACTGTGACTATAACATCACCAGTAAAATTATGGCATAAAAGAGCTATGAGAAAAATTTGCTCTGCCATAGCTTGGGCTCTAAATTCTAACAGCTTCAGCATATAAACTTTTACAAGTACGCTCCCAGCACTGGGGATTTTGTTAGCAAGAGGGAAGACTCTGCTATAGGAAATTATTGGAAACACTGTAGCTTGGAAGCCCAACAGACTCACAACTAGAAGGCACAGAACTTTTAGGGATTCTATCATTGGCCAGAAGCCTTATGGCTTCTATGGGGAAACAAAAAATGTATCTTGGAGCCTTTCTTTCTAAAATAGGGTATAATCATTGACCATTACATAAAAATTCAGTCTTAAAAACAGTACTGTGCATGAATACAGGTGTGCAGATATACACGTATAAATACAGGCATTTGTGTATGTGTATGTGTGTGTGTACATGCAGATGGTCATATTTACTACTGTCACAAGCTATGAAAAATCATACTGTGGGGCTGTTCTTTTATGATAGGTCTTTTTTACAATTCCTTATGAGAACTGAGCACTGAAGAAGTTATCCATTGCTAAATAGGAAGATATACTAAAAAGAAGACTGATTTTTAAATGTTATTATGTACCATATTCTTTGAAATATAAATCTTAAGTGAAATATGAAGCCAAAAAAGGATTTGTGTCCTATGTCCAAAAATAGGATGGACCAGAAAAAAGTATCTCTGAAAATCTGAACAAAAAAAAAAAGAAATGTAAACCAATAGAAATAAACTAAATGTGAGCTATGCCCCTCGTTTTGCTGGGGTAATATGAAGGCAGTGAGATTTCCAGTTTAGAGCAAATGGTTGTGAGCAAGAGGATTCTTGGTTCTAATCCCCAGGGAGCCAACCTCAGGCAAGTCATTCAGCTTTCCTTTGCTTCAGTCAATCCAGCTTAAAACCACAAAAAGCAAGTCCTCAGTGAAGCCAGACTCTGCAACTATGCCAAGATATCTCTCGGGCAAATAGACAGGGAAAAAAAGTGTAAGAAGAAAACTACATAAAGAAGGGGGGAAAAGCATTCTTAATGGTTTGCAAGAGGTTGAACAGAGGCCAAATACACCACTATGCTGACATGAAACATTTCCTAACAGATTTTGAGGTGTTATGCTAAAGTAGGTACATTTTCTATTGAGATTTCTCAATTTATGGTAGTGTATCTTGCATAAAATACTTTGTACTTTGATAATAATTTACTAATTTACCATCAGGAATTAGGACCCTTCCAGAGTTACAAATATTCGAAAAATACATTAGTAACTTAAAACATTAGAATTTTTAAAATACAGGGATTTCTTCTCACATAAAGTGAATCAATAATTCAGTTGTTCAGCAAATTCCCCTCTGCCTCCAAACATTTTACTAGAAAGATGAATGTGAGAATAGAATCGACAGCTTTAGGGTGTGATACACAAATAAAAGATAATGAAAACTAGAATTAAATTCATAGGCTGCATTTGTTTTCTCTGCATGCTTAATAGAGTCTCCCATTGTTAAGGACTCTGTAAGTAATCATAGATTTCTTATTTAGTCTACTGGAAGAAAAAAATGAGGTACTATGAGGATTAAAATGACACAAATTATAAAATAGATAAAATATACATGCATGGGCTACTCAGTTGGTATTTTTTCTGCCAGCATGTAAAAAAATTATAGATGCAGTAAATATTTGAGATATCATTCTCTTTACAGCATTATGCATGGAGTTGTCATTTTTCACCACTGAGCTTTGTTGATTTATATCAAATACCTAATTTAAATATAAAAGGGATAGTTACATTTATAGCCCACTTGAGTACTTTGGAATACCTACTGATATCGCAGTACTTATTTTTTTATTCATATAAAAGTAATCCATACTTTTAGGAGCAATGCTAATCAGCAGAGGAAACAATGGCCTTTTTTTTGCCTTTCTAACACATTTCATTGCAGGCTGTAAATAAACAGAGTAGCCAAGGTACTTCATGGTATTCATTCTAAACATATACTCTAATTGTCCTGATGAAGAAACTACCATGGGAGATTGTTCTATCATATGCATTACTTTGGCACACATAATCATCCCTGTTTCTTCTAACTTGAGAAAATATTCTTGAACTCAGCACACCTGTGCTGCAGTTTACTTAATGAAAATGTATTAAAATGTATTATTATGCCACATATTGTAAATAAAACTTTGAACTGCTGCATTTTCAGTGAAGAATGAGATTAATTTACTTTCTTACAATACTGATAGGACACCCTTGCAGTAGGGGTCCAAGGATTCCTCATGCTTTGGATTCTTTTTTCTCTTATCTGTTGGAAGAACGCTGTAGGTCAATCATGCAAACTGCATATTTTTTCCTCCCAAGGAGAGCAGTGAGGAAAACAAAAAAAATCAGTGGAGCTGTCTATGACAGTGTAGACAGGGCAACAGGTTTGGAAGGAAAGGATGTGAAAAACTGAAGTGTGGATGAAGCAGTTACTCCCCCACCAGCATGGTTCTATGGGAATACACTATGTTGACAGCTGGCATGGACTTTTATCACTGACTTGAGAAAAGTGAATGAAATGTAACCTGAGAACAAGCTGTCATCTAAAAGAAAAATAAATACTAAAAAGATATGTGTCATTTTGTATACTTAGAAGTCTGCTAGCAAAAGTAAGAACTTGAATAACTTAATTCAGGACCCAGTAACAGGTTATACAAAATCTTTGCCTTTGCTCCTTAATCTGTAAACAGACACAAGAAGCTTCATCCATTTCTTCATGTTGAGTCGTTATGGGATTTTGAAAAAGGTGTGGGGCCAAGCGTCCTGACAACCAACATTGCTTACTCACAACAGACAAGAAAAAAAAATCCAGTTCAGCAGCTGAAAATTAGGAAATGTCATGGCTGCCAGATATTCTCTGGGCCTTCAGCAAGTCCCAGATCAGTGAATCCCAAAGAAACCTAAATGCTTTGAAAAAAGTTTGCTGGAGTTTAATCCTAGGGTTTAATCCTTCACAGCAAGAAAACTTCATGCTAGAAATTTGGAAATGCTTCATTAATTCTGTATAAATTATTCCATCACCTCTTCTCTAATATTCAATATTGTACATAATTTAAAATTCAAGTTTTGACATCCTCTTCCTTTTTTTTTTCTATTTTAAATGCAGGGCTATACTAGATCAGAGTCATATGAAACAAGAAGTGCTTTTGAAAAACAGTCTTAACAGATGTGGTTCCAGTGGATCCACAGTCCGACTCCAGGTCTAAAGACTAATCATTCTCTCACACTGTTCTGTGTCAAGTCAGAGATTTGGGAGTAATACCTACCGCAAGTTAGGATTTCAGGAGGCACTAAATAATACCTCGATTTGGTGTAGTCCTAGTACTGCCCCAAAAATATGACAAAAAATATTCTGGTAAATGTATAATATAATTAAAATGTATTTCAGTAAAAAAAGGTATAAAATATGAATAAATTGTTTGGTAAGCAACACAACACAAAGGAAAGGTAACTTTCTTTCCCTCTCCTTCTCATTTTAAACTTAAAGCAAACCAGAATAGAATTACTGGTGAGCATGAAGAAATATGCTCATGTCTGCTAAACATGCCACGTGCAGGCATCTGGAACTGCTTAATTATCTTCTGTTCTGGATTGGACTAGATAGGACTAAAAGTAAATTTTCTGTTTCTAAATCAAATCTGTTCAGACATGCCACATGCACTTGTTCTCATCAAGGATTAAGTGCGTGACAAGCTTGAACTTTTAACACCAAATACTTCTGAGATACTGGAGAGCAAACAAAGGTCACAACACTTCCGTAAAACTGAAACATGTAAATTTTTCACAACATTGTCACTCAGAATTGATTTCCCTTATTTTCTTCAATTTTTCCAAAATAAGCCACCATTGATCTAAGAATAAGAATGAGAAATAACAAACTGAATATGCATTTCCTCCCCTTGGAAGTTAAAATGGGTGAAAATAAGCCTTGGAATACAGTAGCTCGTGTTCCCTTCCCTTGCGAGCTGTTGCCCAAACTACAGTGCAATAGCATCTAATCTGAGTTCAGAGGCAACAGCCAGACATCATCCAAGAATAAAATCACATGTTTCAGAAAAAACAAAAAGCTAGCTACCTGCTTTTCTAGCCCCTTGCAGAAGCTGGATGTACCACTGCTAGCAAGTGGGGATTCTTTTTGTCAAATGAAAGACAATGGTGACCAAGAGGCTAGGTGTAAAAAAGCGTAAGTAAATTTATGGATACCTCAGTATCCTGAACCACAAATAGGAGGTTTTTATAAAAAGATGTCTCTTTTGAAAATTAATCAAATTTTCCATTTATTCAATTTTCTGTTATGCTTTTTTTCAGGTCTGATACTAGCTGTTAAATAGCAAGAAAAGGTACAGCTACATAAACATTTGAAACAAAAGGAATTAATATTTTAAAAATTCAGTAATAATAAAAGCCTGCATTAAAAAAAACCCCAAACTTTCAGGAATTCTTGGTGTGATCCAGAGCACTCCATTTTCCCTATACCCCTGTACTACCTAGCTGTAGAATACCATAGAATGGCTCATCAGTATTATTCTCACTTTCAAAACAATTTTTTCTCCACTTTCCTTTTTAAAGTTTTCCATCCCCACAGAAAAAAGAAGGAGAAGTAAGGATGTGAACATTAATTAGCCCATCCTTTCCCGCTGAATAATATGGTAGCTACTGACTATTAGAGTGAATGAAATGAAATAATGAATGAAATAAAATGGTCACTTTAAGCCAAGGTGGATGTAGTAGTTCAAACTTTCAACTTTTCCAAAGAGTTCTAACTTTACCAAAATGGGCTCTAACTAACTACTAATCCTGTAATTGTACAGCATTTCCAATGCTAACCTAACAGGGTGATTAACTTGCATTCTGCATTTGAACACAGAAAAAAAAAAAAAAGGAAAAATAACTTAAATAACTTTGCAGGATCACAAAAGACTGATGACTTTGTAGAATAACAGAACTAAGTCTGTGAATTATGGTTGGGGGTACCAGAGATATAAAGCTGAGTGGAATTTGGACTGAAACATGCTATGATTTTGGTAAAAGTTTTACTGAGTTCATTTAACTACAGCCATCAAACTTTCTACCAGAAATCACCTAGCGATATTTTATGGACTTTTTCTCAAACACACTTGCCCATTCCCCTACTTCTTCAGAGGTGAAAGACTTTCTTTCCCCAACTTGCAGCACTCTAATGTGGATTCCCTACTGCATGCACTCATAATAAACTTCTACTTTTCTCTGTTTAGTGTCACAGAACACTTTTTGCACTAAAATTAGGATCTTCCATGACCAGTGCAGCAGGAGTAGGGCTTGCTCTTCCAAAGCTGCCCCACAGTCTCCCTGCCTGAGGCCAGGAGTGCCAGGCTAGGGCTGAGAAAATACTGCTATCATCAGTTCCCTGCCTGGACATCCATCCCTGCCTGTTAGCCACAGGTGCAGCCCAGGAGCTGAAAGGGAAAATCCTCTCCTTACCTCCCTTCAGTTTCTTGTGTGTTCTGAGGCATGGCAGGGTGGGAAGGCAGGGCCTGGGTACCTGTGGGGCCCTGCAGAGCCCCCTCCCCAGTGCTGCCCAGAGCAGCACTGCGTGTCTGCCCTCTGGGCAGGGAAGGGCCCATCCTGGAGAGATCCTGGTTCTGTACTCATATGCAATTTGGATGTTTTAGTAAAACATATCCTGAGAGAACAGAAGCTTCCTAGGATGCTTTTTTTGTGCCCACTGTAAAAAAACTGGGTGGGCATTGGGACTACCCCATTTCAGAGCTGTCACAACTCATGTTTTCAACCTGGCATATGCATGTTTTGCAATAGCTTTTTTTTAATTTTAACATCTCTTGTTTATGGAAGTGTTGCTAAATGTCTCTGACCATTGTTTCTGAATCTGCTGAAGGGCAGAGTATCACTCATTGTCTTTCTTCTGATTTGCATTTGGATTCAAGCAGTGAAAGTGTTTACATCGTGACTGACAGATAAAAATCATCAGCTTCCATCTTCCCACTGTTTTTTATCCTTGTGTTGCTATAGCAAGCACGTGATAGGTAATTAAAATATTACAACACCAATTCGTCAATGTACAAAATTGAACATGTAACCAAACTTCCTCTAGTTTTTCTCAAACTCATTTATACGGCTAGAAAAACTTCAAGAAAATCTGCTCCCCAGCAACTCTCACTTAGAGCTTCAGCAGTTATCAGCTCCTTTTTCTAGATGACATCCTCCCTACACAGAATTAGATACCAGGCTTTCTCAGGGCTGAATATATTCATGGTCTATATGAAAGGTACTGTTACTTTATATGAAAGGGACAGGAGAGTGACTTAACTTTTTAAAATAATGGAGTGACAACTTAAATTTGAAGGAAAGCCCACCTGGCAACATTCCCTAAACTGACTCTTAAAATTATATGGATAGGTCAAGGAAAGCATTCTCTTTAACTATATTCATAAAGTCAGTGCACAGAAAGTTTTCCTTTGTGCTTCCTTCCCAGTTCAAATACCCCTTAATTATAAAACAAAAATATAGCAAGTAGCACTGGAAGAGCTCCATCTTTCATGCACTGAGAGTTTTATATAGAAGGCCAGATCTCTGACTGTTTCAAAGGGAATATTTTTGACAAGATTTCTGGTTTTGCAGCGCAATGATATTCATTTTGATAAGCTTTTATGGCTGTCAGCATACTGATTGTTCACACTGACACAAGGTTTACACAAATAGCGAATAAGAACCACCAGTATAAGAAGAGAATTTAGCTGTTAGATTACAGTCAAAATATTATTAAATTAGTCAATCTTTATGTAGGTATTATAATAACTTCTGACTATCCAAGTTTTAAAAGGGTAAGTTCTGAGGGAGCTTGGCCTGCTCAGCCTCAAGAAGAGATGACTGAGAGGGGACCTCATTAACATGTATAAATATCTAAAGGTGGGGGGTCAAGAGGATGGAGCCAGGCTCTTCTTGGTGGTGCCAACCAACAGAACAAGAGGCAATGGGCAGAAAATGATGCCCAGAAAGTTCCACTTGAACATGAGGAAGAACATCTTAACTGTGTGAGTGACCAAGCACGGGAACAGGTTGTCCAGAGAGGTTGTGGAGTCTCCTGCACTGGCGATACTCAAGAACTGCCTGGTTCTGCATTTTGTGCAATGTGCTCTAGAATTTTTCTGCTTTAGGTAGGTTGGACCATATGCCCACTATGGTTCCTTCCAACCTGACCCATTCTGTGGTTCTCTGATGTGCTCTAAAAAAATCACTACATAGAAGTTTAAAAAACCCCTGGTCAAGAGACAAGACTACAGAGTAAATCTACAATACATGCTGAGAGTGAAGTGCATAATTGCCTGTGAGTAAGTAATAATTGGAATGCCAGTTTTTAAAAATAATCAGTTAAATGTACAGTTCTTTCAAATTATTATTTAAATGTGACCATAGATCACTAGAGATCTGCATAATAACACCTTTATTAGAACGATGAACTACTAATATCTCTCTGCAATAAAAAAGCTAATGTTTATTAAGGTTTAATGGATATTAATTTTATGTTAGTTTGGATTGAAAGATAAAGGAGTACTTTCTAAGGAAAAAAATGTCATGCTGATTTTTCTTGTCATCATTGTAAAGATGTAAGTACTTATGTCATTTACAGTACTTGTAAGTAGAACTGGCACCTTTACCTGTGTACGCAGCTTCTCTTTTCGATAAATAGCACAACTGCTTTTTGGTAATGTAAATTTAGCACCCTATCTGGCTCCTACCTCAATGATACATACAGTATCCTGTAAATTTTGTATTGTTGGTTACAGAGGCAATCAACTTCAAGGTGTGAAATTTCTCAAACACACTAGAATACAGGCTAAGAAGTCCTTGAACGTCCTGGTGTATCTTCTGTCAGGTAGCTCTAGGTATATTGCTTGGCACATAGGCTATCTACTTGTGCAGTACAAGTGTCTACCAGTTTCCATTCACTGTGTGGGTAGCTGAGACACTGCGCTTAGTTGGCCCCAAGTTCAAGTGTCGTATTGAGCTAGTTAATCACCTAAAGTGATTTGTTTGGATATCGGTCAAAAGCTTGGGCTAATTTTCTTTTTGAGACAGACTGGATGATTCACCTGTTTGCTAAGCCTCCTTAAAATCCTGCAGAAAATTCTGGGCATGTTCTTACTGATAACCTACGGCAGCAGATACGGATATAGGGGGAGACTGTAATGATTACTTCCAAGGTGTTGGAGTGCTGTGGTAGATTTACTACAGGGCCACAGAACAAACAGTTTGAAAGCTAGTGGAAAGTGCCCAAGCTTCACTCCCATGAATAGACTTGAAAAATTTAGATGAGGCCTTTATATGATGATAGAATTTCTAACTAACATAAAAATAACTCATTCACCTAGCTCAGCAACAGAAGACAATACTGACTGCAGAAGAGAACGTTGTTGCTTCTAAATAAAAGCTTAGAATTAAAATAAACCTGGCTTTTAAATTGTTTTTTCCTTTAATTTTATGTGTTAAACTAAATGATGCTCATGAGAGCAGTCTCAGCTACAGCTTGAAGAAAAGCTGATTTGTGTAAAAATGTGGTAAATGTCTTGGTTCCACTTGTTTTAAAATTTGTTGTACAGTGATCAGTTTGTTGACAGAACATCTGCTCATTTCATCCTTTGCAAGCTCAAATCTGTATTCCACTTCTGCTCTGTTTTCAAGATAGAATATCTTGACATATTTTTGGCTCTACAGTCATATTCGGTGTCAAGAGAAAGATTTCCATATTTGTCTGTTGCTCCTATGAAGAAGCAGACATGGAACTGATCTTTCATACATATTTTCCTCAGATGTTAATTCAAAGGCTGAACCATCCCAAATATGTACAGAACATCCAAATTAACTTGAAAAGTCATGAAGACTTAGATTTTTCAACAGCAGGACATGTTTAGAAGCCATTGCCACTTTGGGATAAGTTCTAAGGCTATGCAGAACCAAGTCTTTGAAATATCAAAGACTGCCTATACCACTTAATTAAACAGGACCAGTGAGAAGTCTTAGGCTCTGAAGCTTACTAATATTGTTCACTTCCATCTAAAGAGTCTGTGCTCCTGAATCACTTTGCAGTCCCACATTGTGTTCATGTGGTACTTCGACATAATTGTGTTTCCTTTTCCAGCACAGAGGGTCTGTGAAGGCTGTATTGCTGCCCCTTGGAATGCTGCTCTGCCTTTAGGAGCCTGCGGCTGGCGCTGCTGGCCCACAGCAGGGTTTCAGGTGCCAGGCACGCTGGGGTGGTGCTGCGAGGCGGTGTAAAGCAGTGAGAGCTGAACCCGGCACAGTTTGTGCTCCCTGCTCACTAGGTCTGACCCCTGGTTACACTGTTGTGGGGCTGGGCACAGGCATTGTCACAGATTGTGCTGGCCCTGGGTTGAGGTCTCATTTTTCCCAAGATCAGAAAAATGGAAGTGTATAAATGATTAGAAAATGCAGTGTTTGAAGTGCTCTTGGTTTTTTTTAAATTGTCAAGAAAATACCATTTTATTGATATATTGACCTCTATGGGACTTATTAAAACCAAATAATAGTTTTTATAATTGCTTTCCTCTTCCACAAGAATAGTTTAGATTTCTACATAATTTAGTAAATTTCATCCTTAAACAAAATGAGAAATTGAAATCTAATTTTTTCAATACCAGTTTTACGAAAATATTTGTCATAATGAAAACTTTCCAAAATTGCAAAATTGTAATTTGTATTTATTTTAAATAAAAATTAAAATTTCTAAAGTAATCCAAATTTCAGTTTGAAAAATTTAAAAGATAATTTAAAAAGGAAAAATCAATACTATCAGAATCTTATTTTTTGATATTAAGGGCTTTCCTTGGCATCTCACCTTACTTTTTTATTTATGTTTAAAACATGTATTCTAGAACTGTCATCAGTTTCATGATTAAATAGCCAGCATCTGAAAGGGAAAAAAATTGTGCTAAGCATAGATCCTGACTATGCCTGAAGGTTCAAGCACTTCACTGAATATATTTAGTTTATAGACTTCTTCTAAATCTAAACGGATGATCTCCTCACATTGCTTTTTATTTAATAGCTCACATTGCAAGGAGATACAGGACAAAGATTCTATTTTGTCTTCTGCCAAGGAGCTATCAGACCCACATGTCCTAAGCTATCACCATCAATCTACTATGCTTTTTTTATACAAGGACTCTTAATCCTTCCCGTCGTAGCACTTCCACTGTATACAGAATAATCAAAAATCACACTGATAGAGAGAAGTTAGAATGAGAATACATTTCTAGCTTAATGGCTTAGCTCCTAAAAAACATTTCCACTATGGGGGCTCATTTAAAAAGTTCCATTTGGCACTTATTAATTGGTAAAATGCATAAACAAATTCTGTGCTAAAATAGCAGCTTCCCACCCTGAACAGAAACTTTAGCCATTAGGATGGATC
The DNA here is from genome assembly GCF_020740725.1 of Corvus hawaiiensis. Lineage (NCBI taxonomy): Eukaryota > Metazoa > Chordata > Aves > Passeriformes > Corvidae > Corvus > Corvus hawaiiensis. The sequence goes on from NC_063217.1 coordinate 34,901,864, forward strand.
TTCATCCTCACATTCCTGCATTCTCTCTGAGCAAATTAATACGCAACTGTTTCATGCAAAGCAGATTATCTGAAACAAGACAATGGGAGCATTTCTGTCTTATGATATTTCAGAGGCTGGTAATTAGATCAGTGCTCAGAGAGTGGAAGGCTCACACCTCTGTCTATCATCTCCTCAGAAGTTTTCTAATCATTGAATTTGCATACAGAAGGTTATGTGAGGCTTTAGCGGAAATGTAATTTCCAATTCCAGCTCTCCCTCTTCCTTATTGGAAGCTCAGAATACAGTTCAGAAAATTAATTCTATAAATTTTGGCCATTTTAAAATCTATCTATGATGAGGCCCCTCATACTTCAGAGGAGACTGGAAACCTTTAAATAGTGACCCAAAGGAATGGAGTGTTTGACATGAACCAAATTACTCAGATTCAATTTCACCGGTATAAAAGATTTAAGAATATGAGAATATGCTTACCTTCAAATAATTATTGACTTAAAATAACTATTGATTTAAAATAACAGCATGCATTATAAACAGTAACCTCAGGAATAAGGATATACCTTGGCTGCTCATACATCTCAGCTGGATATTAGATTTTTTGAACACATAATTAGTCTCTGAAAAGTCCTCCAGATCTATAAACCTTGAAGTGTTCTTAAAGTAATATTTTTGTGCTCCTCCTGTTAAAGATGGCAACCAGAGTCCCCAAAATAGCCACTCTGAGCCACCTCCACTTTTTCTAACCAGAGAGAAGGATAGGATCTTGTTTACTTCTTCCTCTGCATCTGTGTTCATTGCTTGTAATAGAACAGTGAAATACCGCACATTACTGTGGGAAATTAAGACATTATTCTTCTCTTCTTCCTTGAAGCTACTTAATTAACATTTCTACCAAACTGTTTAATTTATCCTACCTGAGGCAGGCTTCCCCTATTGCAGCTTTCTAAACATGATGATAAAGCTTCATACATCATCTAGTGAGAAATATTATATTCTCAGTCTCTTAACTAATACAAAACTATCGCCTACCTAATCAATTTTTAAGTTAGGGTTGTTTATTTTTGGAAAGAATGGTCATGGACACTAACCTGTGAAGACAAACTTCAGAGCTGCAAATTCTGAAGAGTCCCTTATCCGTAAATACAATGTCTAGAGTCCTGCACAATGTCAGACTTAGCATAATAAGTATTATGGCATGTGCTTTCAAATGAGGTCCACAAATATTAGAATTTGTCAAAGGTGGATTTTTGCATGATGACTTCTGTTGGCTCTCCATTCAGTACCTGTGAATTCTCTTTGGGAACATTTACCTCTGTATGGATCTGCACAGGGAATATACAATCTAGTCAAGCACAACAGAGGGGAAACCAAGCTTGAACAGGTGCTGAAAAGAGGATCAGAGTAATAGAGTGCCTATCATACAAAGGACAAGTAAAAGTGCTTATCCTCCTTAAGTTAGCAAAATAATGGCTAAGAAGACATACTGTAGTTAAGAAGACATATAATCACTCTTTATAAATAATTATGTTTGGAAAATAATTATATGCCAAGAAAGGAGAAGGTTTATTTAAACTAAAGGGCACTGTTGGCAGAAGAAAAATGTTATAAATTGTCCATGACTAAAATTAGGCTGGAGATCAAAAGTATATTTAATGATCAGACAGCAGTGACGATCTGGAACAGCTTCCCAATAGCAGTAGTAGGGTGAAGAAAAATAAAGTACTCAGAAGCCAGTTCCCATTAAGAGGGAGTCTGATCTGTTTGTGAAAGTGATACAGTTATACTGAGTAACAGGCTCCAGTGAACAAAGAGATGCATTTTCTATCCTATTTTTCTGTGTCATCTAATTGCTCTACTCAGGACTAAAAGTTCAGTATAGCAAGGCTCATTATACTAGTGCTTTAGTTCTTTTCTTGATATGTCTCACAGTGCCTAAACAAGAATCTGTTTTACTAACAGTATTAGTTACACATATTTTCTCCTTCTAGGTGTAAATATATTGCATAAGGGAAGACTTTTCAACCTGATTATTCACCCAGTTTGGGAAAATCCCAAGACTCCAAACATATTACTTCGGAATAAATCTACCATCCCTCAATATGCTGGCTAATTATTTTATTGTTCTCTTAAAAAAAAAAAAAAAGCAGACGGTTAAATGTCACAACTTTAAAAGATAAAATAAAAGTAGGCAGCTTTAAGCATGAAATGCTATTAAATTAATTTTTTATGAGAACAGAAATATTGAAAAAGTGAGACCTAAATTTGTGGCCTCTATGGCAGAAAATTAGCTCTTGGGAGCTGGGGAAGAGATTGGGGAGAGGAGGTAAAGTGGGATGGATTTTTTCTTCTGCATTTTATATAAAGATCCCTGACAAGAATATCTATTAACTGCCTCATTTGCATAAACCTTCCACAACTGAAGCTCAAGTAAGCCTTAAGCATTTAATTCTGAATCACCTTATTCAGTATTTTTCAGCACCACATTTACTCTTCAATTCTCTCCCATTTTTTCCAGGCATACTGGTGGTAGTTATTTCCCCATACCGCTGGTTAAGACTATCCCTTATGAAGTTTTCTGGAGTGACTGAGGTAAAAATAAAAATGTTCTGATATTTTCCCCTGGGAGAGTGTGAGCAGTTCCTTCGGCTTAAATAGGCTTTAACTGCACCCCACAGAGTGATGCTTCATAGCGTATTATTAGTGTGATCAAAAAGAATGTTACGAGGAGAAGCTGAGCGCTGGCCAATGTTAAGCACCACATGTATATTTCTCATCTATACTTCACAAATTCAGAAATTTCAAAGTGAAGTCTGTTTTTCACACCATCATCCTCAGTATTTTTGCTGTTTTTGCCTTGCTGATTTTTTTTTAATTACACATTTTCAATAGTCATGTGTAATATGTAAGGCTTACATATTAAATTAGCATACTAGCAGAACCAGCTGTATGAATTTTCAGATTTTGCGTTAAAAAGACAAGATATCTTCTGCAACCAAAACAGTGGGTCAACTGCAAAGGAATTTTTGTGATTTCTAGGACTGCTCAGTTTAACTCATTCTGAAGGAGTATTTAAAATCTCCTAGAAGAATAACTGCACATTATTTCTTAATAATGAAAATAAGTGTAACTTCCTAAAAAAATCCAACAAATCTAGTGAATATTTGGAAATTATTCTACATATATTTTGAAAGCATTCTAATTGTTTTAGATGCAAAACAATAAGAAGGAAACTCTTTTTCTTCTTCTTTTTTTTTTTTTAAATTTTTATTTTTTATTAAAGCAAAAAATGTGCCATGAGATTTGTATTTTGGGACTATGGAGATGACAAATGGGCATATTTCATTGCAACTCCTGGGCAATTCATCTGTCACCTAGTTTTCCACTGAGGCTCATTGCCACAATGTAATCCTTCTTCTAGCAGTCATACAAAGTCTGATAATCCATTTTTCCTCATTATCAAGCTTGATTTCTTGTGGGATTAGTTTTCCAACACATTGTTTAGAGAACTGAATTCTAGGTGCAGCAATTATACGTGAAATTCTCTGGAATATCTGGAATCAAAATTCAATGGGCCTAATTCATCCCTTGACCAGCCTTACTAGTATCACTGCTGTTAGGCCAAAAATTAATTGGACACTCTAACTTTAGAAATAATACAAGCAATGTTATTACAAGTCCCAAGTTATTGTTTGAAATAGCAATATAACCTGCTAATCATCCTTTATTGATTCCTTTTATGCTTGTAGTAAAATCTTTGAAGTCATTTCCATTCACTGAAAGCCACAAAGGGTGACTGTTAGACCTCCCTTAAATACCTTAAATAAATCCATGTCTCATAAAGAAATGCTATTCTACTTGGCTAATCAAAAATACACTATTCCGTGGTGAGTACACCTGAGTTTTTCAGGAAATTAATACAAGGGCTACATGTTAGTGTTGTTATAAAGGAATGTCTGCTTTAAAAGAATTCAGACTTTACAGCACGATAGTAAACCATTCAACTGACTGTTTTGAATAAAACTTGAATTTCCATTGAATTGTCTAGAAATATAAGGACATATAATTGTTTTGCAATAATTTCAGTAGCAAAATCCTACAAACAGAATATTCATGGATTAAGTATATTTTTTGCATTCTAGAGTTATTGAATATGTTCTTCCATATTTATAAAATAATTTGAAATTAATGTATCACGTTGTGATCTAACCACAATTTACAGTAGCAATTAATTAATTTTATTTTATTCCTTCCATTACTATCCTTCCAGTTATGTTTCAGAATACTCCAGTTAAGTGATCCAATATTGTATACACACTGGATGTTGGAAGAGAAAGACCTTCATCTTTTTATTAGCTAATACTTCTCTGGAGTGTCCCAATCACTGTGTTGGAACAGAGTTGGGCTTCTGAAGTCCTAAAGGAACTTGTGGAGGAGCTACTTAAATGGGGCCAATTTCAGCATTGGGTATTTCCTTTATATTGGTGAGGATATGAGATTTGCTCTGTCCCACAGTATTAACATACTAAGCCTAACAGTCTCACAAAGAAGGCATTAAACGTCTTGTTAATTTTTTTCCTCCCCATATATTTTGGTCTATTTTAAAATTAAGGTGTTTTTGTGGTAATTCACTCCATATATTCTTCACCTTTTTCTTGACTCATCTGCTGCATAGGTATTTTAAGTCCAAACAATTCATACAGGACACCTTGTTAAGGTGTTGACACATAGTTAAACCAGACATTTCTGAATTAAAGCTCTATGTATTTGTTTTCTAACTAAATAAGATGAGATAAACAGGATATATAGTGAGGAACTGTGGATTAAAACAAAAAATCAATCTCTTCTGAGAGAAACCTAATAACTGGCTCCAAAAGCTTTCATAAATTATTAGCTTTGAAATCATTCAAAGTGTCTGAAACATTGTATGTGTCACTGATGTACTTGAAGTTCACCTAAGTAATTGTATCATCAAAATGTGCCGACAAAAAATGCCAGCAGCTACGCCACCTTGCAATCAATCACATATCTGTTTCAGAGTTAACAAGTGTCAGAGAATGTGATTTCATCTGCTTCTGCTGCATACATTTAAATGTTCGTGTTCTTACTAAGGAAGGAAAAAGACTAAAAACATTTGTAAGTTCTGTTTCCCTCCAGCTCTGTTTCCCTCCCTTTTTCCCATAAAGCTTATGCTTTCTTGTAAATTAATAAAATGCAGAGAAAAATACGTTATATTGTTATGTGAATGTATGAGTAGTGCAGCATTACTGTCTTTCAAGAAAGTTACACTGTCTATATAGTCAATGAAAAAATAGAGAATGCCCAAATATCTGTTCAGGATATTGCACGGCTCAGTATAATGAAGATGAAATTTGGGTTTGATGATGAAAGCAAAGAAATACAATTGGCTAGGTAGTGGAAATAAAGTTGAATGTGTAAAGTAAAAGCTGCTCCTGAACTCCAAGGAAGGATTCCACACTATTACAATGAAAAACTAACTGATATAAATTGTACTTTGTTCATCAGGCACATACAAAGGAAAAGTTCATTTGTACTTGGAATTTGACATTACCTAGTTAATGCACCCATAACAGTGCCAACAGTACAAAAATAAGTAACTGATTGCTCAGGAAATAGATCCCCCTCAGTTAATAGAACGTACAATGCTTCATTTCTGTGCTCAGTAACAAGTGTGAATAAACTATGCATCACATTTCTCTTTTTCTTTCTTTTTCTTTCTCTCTTTCTTGCTTTTGCTCTCTTTTTCTCTCTCTTTCTTTCTTTCCCTCTTTCTTACTTTCTTTCTCTTTCTCCTATTTTTTCTTTTTTTCTTTCCTTTTTTTCCCACGGATTTTCTCCCTCCTCCCATTTCTCCCCATGAATACAGAGTACCAAAGTGCTTCCTGTTCTGAGCTACAGGACACATGCTGGGTGCAGCTCTTGAAGTTTGCTCAGCAAGGGCTAGAAGTAGGCAGCACATTGAGTTAATGGAAGAATACTTTAAAGTGAGCTTGGGTGGTTGAAAAAGGACCCACACGTAGTGGTAATAAGGCTTGCCTTTTTTGTTTCTGTTAGTAGCTGTTGATAATTTCAGATCTTTTCTTTCAAAATCTATTTCGAATCAAATACGGAACAGCTAAGTCAATTTAGCTCTTATCTGTCACTTTTTTGGTAATAATTTCTATTAACGTTACTCTATATGTATTGATGATAACTATACAAAGAATAATGAAGTACAGTTAAGAACAGTAATTTGGGATATGTACATTTATTATTGTAGAGGTTTCCATAAATTATTTCAACTTTTCTTCTGCAATAGAGAATAGTATATTCATTAAAGCTCCCGAATAAATCCAAGGACTAATGTATTTATTTTCTCTTTCTTTTAAAGAGACTTTTGACATTAACCTTTTGTAATCCAAGCATACTTTCAGCATGAATGTTCTGATGCAATAGTGAAGATGGCATACTCAATATTTCTGTTGTCGGGAATCCACAGATTCTGCTGATTTAGCATATCTTTTGCTTCACATAAACAGATAACAGGTTTCCATTTTGGAAAATTATTGTTTTTATAAAGTCACTTAATATCTCCAGTACAGAGAAACCCCTTTTCCTTAGTCGTTTATCCTTTGCCACTACTCTTATACCACATTTTTATTCTTTCTCAAGTCTTATTAGACAAAAAACCCTAACTTAATTTGTAGTGTAAATAGGATAGAACAGAAATTCAATTCTTGCAGCTGAGGATAGAGATGTGCAGCTTACAACTTAAATAGAAGACACCAAATGCAGAGATCTGGACAGGAAAAAGTACCAATTAATCTGTGGATACTACTCAGTGCACTCTTTCCTGGATGCATACATGCTTAAGATTCTCAAAACAATCCACAATGTACAAAAAGCCTTCTCTTTTACCATGTTAAGCTGGGGGAAGTCAGAATTACCAGGAAGAACCTGATGATAATGGTCTCAGAATTTTGCTGGTCTTGGGCAAAACAAACATGAGAGTGCAGTCAAAAACTTAAGTTGTGAGGAAAAATTAAGGGGAAATTTCAGTCCTCCTGGTAAAGTCTCTAACTTGCAACAAACTGTAAAAGGAAAAAAGCTGTAAAGAAAGATATCTTTGGAATTTACTAGTTTAGTAGGTTAAAAATAGCTTCAACAAGTTTCACAGAACAGGACATAATGTGTGGTCTTAGTAAGAAACGGAGAATGAAATTATCAAACTGCTAATGAGCAGGTACAAGAGAGGCTGAGCTTTTCGCATACTCTCGAAATAAACCAGCTCATTTCTTATATGAGAGAAGGACCATATTTGGGACAGGGGATACTGAACCTACTGACTATTTGTTTCTGTACTGAAGTTCCAACAGTGCTTTCTCTTACCACTGCCTTTTGCTGTCCTAATGGAATGGCTGCTGCTCCCTAGGGATCTTGCTTGTGACTGGTTTCGGTAGTCAATAGTGAACATGCTCGCATTACAGGATCCTTATGGCTCTCTTAAAAGGATTTATGTGACTCTTAACTGACTATGTCAAGATCATTTGCAAATCCAGCCCAAGAGAGGAAATAGATGACTTTTTAACACTTGATGTAAAGAGGTGAAAGTGGGAATTCAGAACAATTTGTTGAATGAAAATTTTGTGAATGAAACTGAAAATACTAATTTTAAAAATTAACACCCAGAAAAGATTGGACAAGGTCTAATATGTAGATTTAGAGTGAGGGTAGGTTTTTCTTACAGAGCTGGGTAAAACCCTAAAAATGTGAGAATCAAAAAAACAACATATTGATCTGAATCTCTCTTGAAATACAGGAATAAAAAAGAAATCAGCTTCCTTATTTGATTACATCAGCACTCATTTTTCTTAAGTTAACAGCTCTACTGTGTATATCATCTCAGACTTTGAAAGGGGCCTATTTCTGGTCTAATTAGCTGTGTTTTAGTTAAATATGTTATGTCTTTTACCTTGAAATTTCTGACATGCAGACGGCAGCAATTATTTCTCTAGGGCTTTTTAAACCTAACAATTAGTATTTGCAATCACAGTCTTTATGCTCTGATCTATATTATGCAAAGCATCAAATACTCCAATTGCACTTTCAGGGTTTTATGCTATTTAATGTATGCTTTTTTATTTTTGGTTCCATATTAAAAAAAAAAAAAAAGGATTTAAAAAATCTTAATAGGAGGTGCTAATCCAGACTTGGGGCTGGATCTAGGCTAAGTCTTATCCCTAGACATATCTACACATGTGGAAGAGATTATGGCTTTCAAGCCACAGGTTTTGATAGGCAAAAACATCTAAAGCAATAGTGATGTGGGAACAATCAGAATTCTAGATCCAGACTAAGAAAGCAGGGCCCAAAGAGGTAATGAGTTATATCCATGCTTAAGAGTAAAATATTTTCCAGTGATTTACTGGCTTTTTCATTTAGTGTTCAAGTTCTCCAGGAAGGCTTTATAACTGAATTCTTCCAAAGAATATTGCGTGTCAAGATAAACTTTTCCTGTTTGTGGTAATAGACACCAAATATCAATTTCCCTTTTACGTTATGAAAAGCTATGCTTACACAGAAATGCTTTTAAAAAAGTATAAAAATAACTTAAAAACTTTGGTGCCATCTCAAAATGTATTTGTTATTTTTGAATTATCAAACTGCCAATTTTTGAAGGGGCTTTTATTAGCTCATAAATATTGCTTGTTTGGCTTTCTATGCAACTGAAGAAGAAAATTATATAGAACACATAGGAGCACAGCAAAGTTAGTACAACTTTAAGCAAAAGTCTAAAATCGTCTCCTTCACTGTGACAACTTACTGATGAGAGATTACTTCCAAAGATCATTACTGGAAATAAATTCCCTAGTAAAAATTAATCTATTGATGCCCACACAGTAAGAGATTTCAATTATTCAACCATCTTATTTATTACCTGTCATTTAGTCTTCTTGCTGTCCTTCCTTAAAGAAGAAATAATGTTTTAAGAGACTTTACCTTCATATTTAGGATGAAGCTTTAAAAAACCCTAATCATTATTTATTTCTTATCCACTGGAAAAATTAAGGAAATGACTGTGTATAATATTCTATATAACTTGCTGAGGTTTGTGAACTATTAAAGAGAACAATGATTCTTGTACTAGGAAGACTAGATGAATGCAGTTCTTTCAGTTTCAGTACTGTAAACTCTTAAAAGTTTGCTTTTCAATCCTGTATGCTATTTGCCAAATTTTTATAGCATCTGGGTCTCCCACTGGATTATCTTGCCAACAGGAAATGAGGAATGTCAAGGTACATACAAAAGTATTGCAGAACAAAATTTACTAACTTTGTGGTTTTAACTTCAAGATAAGAGGAATGTCATTTTGCCCCTGGCAAAATCTTCTCCCCAGGGAGAGAATTAATGTTGTACAAACCCACTTTCCTCATCCTTATTTTTGTCATACTAAACTAGTATTAAAGAGTAGTAAAATACTATTTATAAGGAAATTTGACTGTGACTCTACCACGTCTAGCACCATAGGTTCTTAGCCTGCACCTCTAACCTTGGTAAAAGGACCCCTAAGCAGTCAAATATTAGTTTGGACTCTAAGATTTGAAGTTGCAGCAAGAATTGTATAGATACAATATTTTTCCACCAGTCTGCAATAAGATTAAAAACTTTGAGTAAAAAGTCCTATACTGTTGGTACATTTATTGGTCTTAAATAATTATACAATTTGATACCATCAGCAGTGTGAATTATAATTTACATTTACTCCAGAAAGAAAGCTGGAAATATTTTCTGTATATCAGTATGGATAAATGTCACATCCACACTTGCTAAGACCAGAGTAGTGGAAAAAGCATACTCTTCAGAAGATATTTGGCAAGCACTATAAATGCGTGTGCTGGTCTTGTCTGGGATAGACAGTAGCATCACGATAGCTAGTATGGCCTATGTTTTGGATTTGTGCTGGAAATAGTGTTGATAATACAGGGATGTTTTAGTTACTGCTGAGCAGAACTTACACAGTCAAGGACGTTTCTGCTCATCACTCCACCCCTCCAAAAAATGCCTACTGCTTTTTTTTTTTTTCCAATTTTATATCAAGTAATTTCCTTCTGTTAAAGGATGTTCTAGCTGTCCTTTTTACCAAGACTCTTTCTTCCCTTCTTTTTTGAGGTTAAAAAGCATGGTTTGATCAGAGGACAGCAGTTATGCACAGGAGACTTCTCTATGCTAAATTAGAAGGTTTCTCATGCCTTGTATTCTGGCACCTTGATTGGTAGGATGTGTATTTTGATTTATTATTTAGATCTATCTCTCTATTGTATGTGAAGTCTACAGTTTTTAAAAATAAAAATTCAATTTAATGTCATTTCGGTAAGAAAAAAGCGTACATGTGTAAAAGTTCTATGGCCATATTCATCTGAAAGGATCAACTAAACTTTGTCCAAGGTACCAGTTTTCAGTGTGTCAAAACAACTACTACATCGTCTATATTAAGGTCAGAGTCCTTGATGTCTAGCATTCAGCCATTAGTGTTTCAATAAGAAAGCATAAAAAATGATGCAAAATTATTTTAAAATCAACTGGATAATTTGAAGCCCTTTTTTGCATACCTACAATTCAAATATCAGATAAAATCCTAAAATAAGTGACAATGTTTGGCTGACAAAAAAAGAAGTCAGAAGATTGTAGTTCCACAATAAAAATCCTTTAGATAAACATTTTAGCTGATTTAATTTCACCCAGCAAAGGCCGGTGAATATCCCGAGTATGATAGTAACAGTAATGTGCTCCAACTTCTACATAGCCAGTTTCAGACAAACACATCCTACTTCTCCAGTCCCTTAGTATTTTTTATTTATGATAACAAAACATTGGATTCTATGTATTTTGCTTTCAGGTCTACTCAAAGGCTTCATACCTTTCTGATTTTCTAAATGGTTTCAATATAAATAACAGCAATCTGTGCAGTACTGTTTATTCTGATCTCACTTGCAATATTTTTCCTGTTCAACTCTAATGGGTCTAATTTTCACTCTTAAAATATTTTTTTACTTAGGACAAGATAATTTTGTTTGTACATTAGTAGTACATGAAGTTCCTTTACACAAAAAGAAAGGGAGAGCTATGGCACAAATAAGAATGATAGACTTCTCTATGGATTACTCCTAACGATGCTTATAACAGATATAAAAGTAGTATCAGGCATATTAGCTGACTCAGTACCACACACTTCACATCACCTAAAGAAGTTTGCATCACAAAGAGAATTACAGAACCATTTTCTTAAAAAAAAACCAAACAAACCAAAAGCCATAGGACTAACGACACAGAAAGTAGATAAACTTTTTTTAACAAACAAGCAATGAATTTTAACAGAGCAGCTGGCCTTTCTGGACATGAATGTTGGAGATCCATGTTTGAACAGTTTAAGAGGCAGCCTTGCAGCTCTGATAACAATAGGGGTCTGCCAAACTAAGTCATGGCAATTATCCACACACAATCAGTTACTTTTCAACTCTGCTCCAAGTCAAGGGGCTACATGTTTCAACACTGTGCTTCCTGCTCTGTTTTCTCCTCTAAACCAAACTTTAATTAACAGTGCCAAACATTAATATATGATGTGCTCCACAGAAATAGGCTTTATAAAATACCCTGCACTATATGACTAGGATTACAAAGACTATATAAATTTAAAAATTAAACATCTGCTTTGGGAATATACTTCCTAAAACATAAACTAGAGCTTTCTAAGCCTCTGGGACTAAACACACCTTTCAAAGCCAAAATGAACACTGATAAACCTTCAAGGTTTGCCAGGTCTGCAGGGCTCCCTCTCTGAACAGATGGATTGGTTGGTACAATTAAAGAGTTTTGCCTTTTTTTTTTTAACATTCTTTTTTAACAGTATGCACCCTACCCTGTAAACAAGCCTCTAAGCACAGAAAACAAAAAAATGTATTTAATGGCCCCCTGTTCTGTTTCATTATTTACACCCTTCACATGTACTTTCCCAGCTGAGTAATGCTCTTTGATGATTGTATCTCTAAAGAACATTGCTGTGATCACGTAATATGCTGTGGAACCATAGATAATCAATCAAAAGGACAGAAACAGAGAAAGCAACTTTCTGACTTTTTAAAAACTGATTTAGTTCTTATGAAAATGCAAAATTGACAGCTTTGGGATTGAAATAATCTTTCAAAAGATGAATAGGAATGGTGCAAATTATACAGTATTAAACCAATGTGTTCTGCCCCTGAAGGGATCACTTTTATAAGCTGAAGAGGTCTGTCTCCATAGTCCAGTTAGTCAAATTCCGGACGAATTTCTTGATTGCCAGCATGGGAGCACCCCTGGAAGTGGTTTTGTGATGCTGGCATTAGCGAACTGGGTATTCTGGGAATACAGACATCACCAATACATTTCATCTACTGTAAATCAGGGGAGCTTTGACACCTTGAAGCTGGTGAGAACAAAACTTGTGACCCACCAATCTCAAGAGGTACAAATGCTTGTACCACTAAAATATGATCTCATATGGCAATAAATATATTTGCAATTTGGGTTAGTTTAACTTTGAGTTACAGTTTATTTACAAGAAGAATTTGTATTGCTACTACCAAAACCGATATAAGGCTTTTAAAATGCATACCTTATAGGCTTACTGGATGAAACCCAGTATGAATCGTAAGGATGATTCATCCTTATAACAATTTAAGTGTAAGAATAAAAATAAACATCAAAAGAAATTTACAGTGATCCTTCAGACTAATTTATTCATTACTATTGCCACTAAGACAATTTACTGAATTTCATTTAATAAGCATAGTACTGAATATTTCTAGTTATCAATGCCTAAATTGTATTTTTTTTATTTTCTTTCTTCCACTCCACCCCTTCAATTGTATTTTGTTCATCTTGTCAGGAAACAGCCACAGCTGCAGCTATTCACAATCCAAAATCAAAGTGGTATATTAATTGAGACGAACTTCTTCAAAGTTTCACTTGGTTTTAGTTTTTCTACAACTATTAACAGATGTGTTACCATAACAAGCAGTTTCAATAAAGGCTATGGATTTACAATTATGATAATGACACAAAATATTTTGGGGAAGCAGACCAAAGCCTTCCCCCCAATTAAAGAATATAAAAGTTTCTAAGCACAGGACTTGAATTCAACCTTTTGGAACCTCATAAACAGATGGAATTTTGGGGCAGTGTTACTCATCAAACTTTCTGATCTTTGAAGCCAAAGGACCCTAAGACCTTAAATCTGTCAAGGTGTATTAGGGAATCAATGCTCATACAGTTTGAAATAATTTTTGTTTAACAGAACCATCTCACAGGTCTCATCTATTTTTTAAGAGGGGTACCTTTCATGGTTTAGAAATGGTTATTTCCCAGGTTAGTGCCCCAACCACACTCCAAAATCAGATGCTGCTCTTTCTGCCCCCCCATCCCTTTTTTCCCCTCCCCCCCCCACTGCATGGGATTGTAGAGGATTGGAGGCAAAAAAGGGAAATATCACAGGTTGCAATAAGAAAAATTAACAGCAACAGCAATGAGATAAGAAAATGGACAGTAATGGCAAAAATATTAATAACAAAAGGGTACAAAGGAGAGAAGAGCAGAGCTTGACCTGGCCACAGCCACGGCATCCAAACTGCTCCCTATGACTCAGGACCAGAGTTACCCCCCCTGCTCTGTCTGCCACGCTTGCTTCACTGGAAGGACCCCTCTCTCCTGGGAAGTAAGAGAGTTGCTTTGTCCCTCCCCTGGGAGTGATGTCTGTGTCCTAACTACCACCCCCCCTCCCAGCTATGCCCCGTCCCAGCTACTGCGAAAAATTAACTTCTGCCCTGCACAGTACCACGCGTGAGTAGTCCTGTGACCATGCAGTGAATCTAAGAGGCCGAATGTGTATGGTATCACTGTAAACTTGTGTTTCCAGGCCAGCAATGGATTCATCTTTATTACTGCAGATTTCACAGGACACACACTGATATAAAATCACAATCAATTATTAAGGTAAAAAAGCAATCATCCCACCTCCCCTGCACTTCTTTGATAAATTAGGGAGTGAAAAGCATCCTGTTGGGAAGAGAACTGGCATAGAACTATGCTTCATGGAGAATCTGAGCTCACTTCATATTTACTTTTATCAAGTAACATCTGTGACTGATTCTGCCTATTTAAAGTTGTAAAATTGTCATCTATGGCACCAGATTCTTTCCAGAGATGTTTTAAAAATGGAAATTAGCTTCTCTAGTAATATAATGTTTAGATGTCTTTGTACCAATGATAAAATAGATACCATACAGATTGTGGGCAAAGCAATAAAACTTCTGTTTGGCTGACTTGTCAGTGAATTTTAAATGTGAGTGTGATAAGCAAAATAATTAATTATCTAATTAATCTGATAAGAGAATCACTAGACAAAAGAAATTGGAAATCCGGGTAGCATTTATGCTTGGAGAAGCCATGTGGAAGACAGGAAACATAAGGAATTTCTTAAATGAATATGACTTTAAATGCAAAATTGTCAAGACGGAGTATGCTTAGTATTAGGTGTTTATTATTTTTGTAATATATCTTGGTTATAGGAACTAAAGTGAACCATACTTTGGTAAGTTTTCTGGAACTTATTCGAAGCTCAAATCTCTCCCTCTTTCCATTACTATCTCTGAAGAAGTGAGATATAAAACCAGAATGGTCACAAAGCTTGCTAGCTCTGGAAAGTCTTTATTAAGTTATCTCTATTAAGTTACCTGGAAAGTGCTAGAGAAGGATGGATTGCACCTAGATGTCAGGAATATACCCAGTTTTGCAGGATCTCGTATCTCAGCAGACAGAATATATGCATGCCAGCCTGTGTGCCAGAGAAGCAGAAACAGAAATGGTGACAAGAGTCTGCACAGTTCCAGTGTACCTTAAAACACACAGGTGTGACATGATGAAATCTGTCCAATGCATTTGTGTGAATGTCGACCACATTACCCTTTCATATTGGCTATTCAGCCTGCGTGAAATCCTGAGTGGGCATACTAACAGATCTTTCCATGTCAGTTATCCATAAGAAGAAATATAATTACAGTTGAGCAGAGTGGTGTGCCTACTTCCGCTTTCACCATTTGCATTTAAAACACAGTACAGATTATGAATATCAAAAATTTTGTATCCATTTTTTATGTGTCTTTTTTTTTCCTGAAGAAAAAATTCTCTGCAGCCTCTGTTTCCTTTCATTGTGTGTCAGGTTTCTTTTCTTTTGAATCAGTATTTCAAAGTATTATACAAAAACAATTTCAAATTACTGTTATAAGAAAAAAAATTCGAACTATTTCTATGTACAATCAAGCAATACATATGTGGTTTGCATAATGGGTCACCAGTAAATGCTAAAACTATTTATAATCTTTATAAGAGATTGTTGTTGAAAGTAGTAAGTGATATGATTGTCATGTAAAAGTGGTAAAAAACCAAAACAAACCGCTCTCAGCATAAGAAAAGCTGGTGAGTTACAATAGACACACACAAATGTAATTCACGGTAAGTCCTACAGGACATGGCTTGAGTGCTGTAGAGTCACTCAAGCAGTATATTACCAGGGTCAGAGACTCAAACAGATGAATCCTGCCTCAGCCCATGGCTGATCAAATCGTGCCTTTTGATTGATTCTGAAGCATTCAGATAAAAGGCCCTAGTATCATAGGCTTCCCATTGAAGAAATGTATTTTTTGAGCTGTTAAAAACTCCAGAGAGACATGAGTAAACATGGTAACACATGCAGCACAATTTGAAGTGTGACTTTAATTCATGGTTTAAGAAAAAAGCTTTAAAACTTCCTGAGATGCCCAGGGCTTTCATGTTCAAAATGCACTGACGTTAAGTTCAGTATAAATGGAGTCTTTGGTGTGTGCAAATTGTCAGTGTGACAAAACAAAGGAAAGGTATTAACATTACATCATTTCTACAATACCCAGCTTTTGAGAACTAAAGTTTAGCCTATGCGATTTTGCTTTACTCTTATCTTTGCTTTCTTGAGCTAGCTGATACTATCATTTCTTTCCAGGGGTGAATTGCACTGTAGCCAGATTCTCATTTGCTTTTAACTCAGTATGCACAAATTTAGCTGTGGCTGCTTTTTTATCTGTACCTTTTTAGCTATCTGCTTTGTCATTCCACTGAATATTTAACCTTTTTCTAGGAACTGTTGTGGAGAAGTAGTTTCTTACTGGTAGAAACATGCCAAAAAAGCCAGATCATAAAGTAACAGATGAAAGTCAACCAGCATTTTCTCCATTTTGCTAACACCGCATAGTATCAGTCTTTGTAGGCTACAGTTACACACATCTTGTCTCAGCAGAGACAGCATTAAGCAAATCACAGAATCATAGAATCACAGAATATGCTGAGTTGGAAGGGACCCAACCAGGACCATCAAAATCCAAGTCCTTGCCCTGCACAGGACATCCCAAGACTCACACCATGTGCCTGAGACCACTGTGCAAACACTTCTTTAACTCTGTCAGGCTTGGTGCTGTGACCTCTTCCCTGGGGAGCCTGTTCCAGTGTCCAACCACCCTCTGGGTGAAGAACTTGATATCCAGCCTAAACCTCCCTTGACTCAGCTTTATGCTGTTTCCTTGGGTTCCGCCACTGGCCATGAGAGTGAAGAGGTTGGTATTTGTCCCTCCTCTTCCCCTCATGAGGATGCAGAAGACCACAATGAAGTCTCCCCTCAGTCTCCTCCATGCTGAACAAACCAAATGTTCTAGTTGTTTACAACTGTTAGATTCTGGGTTTTCAGGTGCTTCACTGAATCATTCTCCCGAAGGATGTCAACTGAATCAAGTAACAAAGTAATGATACATGTTATTATTGTTGTGGGGAAGTTGTTTGTCAGCCAAGTGGTAGCCATTCATAAGAAAAAAACTTAACCAACTCCTTCCTTTAACAGACTCCTGTTCTAGGTGTTATATTCAGCCCATGCCTGGGTTTATATTTACATATATATATCTACTCCATTTATTATTTGAATTGGTAATGCTTCATCGAAAGTTTGCACAAAGTTGTTCAGATGCTCCCCCGCCCCACATTTTCAGTCATAATCACAATTGTGCTCTCCTTGCCTCATTATCTGCTTTTGTTGTTTCATTATCATTTCATCTTCAGGGAGTGGAAAAGGTTAATGCAAGACCACCTCTCCTGATTATATGTGTCAGGCTATCCTACAGATGATGTGCTGAAGTCATGGAATAGCAACTCTGCACCCTCTGGTGTCAAACCTTTCTAGTGTGGTCTGACATAACCCCTTAGATAGGGATCAAGCACAGTTATGGGAAAGAAAAAGCAATGAAACATATTTGGGATATAGGTTAAAAATTGCAATAGAAAGTTACATTCTTTGTAACTTTGTTTGATTCATTTATGTATTAATGGTTAAACTATGGTTAAAGCATTCCAGCATGCTATGGAGGTCTTTTTGTGTATTACATTTTAATAGCCATTGGAATAAATTCCATCCGCCTTTAATTTCTATTGAATAGTTCAGTATTTTTTTTTTTTTTGAAGTACATTCTGAGTTCGCTATTTTATGGTTTATTTTGAAGAAATTAATACTTGTTTGTGTCTATTATTTAACTCCTTAAAAAATAATTAAAAGAGTGCCAAAAGTGTACAAACAAATATCTTATTCCAATATACAGATCACAATGTTTATTCTATTTTTTATTTGCTTTTACTTTAAGTTCTGAAAGTAGCATTGCCACTATGTCCAGATAAGTGATGTAGTGTCAAGAATTCTAAAATAAGGGGGGAGAGATATTTTTTTCAAAACACTTCATAGTCAAGATTTCAATCAAAGAATGAAAAATCATACTAGAAGCACTCCCTTACTACATTCATGGGTGAGACATACTGGACCATGAAACATTTTAATGGAACAGTGCAGAAGCATTTATCTTCTACCTTAGTGGAATGGCAAATAAACTTTTACCATGATTTCTCTTGCCAACTTATCAATGTTTTGTGATCAGCTGACCTGTCCTTGGGAGGCACGTGTCTTGGCCTTGTCTAGAGAAGGAAAACCACATGCCTAACTTTCGTTTGGTTTAAGTTAGCTTAAATGAGTCTTACCCTTGAATACATATAGAATGCAAGATCAGGAGATCTGCATGTGATCCCAAATTTGCTATAGATGTTATGTGATCTTGATTTGATATTGTTTTATCTCCATGAGTAAAATCAGTAAGCTGGAGAAATGGAGTCATATTTGTCTAAAACTCTGGTTGACAGTGGGAAATAAATTATTATTGTGTGAAAATAGAAACATTCTATCAAAAACACTGTAGGAGGCTGAAATAAAACTAATGGTTATTTAAAAATGAATGCTATGAGATGCACTTACGGAGGTAAGCTAAAGATTCTTATTTGAAGCACAGCGCTAGAGAGTGATAATAAACAGTAACTAGAACCACTTTGCAAAAAACCTCAGTTATAACTTCTCGCCTAGTGCAAAAAGCTTGCTTCTAATGGACAAGGTTTTTTTTCAAAACATCACTTAAACACGATTCACATTACATAAAAAGCATTTGAGAGGGTTTTTACTTTTATTTGTGTTAAGCAAAAAGAAATTGTTGCCACTGAGGGAGAATAGAAGATTAAAAGATTAAATCAGCCCAAATCACAAAATTATCACAACAAAATGATTTATGATAGACAAATGGGACCTCCCCCTCTTTTTTTTTTTCTTAAACTTCATGATTATATTTAGTGAGGAGAGTTAATATTTTTTAAACTCTTTGCTTCTTCAGGCTAATGACTTAAGAATGCTATGCTTGTAACCACAGATATAGCTATATATATTATATATATATATTTAAAAAGCCATTTTCTCCCCCATCTTTCTGGTTTTTTGGTAGAATTCACTGTAATACTCACTCAGACCCTGCTGGTACAAATCAGTTTTCATGGAGAGAAGGTGATTTACCTCTGGATGTGCTTGGCCATCTGCAGTTTTCCAGTCTAAACATTTTCTGAGATTCTCCTTTGGCACTTCTAGCAAATATTTTATTTCCTTCTACGCTAAACACATTTGTGGTGTTGACAGTTAGTTCTTATTCCACAAACTCTTAGATTGACCTGAAGTTATTGCTCCTCATGAGGAAATTTTCCTCTCTACCTGTTTAAATGATAACATTTCTAGCAGCAGGTTATTTTCTGGTTTAAAAAGAAGTCATTGTTGAGTACTGACCTCCTAGAGATACAGAATAAACCCCACGGTTTTAAATTTCCAAGGGCTGCAAAGTGAAAAAGGGAACTTCTTCTGACAACCGTTACTTTCAAGAGCTTACTGCTGCTGGGAACAGTTAAAAGCAAGAATTTCAGGGGAATGGATACGCAAGGATCCATAGCCTGCAAGTAGGTATGTGGGCAAAGGTGTGGAAATGTGGCTGGACTAGAAACTTGTCAGCTTGGTGGAAAAAAGGGAGCAGTACTTCTATTACCATATGCAAGGATAATTGAAAAAAAAAGACTTCAGTATTGTGCAAGAAGTGAAATGAGAGGATGTAAGAATTGAATTTGTTGCTTTCTCTCTTTCAAATTCAACCAGCAATTGTCCATTTATGTAGCCATAGAACCAAGAGGAAGTACAGATGAGAAAATCATCTTTGTGGTTCTGGGTTGGGGTTTTTCTGTGTGTGGGTTTTTTGGGTTTTTTTTAAGCTCTTATACTGCTACATAGAGATCTAAGGGTTAACTAGATCGACAGTTGTTACTCTAAAGGTAACTGGCTAGTATGTTTTATATCAAACAGAACACACAGCATCCTTGATATTTACAGCATACTATTGACTAAGCAGCTTTGTACCTTTTTTCTTTCTGTTTTAATTGTTTGGCAAGCAATGCATAGGACCAGAACAACAGATTCCCTAATGTTTAATAAAATAATGCCCATAAAATATGGAAAACATTGTTTGTTAATAGGATATGTAGCAAAATACTTGAATACAAATAGCATTTGTATTCAAGTTCCATGTCTAATTATATTTTAGAAGACTTAAAAACACTGACATTTACATTCCTTAGTGAGGAATACCCAGTTTGAAATTTTACCACAGAAGCTAATGACCCTATTAACTCTAATTTGTTTACTCACCAGTCTGGAACAGTTTCTTCTACAGGTACCCCTTTGATGTTCAAAATTAAGCTTCCTAGAGGTTTGAGAAATTAAATGCTAAAGGAGGTCAATTATCCAACAGTTGCCTTAAAGATAAGGACTGCCCCTCCCACATTGTTTTAAAATGATTTTTTCTGATGAACACAAAAAACCCCATGATTGCTAAACACATGTCAGGCTCTCCCACAGGTTTGCTAGGACATAATAGGCAGTTCTAAGTTTGGTCATTTAGGAGAGTGCCTAATTATATCAGGCAATACAAAGACATGATTTTTTTTTTATTATACTGAGATTTAATCTTTAATCAAAGTGCAAATGTAATTAATTATTATTTCATAGTCTGTATTTTTGAGTTTTGAATTTGCATAATATCTTAAATGTGACCTCCAGCAGCTCCTGATTAGCATGAGCCACCTGCTATGGCAAGTTTCGTTTCTATATTTATACAGAAATACTTAGTCATAGCCTTACATTTATTGTTTGTTCTGCTTAGTACTGTCCATAACTATAGTATGGTCCAACCACTGGTGGACCAATCTTAGAAAAGGTAATAATATTTTTATTGGAAAAGAAACCTGAAATAAAAAATAGCCCATTCTTCAGATACAGTGTGAATTTAAAAAAAAAAAAATTTTTTTGATAGTCAGCACAATTTATTTTGCAATTATGGCTGTTATCTCTGCAACAATGCACCAGAAGGGGTGAGGGCGTGGTTTCAAACCCTGAAGACATCACTGGATTTCAGCTTCTTAAGACATTCCCCTGAATGAAGCACTGGGTCCCACTGAATTCTTAACTAACAACAGAACATGAACCCAGAGATTACCACTACTCATTTCTTTCTAGATACAAGAGCTAAAAGCTGGCACCTCATAAAGAGAGACAACAAACATTTCCAGAACAGGGCCAATGCTAAGGGATCCCAGAACGCTGCCAGTCTCTCCAGCTACAAATGGGGAGGCTATAATGGGTGCAACCAAGACCTTGCTGAATGCCCTCTCTGCAATATGCAAACTTGTTAAGGTTCCTTAACAAGTCATCAAGGATCTGCTTCAGTAGAAAACTCCAGTAAGTTTTTGCTGGCATTGAGTCAGAATAAGGCTGCTCATCTAAAGCACAGAGATATGGTATAAATCCATTAAAAAATCCTCAAACTAAAACCCCTGGGAAGAATTCAGAAGACAGCTATGCTTTCTCCTGCAAAAATTCTCTGTGTTTAAAGAGCCTCAAGAGGTGCCAGATGGCTAGTCCCATTTCCTATCTTTGTAAAAGAGCATCCAGTATGTTCAGCCTTAATTTGGTTTTCTGGTGGATGGGACAAGTCAGTTCTTCCATCGTATTTTGATGAGAAGAATATTTATCATCTGACAATATCATGTGTTGGTGGTATGGAGAATCATATCACTCTCTCTTTTCAAAAGAGTTATGAATCCAAATCTAGCTACAACTAGTGGGTGAATGACGTCCTTCTGAAAATGTTAAGTAAATTCTGGGAAATCAGGCATGAAAATGAACTGCAGATAAGGAAACATAAGGCTAAGGGATTCTGAGAAACCCTTCAGCTCTCATACAGCAGCTGGTGGTTGTGAGAAAGAAAACGGTTCCCTGTAATATCACAGTGCCATAAGGAATTATGTGGGCTGTATCAGTTCCATCCTAAAGACTGCAGAAAATGACAGGAGCATGTTCTTTGTTTGGTATTCCTTCTAACTAAAAAAAAATAATTAAAATATAAATGTGGTAAAATGCATAGTTGAATGAAAAAGGGCTATATACAGTATTAATAACAAATGGAAGATCCCAAGGCAGAGTTTTTTGGATTTGAGAGCCAACAATGAGAGAATTCCCAAGAGAATAGAACTTTGCACTGAATTCAAAATTTGGTTTTGAATTCTACATACCTTGGGATTTCAGGGAACTTTGGAATACCAAGATTTCAAGGTCAATGGAACCTGTGAGTCTTGTGAGAACAATATCTAGTTAAAGGTTTTCTTTAATTGCATGAATTGTATGAGTGAAAAAGAATGTAATTGTGAGTGAAAAAGAACTACTTCCCTATTTGTCTTCTTAATAAAGATAATAGTTTAGTTAGTTACCGAATTTTATGGCTCTCCAATACAGTTATTTCAGTTTTTATTGAACTCCAAACTTACTTGTGTAGTGACATTGTGAGCAAAAAAAAAAGAAAAAAAAATTTGCCTAATTTCACACCAAGTAGGAGATCAAGTACAACAGCATGTTACAATGTTGACATTAGAACCAAAATACCAGGGTAATGTGAGGTGAACATCTACAGAATTTATTTGAATTCAGTAAATGTCATTTTCATTCCAGATTGGGTACCTTCTGCTTCTTTAGAAAACCCTGAACTAGCAGTGATTTGAAGTGTGACTATCAGAAATATAAAATCTCCAGGAACTTCAATATGTTGTGTTTCCTGCTGCTTAGATTTAGCTCAACAACATCTTTAAATCTTAGTGGTTCTGGAACCATGTTTTATATGCCTACCTGTATGGTATTCTCAAGAATGCCAGAGCATAACCTGATAGAAAAATTTACAGAAAATTTGGCTTTGTTTTTCTCTGCAGTTTCAATTTAATTCTTCTTTCTTTCAGTATGAAAGGAACAGCTTTGTAGCATTCCATCTTTTACTGAAAGTCTTATAACTGAATATGTTTTAAATTATTTATAGAATATCTTAGTATACACTTACAAACTCTGGAATATATTATCTGTCTGTAGTTTAGTATTCAGAGAATGGGCAAGTAAACTAATAATTTGCTGGAGAAATAAAGAAAAGCTGCTGTATTCCTTTGCAGGTCTTTTAAATTTATAGTTATCAGACCAGGCACACTTCAAAACACCACAGTTTCTAAAATATCCACTTGTTTTCAAAGAAGTTGTGCCTGTCATAAACACTGCAGGTTGATGTGAAGTCCCTAGGATCATAGCTGTCTTCCCCATCTCTTTTAAAAGCACCAACATGGGTTTTACAACCTTGTTTATGTTTCATTTTTTCCTCTTCAGCAAATAAAATTACTCTATATAAGTTATTCCATAAGATTTCCTAACATATATGGTGTCAGTAGCATATAGAAATCTCAAATAGAATTGAATCTGGCCAGGGATGTCAAAGACAGGAGGAAGGGCTTCTATATGTACAGAGAGGACCAAAGGAAGACTAAGGAAAGTGAAGGCCTGCCACTTAAGGTTCAACAGTGCATGGAAGAGGCTGAGGTATGGAATGCCTTCTTTGCCTCAGTCTTTACAAGGAAGACTGCCCTTCAGGAAACCCAGGCCCTAGAAACCAGGGGGTAAATATGGAGCACGGCAGGTACACCCTTGGTGGAAGAGGATCGCTTCAGGCAGTACTTAAGCAAAATGGATGGGGGCCCTGAAGGTATGCACATGTGAGCGCTGAGGGAGCTGGCAGGTACTACGAGTCCACTCTCAATAATCTTTGATTAATCATAGAGATTAGGAGAAGCAAATGTCACTCCTGTCTGTTTCCCCAAAGGTGAAGTCATGCTTGACCAACTTGATAACTTTCTATGACAAAATGACTTGCCTGATAGAGGAGGGGACAGCAGTGGATATTGTCTTCCTAGACCTCAGTAAGGCTTTCAACACTTTCTCCCATAAGACCCTCTTGGAAAGGTTGTTGAACTGTGGGCATGAGTCCACAATGAGGTGGCACTGTTGAGGCCACACATGGAGTACTCTGTCCAGTTCTGGGCTCCTCAGTAGGAGAGAGACATGGAAACACTGGACAGAGTTGAATGGAAGGCCACAAAGATTATAAAGGGATTGTAACCTCTCTCATATGAGGAAGAGCTGAGAGAGTTGCACTGAGAAAAGAAAGGGTTCAGGAGGGGATCTCATCAAAGCATATAAATGAAGCAAGGATACAAAGACGGAATCAGGCTCTTTCCAGTGGTGTACAGTGACAGGACGAGGGGCAGTGGGCACAGACAAACACAGGATGCTCTGTCTAAACATAAGGAATTTGCATTTTTTACCGCATTTTTTGCTGTGAGAGCTACTGACTACTGGAACAGGGTACCCAGAGAGGTTGTGGACTTCCCATCCTTGGAGGTATTCAAAAGTCAGCTGGACATGGTCCTGGACAGCTTGCTCAAGGTAGTCCTGCTTGAACAGAGGTTCGGACAAGATGTCTTCCGGAGGTCCCTTTCAACCTCAGGCATTCTGTGATTCTGTACAATACATGCCCATTTAGATATTCCAGAACTAAAAATTAGCAGATGTTCACAGTGAAGTGAGCATGTCTGTGTTTATCTCAGTCTGGAAACTTTAAAATCATAAACACGGAATCAATTCAGAGCACTATGTGTGTGTCTCAGCATGCACCAGCCAGCCAGTAATGTTCTCAGAAAAAACCCAACAACCAACCACAAGTCCAGACTTCATGTGTTCTGCATGCCTCATCACAGGAATTCACAACTTTTTCAAGACCTTACTGAAGACAGGTTAATACAAGAATACTTCTATAATGTAATTTTCTTTGTACAGCCCCCAAAGTATATAGTGGGATGATTCAATGCAGACAAGAGTTCTCTTCCTGGTGACAAGATTGGCAATGATTTAGCACCTCAAGGTGCTTCACAAGGCTGGGATGACTCTCACCTTGAAAAAGGACTAAACTACTACAAGTATTCATAGGCACTATGTAGAGACTATACTAATATTAGTAATACAGAAGTGTATTATGGAGCTCTTACCCATTCATATGCCTGCACAACAGTCCTTCATGGGGACTCTGCTGCCTATCTCTAATCAAAGATCTTCATGTAGCAATTTGGACTTAGCCAAAATAGAAGGTGTGTAGGAGAATGTTACAAGGTTCTTTACAAGGTTCTTTACAAGGCAGTGGCCAGTTTTGCTGTT
This sequence comes from Corvus hawaiiensis, assembly GCF_020740725.1. NCBI lineage: Eukaryota > Metazoa > Chordata > Aves > Passeriformes > Corvidae > Corvus > Corvus hawaiiensis. Next base: position 34,926,945 of record NC_063217.1, read on the forward strand.
TTCCAGCATATAAAAGCCAAATACTACTGCTCATACTTTGTACAATATTCTCTTCCATAAACCTCCATTGCTCTAAACATATATTTGTGCACACATGCACACACAAAATCCCACGAAAAATCTGCTGAGATTCTCAACAGCTAAGATGCAATAGGGGCAGTCACAAACTGAGGAAGAACAGTTTTCATTTTCAGTTGTCCCAGCTCTCAAATTTTGTTCAAACTCATATTCTGAGTGACAGTGTGCATGAGTATTTCCAGCTCTTGTTCATCACTTGCTGTGCTTGGAAACAGGAGCTGACAATGAAAGCACCTTCTCAACAAAAATTATTGTACCACTGCTCTTCATTTGAACAAAAAGAAAAAGATGCTGAGATCAAAAGAATAAAATAAAAGGTTAAAAGGAAATCAAACTTGAAAGAAGGAAAGAGAACAGTTAATTGAAGGGTCTGATTCAGATGTGTTCTTGCAGTGCTCGTTCCTAATTTACTATCTGCTCCTCATCTTGGCACAGCAGTCTAACAAGACTTCCACTGCCTCCTCATTTCCCCCCTGGCTGTGCCCCTATTTCAGACCTGCGCTCAGTGTTACAGTTTTCCCCCAAGCTTTTTTCTCCTACGTTGAGCTTTGGGACCTTTATACATTCACCATCATCCCTGTAATTCTAGGGCACCAGACTTGGATGTTGGCACTAATGGCCTAAGGATTAGAATATTGTATAAGGCAGGTTTTTGACTTCAGCTCTGTGAATTCAGTGCTAACACGAGGGAGATACTTGCAAAGGCATAAACAAAGGAGACAAATCTACACAAAGAAACTGTGGAAAGGATCTGGTGTGAGGAGGGCAGAAAGAACAAACCAAGATATTTTAGACTAAGAAAAGTGCCAGCTGTCTTAAAGGTCTAAACAAATGAGAAAATTTACATAGTAAAATTTCAGCTTGTGAGTAACTTTTTAATGTATAAAATTTTAGAATACAAGCAGATAAAGCCAGAGATTTGTTTCACACAGTACAAATTAAAATCCATATCATTGCTTTGCTGAATTACTCAGAATCAGCATCTTTTGCTTTCAACAATTTCAGGCTTTATAGATGCTGCATATCTACCTATGAAAAGACTTCCCAAAATGTTTGCTTTGAAAGACAGCATTGCTGTATTTTTCAGATGCCTCCTTTTCTTAAATAAACAAATCAAGAGGGGATGCATTGTCATTTGTCCCGTATCCTTCTATTTCTACATACTTCCAGTTGACTGCTAAGCTCCTCAGTTCCAGAGGCTGGTACACAATTAAACCAATAAATTCTAAACAACAAAGAATATACTGACAGAAATTATAAAATATTAGATTGTTGATGCTGATTTGACTTTGACTTCAGTTGCGTCTTCCTGTTTTTACTGTTATCCTGCCCAGAAAGGTGCAGATGTAAACTCCTTGACTGCCCTTGATGTCAAAGGTGCTTTGTGACTCATGAAGAAGAATATGCTGGCTGCAAGTGAAGTGAGTAAGTAGTGGTTTGACCTTCCTGATATCAGCTGGACTACATGAAGACAGAGTAAACTGCATGCAACATGGTAAAAATAGATCAGAAATGTTATAAAATGTGGAATAGTGAATTATTTGTCATAATTCAGATTTCTCTCTGGGGATCATCAGCAGTCTAACACTATTCCAGAATCACCTTTTCTAACTGGGTAGACACTACAGCATTGTAAAAAAGAAGGGCGTAGCAAATAAAGTGTTATGCATAGATGTTGTTAAAACCATAAATAGTGAATTAAATGGCAAAATAAATAAATACAATTTCCAATTTTTTAGCAGCCTTTACCCCATGGTCAACCCTAAAACACCTCACAAAAGACAAAATGCCAACTTCAGTCATGTCTGCTGCTGATCAAATTGATTCAGAAAAACACAATATTTTATCCGTCCTCTTTGGAGTTCAAGTATGAATGGTGAAGCAAAAGAGAGTGAAACTGAGGGAAACATGAAAAGCTTGATTTGTTAGGACCCCTGCTGTCTGAAAAGAGATCAAAGCTCAGGAGGAGGCTGTAAAACAGCCGAATGCACTGCACAGAAACATGGCCTGTGGCAGCTGCTCTGGGCACACTCTCACAACACAGGTGTGCCTCCAAGTCTGCTCTGCCAGCTGAATCATGGGACCAGGCTACCTCTTCTCCTTCTTCATTATTTCAACTGCAGTCACTGAGGAGATGTGAGCTCCATCCATCACAATGCACAAATTCACAGTGCGCAGATTCAGCACAGGCCTAATTAAAGCTTTTCCTTTCATTTGTGGAGATAATTAGACTTTCATCTCACCAGGAAGCTTCAGAAAGATCTATTTCTTTCTTCAATAAGAGCTACATCAAACAAAAGCAGATTTTAATCGCCTTTTCTTTGGGGCATGAGTCAATAATGAAAGATGTCATGGGTAACAAAAATTGTGTGCAGGGGGAAAACGGAGGGAAAAAAGACCAAGCTATGATCTTTAATTAACACCATGTTTGCAAACACCATTAATTTCTCTCATTAAAATGATTTTTATCTACAACTGATTGTTGATAAAATAATCGATTTGAAGATCTCATCTGTTTCATGCTATACAGGAACCCATCTGCTCTGCTGTAAAGCAGGAAGAGTGCAGACTGTTAAGCAACATGTGAGAACAATAAAAAATGCATATGTGTGTGTCAGGGATTTGTGAGGCTCACTTCAGGGCAAGGGCCACCTTTTCTCAGAACATCTATAAAAAATGACTTGGTAGCAGGCCAAAGGAGAAAATGTCACAAAGATCAGAAGTGCATAAATAACAAATGAATTAATGTATGCAGGAAGAAAGGTTCCATCTGCATTGGGATGCATCGGTAAATAGGCTTGGAAAAATAAGGAGATTTCAGACACATTTAACACCACATCGTGAGCTGCTGTGATGTAATGTTAGAGAAGAGACACGCCAAGCTTACTGCCTTTGTCTTTTCCATTAGTGGTAGAACACAAGTGCCTTTTCCTACTACCTTTCACGCTGGTGCAAGGGGAGAGCATTTTTGGCTCCAGGCCCAAGGCACATTATTTATTTATTTAACCATTTGACACAGTGCTTCTGTATGGGCTGCCTGATGCGCAGGCTCACAAAGAGGGTGTAGCTGATTGTCTGTGGGAATTGAAGTCTGGCAGTCTAAGGCAGGAATAAAACACTCTTCCACCCTAGAGCTTACAGCAATCCCAAAGAACTGTTAGGCTTATAGCATTAAGACATTTAGTGAAGACAGAGCTTGTTTAAGTATCATTTTAATGACAATACTTGCTTTGCAGCAGGCATGGAACTGTTTTGCATATTGGAAGAAACACTAGTAGTAAGGCTGCACTGTAGCAGTGCAGAGCTCGCTGTCAGTCTGCTTAATGCCTTCCTGGATAGGATAAAGTGTCATGATTCATCAGAATCAGATCTGAACTTCCTCTAATAGCAAAATAGCATCACACCAAAAGAATAAAGGATTAAATGTGCATTATTGAGTGCTCTGCTGCTGTTGTGACCTGCCTGTGAAGTTGATGAAAAGGTTTAATGGAACCATTTTTAAAAATCTACAAACATCCTTAAATCTCACAATGTTGATGCTTGATTCATAGTGCATTTATGCAGTTAGTTCTGGCACATGGCAGTTGTTTGGGAAACCAAAGTTTGTAGGAGCTTGACAGACATTTCTTCTTGATGCATTGAGCCAGTAAGATCCCTGGTGAGTATCCAGATTCTAACAGAGCTGCACATGTCTGTTCTCATGACTGTAAGAGATGGAAGTTTTTCCTGTTTGGGTTCCTTTTTCTCAAGTTCACTCAGTCACTTAAAAATAAAACTGCAGTCTTCTGTGTATCCTACTTTTATGCTAATATGCACCCTCCCTCCAGTAAATGAGGACTGTTTTTGTTTTAAATTAAGATAAAAACATATGCACATGGCACTGAGTTTATCCATTCTGCTAGGATCTAGGAGTTCAATGTGCTGAAAAATCTCTTACAGCTCAAGATAGAAGGTCTAACAGAGGATTTTCCCAATTCGCCTTGAAACTCTCAAAAAAAAAAAAAAATTGAGCTTTTTCATGTTTCAGATAATTATCATATTTTCCCTGTATCCTAGGCCAAGATTTGCTTCCATTTGTGTCTTTTTAACCATTTACCTCAATGGAAGTTTTATGTATTCCAAGTTACAGAGCAGTGAGAAGAAAACTCCAAATAGTAAATATTTATTGAAGAATTTACTTTGAAAAACAAAATGAAAAAAGGTGAAGTAGGAAAAAAAAAAGATAACTTCTGACAGTTTTTTGGGGGTGATATTCTTGTCTTCAAGGGAAGATAAGCTTTTCTTTTTTTTTTTTTCTCTTTTTTTCCTTTTTATTTTCTTTCTCTTTAACGAGCATGTTGCATTGTACTAGTTTGAAAACAAACCAGTGGGAGGCACCAAGTCAGAATAACAATTTAATAGGGAAATAAATAAATAAATAAATAAATAAATAAAGGCAGAAAACACTGGGTTAAACTGACAGTCAGGATACAACCTGACACCCTGTTAGTCAGGGTGGTGGTAGCAGTCCAATAAAATGGTGGCTGCAGTCCTCCAGAACTGATGGATGTGGTTCTGTTGAAGCAGTGATCCTGTAGAAAGGGACTGCTCTTCCTCAGAAGGTCCAGCGGTGGCTGTGTAGCTCCTGTCCTCTGGAAATCCAGTGGAAAGAGTGTCTGTGGTGTTCAGAATCTCAGATTATATCCAGGATGGAATGCTTGCTTCCTCCCTCTGGGTGGAGCATCTCACAATGGGGTAATGAGTCATGAGGCCAAGTGTTGATGAGGCTCATTAACAGAAGATAGTCCGGAGGGAGTTATCTCTGAGTCAGGCGGCAGGACAATGATGGGCCATTAACAGAAAGATAGTCTGGGGGGAGGAGGCAAGGAAACACTGCCCCACCTGGTTTCAACAGCTCCTGAGGATGGTAATAGAATACACTGCAACCCAGGACATGCATGCAAAAGGAATAGTGTCTCATGTCCAGAACTCTGAAAGACCCAGCAGCACTGTAGCCCTTCCTCTGAATTCAAATCAAAACTTTGCTTAAAATGGAATTCTGCTTTGGAATGCTTCTGAGCTCCCTCATTAGAATATACATATGGTTCTGATCTGGTATTTTTATAATTATAATTATAATTCTATAATTTTTATAATAGGAAACAATCTCCCCACTCATCCCCTGAAAAGTCAGTTCATGCAATATAAATATATTGTTTATACAGAGAATGCAGCTGATCTTCAGAAGTGAAAACCCTCATGAATAGAAGAACCCAAACTGAGATCTTTGCTAACTACCTAGATGATACTGCTGAGCTACAAACTGCTAGAGGAAATCAGAGGAAACCCTCAATCAGATACCAGATTTGCTCATCACTTGTAGTTCAGATACGTTAGTAGGTAGGTCCTCATTTCATGAAAGAGGACAGGGATACTAAGTAGGTGACTTGCCAGAGGAGAAGGAACAGAAGACAAACAGAAAAGACTGTGCTCAGTTTTAAGGGCAAAACTGGGAATATACTCCTGCACTGCTTGTCTTAAACTTCAGTAGGCTGAACTCCCCTACTGCTATCAGCTGCAGAGGAAGAGACAGTTGCCACTGCTTCTAATATTCTCAGCTAATATAGGGCAATATTCAGTTTCCAAAGAGCCTGTCACACTGTCAGTGATGCTGGGACTGAGTGGGCACAAAGCTGTTGCTAATGAATAGGGAGGCTGGAGGAAGAAGGTATCCAAATATAAGAAAAGTGTCATGAAATGATAGAACGGGTGAAAAACTCATTTACCCAATCCCTTACAATCAAAACATTGTCCTGCATCCCTGTGTCAAGGGAAATCCACTCCTATTTAACGAACACATGAAACATTATCCAGATAGCCCAAGGACTGGACTTTCAGATTCCTCTACCAAGAGGAATATATATATGTGTACATATATATGTGTGTGTGTGTGTTTACATATACACTCATAATAAAACATGGAAATTGAAATGTATTTTTTGCTACTGTTTTTTTCTTGACTGAGCTTGGAAAAGGGACAATCTCGACTTGTTAAATCAAACACAAATGTAAATATGTAGGAGCTTAAAAGCTCAGCAGGTAAAGAATAGGGAATTTGTGAATACATATTTTGATTTCAGCAAAGTCCAAAATATGATTACCTTTTTTCCTGCTATTCACCAGTGTTATGTGATAAATATTTGATTTATACAATGGAATTCACAACAGTGTATAGATCATAAAGACCTTAAAGGTATAAATCTTGACTGATGATCTGGCTTCTCTTACCTGCTCTTTTTGCCTATGCAGTCTCAGAACACGAAGACCAAATTATGCATTGGGTATCAGTGTGTGTATATTCTGTGTGACATCACCATGAACTGGCAGTATCTGCTCACCATTATGTTCAACACACAAGTAATATTTCCGAGTCTGACTAGAGTGTTTAACAGGTGGAGCATTCCTAGATTTAGAAGGAGCTTCAGGACTACAATACTTTCTCTCATTTTAAAGTACTCTGAAGTGAATTCCTATCTCTTGTTTAAGTATGTGTCATGTGAAATTTGATGTGAAGAGTGTTTAATGGATGAAATGAAAAATATGTGATCGATGGCCCATTTATCAACTCCAATTAAGACACAAATAGAATATCTCATTATTTATGTGTGAATATCTCATTCTAAAAAACTGAGGTAGAAAGAAAAGCAATACCCCATCCAAAACAAAGGTCAACTCAAGTAGTCTCAGATATTAGGCAGCAAAAGAAATGCCCTGAACTGACCAGGATGTCTATTAGCAGGCAGAAATCCCTGACGTATTTCACAGGCGGAGAGCTATGTACAGAAACAAACAAACAAAAGTTTAACTCTTTAATCACTCTTAACTTTCAACGTGGACCTAGAATTCAAAAACTTAACACTTTTAAAGAACCCTAATCTTATACAGAAGAAATTATGTGAGCCTATTTTAAAGCTAAAATGGCTTTCCTGACTGAGAACTAGAAATTATGATCTTTACCATCCAAGTGTCAATGAAATGTAAGTGCCCACCAGATTGCTGGCCCACCCATAGATTATTAATGCACAATTAATCTACTAGGACAACTGTAGAGTGTCATTTAGCTTCAGAGCCCATAAGTATAAAACAGCAACATACTGTGAAATTAATGGTAACACTTAAAGGTCCCATTGTTATTAATTCATTTGACATTCACTGTAATCACACTGGTCTTTAATGAATTCATTTGGCATGTGAATATTGCATGCACTTTCAAACGCACTACAGTGCAAATCAGTGTTAATTGATGTCCTGAAATGGTTTCTCTCTCTCTGTAAATTCTTATTTTTAGCCTACTGTATTTTTTTCAAGGGTCTTTTCCTCAGCAAAATTTACACATGGCATATGCAAGCACATGCTCTTATAATAATTGCTTTAACTGGATATCAATATAGGATACAAAAATGACCAAGCGACCACATGGTAACTTGTTCTAAGGCAAAAAGCTCTAAACACCACTGAACTTTGGTAACCTCCTAGTGCCACATATCCTGTGAATATTTTCCATTTACTGTTCTCCACAAATCGCCTATGAACATCTTTGGTTTATGTGAAAAGTGCTGTGGCCAATGGTTATCGTCTTACGCAGTTCAGTTTTATAGCAGAAACTGGCTGTATCTCTCTCCCTGCACTCAGTCTCTATAGCCGTGCATATGGATAATGTCTGTAATGTGCCAATTGAAATTGTCTCCTTCCCTTGCATGTAAGCACTGCTTCCAAGAACTGTGGGGTGCTGAGAAATTAGCAAGCAGTTAATCTCAAAAGATTTAATTCATGGGTGGTACAACAATTCCAACTCAGTAGCTTGTTCTAGACAAAATACTTCAAACTGGAGAATACTTCATGCTAATAAAATAGTATTACTGTTATAATTCATAAAGTTTCTGACTTACTTCCTCATATATCTAATAACAATCTTCATATGTTCTTGTTTCCCAGAAAATTAAAGGAGTCTCAGGGGTGCCAAAGGAGTCTCTGATGTCAAATAATTTCCTAAGTTAAACATTTCTTTTGACCTGTATGTAGTATATCCAGGGATCTTTAAATTAGCATAATATGGGACTATGTTTTTTCACATCATATTTGTGGGAAATTTGTAAGTCATTTCTAAAAATAGCAAACAAACCCACAAAAATATAGATTCAGAATGCCTCAGATATAGCTACGCTTGAAGATAACATCAACAGCAATATATAAATACTATTATTGTATCAAGTACAGGTAAACTAAATTACAACACATACAATAAGTACATACTTACTGAAAAATGCCTAAAAAGTTGTGGTGCCACTAATATTTGGTTGCCTCAGAGGGCTTGCATTGCTTTTCAAAGAATACAAGATTAATGTTTTCTCCAATTCCAGACCTTCTTGATTCTCAATAATTTAAAAAAAGGTACCCCAAACTGTGACATAAAAAACCATTTCAAGCATCTCTACTTGGGTTGAAAAATAAGTAAACAGAAAAGAGGTCCCACTGATTTAATTTGTTTCAATACTACTATCTGCTGGGCAATGTACTTTAAATGCACTTTTTTTTTTTCCAACTAATATTTCCCATAATAAGTTTCTAATTTTTCTTTTGTATTTTATGTTAAAGCTAGAGAACATTATTTAACTTATTCAACACAGTATACATATTTTTGTAGTACTGAGTAACCTAGGGGATGCAGAATATCATAAAAATTGGAAATCTTGAAACTACTTCACAGAAATAGTATCAGAATAGCGTCTGCTAGACTCTTGCTGCTGACATGCAAGACTTTTCTGAGATTTCATTGCCAAGGAAGGCTCAGTGAATAAAACTATTTTAAGAATGGATATAGGCACATCAATCAGAACCACAAATCAAGAGTGTCTGGCCGCGTAGTACTAATTAAAGTTAGTATATCACTTTCTGTAACACACTCAGAATGATGAACACACCCTAAATGGAAAAGCATGATTGCTGAATCTTCATCGCTTTTCATTAATATCCTGGAAGTAAAGAACATGTCTTGAGGTCTAACTATGTTTTATTCTACTAGTCATTATTTTATTTGAACAATGACTGAGTTATGCTCCTCTTTAGTTCAAAACTTTCAGTCATCATTTTCTTAATGACTTTTGAGGAAAGAACTTAACATTTCAATAAGCTAGCACTTTCCCATTGTCAAAAATCCTTCCCCCAAAACCATAAAATTTTCAGCCTTGTTTCACACTGTCATGAAGCAGCAATACATAAAATTAGGTTTTTCAGACACCTTCCATTCTCAGGAGCAGACAACTGAAATCTTAAAGAGAGAGTCAGTGAATTTTTGTTATTGGCCCTTCGAAAACTGCAAAATTGGACATGTATTTGGACATGTTGCTAGTCTCTGGGAATTTCAATTTGCTTACACTAATGAGAGATTTGCTAAGAATTTAGAAGTTGAATCATCTGAAAATGGTCCAGACCAAGAATGTTGTAGCCCAACACTTTAAAAGAGCCAGACATGTATGGTTGGTTGCTTTTCTAACCACTTAGGGTTGTTCTAGGACCAGGTATGAATAAGGATAATTGTCTCATTAGTCCTTGGAGAGACAGGAAGAAGTTGAGAGAACAGTCTGGCATGTAGAGGAATCAGGAGGACCCTGCATAAACCACACTTTGCCAAGTGGGATGGAGTGTGGACCAAAATCCCTAGCCCTGCAAAGCGTTTTCACTTTGCTTCCTGACTTGCTTTTTCAATGCCACAATACAGGATATGTGTAGACGAGTTTGGTGTGTCTTGCTCATTGCTATAAATCCATATTTCCTTTGTGCAGTGTCCTTTCTCGTCTGTCTGGTACTGGCTTTGCAATTTCACTGCCAGGATAGATGGGACACCCCATTTCAGTGTACAGATGGTTTAGACTTCGTACATTGGAAACTAATGACAAATGCTGGCGTGGGTGTAAATTTAGTGTGCTAATGAGTTTGCTTAAAGTTCTTGTCTGAGTTCTATCCTGACAGGATAATACTTCTACAATGTGATTTACATAGAACTTTTGATTCATTTTGTGCAAAAGAAGGGTAAACAATGTTTACTGAAAGGATTTCTACAAAACTTTCTACTTTCTTAATTAATGAAAGAATATACAAGAGAAACATCCTGACTTCTCAGAATTTTGAGTGATCAAAATAAGAACTTCCAAAAACTGAAAATCTGTACAAAATATAAAACCTCAGAGATAATGACAGTTATTCACATCAAGCAAACAAGCAAACATGATAATAATATTTAAGCAGTGCTGCACAGTGGTACTCTCAGCCATTCTCCAAACTGAAATGGAAACATGGTCACAGATTAATGAGATTATAAAATGAATTTAGCAAGCTTATTGTTACCTGAATGTTTATCAGAAACCTCTGAGGTTTTAAGAACTTCAAACCTCTAGGAGTGCACAAAGTATTCCACATGAAAAAGATATCGGCTTTGATATCATTGGCGAAAGGTGGATGAAGAAATTGGATTCTTCAATGGCAGAAATATTCCCAGCTCAGCTGTTACGAGAATCCTCCATGCATAGACAACATTTTTCAAGTATGATTAAGCTCATGAAATTTTTCCTGCACCTTAACATGAACCATAAAATAATCATTTTAGGTGTGCAGACAGCATAGCATGCAGAGATTCAAATCAGCACAGATGCAATAAAATCCCCAAGTGTTTTCAATATTAGGTCCACTATTTGCTTCTCATCTCTGCTTAACCAAACCCAGAAAAGAATAAATATTTTGATCTGTGGAAAACCGGTTTATATAATCACAAATTGACTGAGAATTATTAGATATTTGCTCTGTGTTACCATCCAGCTATATCAACAATACAAAGGGCTCCACTGTATGCATATTGCACTTTTTTGAAGTTAGCTGCTGTTCTAGAGCTAAAAATCCAATCTAAATATGGAAAAAAGGAAGGAAATAATGGTAAGAAGAAGCAATTAGAAATGTCCCAATTTAATAGATGAAGGACCAAAGGCCTTATAAGATAAAAATTACTTGCTTGGAGTCACATTGTATGTCTGCATCAATGCTTCAGTATTTAAAAATTTTCAGACAGACAGTGACAGAGCATAAAACTAGTATAAATAGTAAAAAAACCCCACAGATTTTCTATAAATAAGTACAGCATACAGCATACAGTGGTGTAAAGGTTTCTTGTTGTTGGAGACCAAATGGACAATTCCAGATTTCTTCTCAGATTTATGTTGATTTGAACAGTGCAGTATCTTGGCAGTACAAACAACTACTACATACAATTAGAACAGGGAGGGAACATTTGGAGAGGGAACATTTTTCAAAGTAATGATTAAAATAGTCTATTCCCTCTTTAAAAATGAGTTTCCATGAAGACAGAATTTCAATATTGTCAAACGGGATACAAAATAGTTGACACTATAACATTCAGGCTTTCTCGGTTACTCACACTGAGTTATCTAGTTCCTGTCTTACTGCTGCAATACCCTTCCACTCTCCTTTACTGTAATATTATCCTGATTTCTACATCTTTATTCTTATCTTCCTCCTTCCAGGAAACCTTTTCTTCTCCTCCCTAGTCCTCTCCACAAACCTCAGAGCACTTTGCAATTCCCCATCCCAAATACCGGAAAAAGGCACAGAGATTGCTTTGCCAGAAAATGGGCATGTGGATAAATACTACACATGGGTAAAATACAAGTTTTTCTCTTGTGCACGGGTACTCCTATTAAATTTATGAAAAGAGGAAAGCCAGTGGGTGAGAGCATACAAGGCAATGTGTTGGCTGGCCAGACAACATGCATGCAACCTGTGGGCAGAATCCTGTAGCTGCACCTGCCCTCTTCTGCTGGTGCAGCCAGGAGCTCGACTCAGTGTGGGTGGTCAGCCAGACAGGTAGGACACCCTGAACAGCTCCTTGGCCTTCAGAGAAGCACAGCATCTGTGTATCTCCTCAGCTGGTTTTCAGGCTGGAGCTAACCTCAAGTCTGAATAGCTTTCCTTAAGGAAACAAATATGTGAGGTGTACATACAGCTAACCTCAGGATCCGCACATTTGCTGCAATTTAATGACCGATTTGTTTAGCTCTGTAAAACACAGTTGCCCTTCTACAGATGAAGTTGCCAGAGATGGCCCTTTTATAAAGTAATCAGTTCAGAAAAGATCACATTAAGACATTAGATCTGTTATTAACGCCTTAATTTTTTTAGTTGGATACTAATTTTTTCACCTTATTAAGAGGCAGAAGAAGTACTTTCATTTTTTAATATTATCCCATGCTGGTTTAAATAATTTACAAATAGGAGGATTACAACCTTAAACAGGGAACAAATGACTATTCTGACTCTTAGATAAAAGAAGACTTTAGAAATTCCAGTGATACAAATATCTGCCGTGATTACTGAAGAGATAATGTTGTTATTTTGAAAAGTTTAATCAGCTTCACCTTAGGCAAAACAAGTAAGATATAGCTGAGAAACAGGTAGACACTCTGTAGAGTTTGTAAAAATTATTATGTATTATTTCCACCCCATCCATCTGCATTATATTAATAAGAAGGCATTAAACAACAGAAGAAAAGCTGATGTAAGAATAAGAAAAAAACATTTTTACATGAAGCTTGGTAATTTGACATAAAGACAGTGGATAATAATAAATTACTAATTGTTTTTACATCATCTTTATTGAAAGCATATCTAGAATGTATTTTAGTACTGTCTTGGGAGGAATGATTTCAGCAATGTTTTATTGTAAAAATAAGTTCATAGAATTTCACTGCGTGAACCAAACTTCTTCATTAAATTTTAAACACTACGGTGTCTTTTTTAGCCATTATGCCACTATAAGAGGTACTGGAAAGGTATGGGTATATATAAATATACATACATATATATGTATATATCTGGTGGGAATTTATGGAAAATGCAAAAGATGTTCAAAGGCAGATGACTATTAGCATAAACTGTACAGTGAGCTGCTCTGCAATATTTCTACCTTTTCTGCTTCTACGTGCATTGAACTTTTAAGCTTGCTGATTCTGCCTTGGGCAGAAGTGGCACAAACTTAAAAATGGAAGGTAAAGCAGTCTCATCATTTGATCTCATTTATTTCAGGTGCCATTGAAGTAAAATCCCATGATCTGTGGAAAGCTTTACACTATTTAGCTTATTGTAAGGTTGAGAAAGCATCTATTATGTTCTAAGATAGAGAATCTGTTACACTCTCCTTGTCTTTGACTTGCCACATGCAAATACAAATGGAAAATTCTATTAGAAAAGAAAGATAATTGCCAGATTGCAGATGAAGACTATCACAAGCCAGGAATTGCATATCCATGTGCTCTTAACTTATTATATCACATTTGCTTTCATTATCCTATCACACTGATGTGTACATTTGTGGGAAAGACTGGCAGCAGCAGAAGGGCATGTTAGTTTTTATTATAATGTTTGTTACTCTAATGATCTTTGATGACAACAAACTTATTACATCTATAAAGGAAAATATCCTTTCTTCAGTAAGACAGCACTGTTCTTGAGAACATCAACAATATTATGATATCAAGGGCACTTCACAGACAGTAGTCAGATTTAACCACAACAAATAAAATTCCCCAAACCTTGTGCAATCAGCCTGTTTATTTTTGACAGCTAGAAAATGAAGGTTACTGAAGGATGTCCCAGTAGAAAACTACAAAGTGGCTGAACACAAAAATAATTTTTTTTGTGGGGGGAAAACCAAGAAACCCCCAATTTTAAATTTGCATGCTTCCACGCCATGAAGAGTTTCAAATAAATTTGAATAGAAATTTATTAAAATTTAGCTGAAACCCAAGCTGAAGTAAACAGCACTAGCATCTCAGGTTCCTGATGATCTAATAGCTTTAAAAATTTCAACATAGTGTGTAAAAGGACCATTTTTTAAAATTTTTTTCATGGTGTTCTGTTTCTATAGGATCTAGGGCTTGAAAATAAGCTGCATCACACCAAGGGCATTCTCTGGTACACCGATAATGTCGGAATGGCATAAATCACACTGTCTCACTTGCTAGACTTCAGTATGGCTTCAATAGCTGCTCATATGTAGCTTGAAACTTTACCATTGTTTTGAGATAAGGTTCTTTGGTTTTGCTTATTTAATTAAATTATTAGCTTAAATTTAATTTTATATAGAAAAGCTGGATACACTCAAGGACACAAAGTCAAGGCAGTAGGCACTCGTCTGTAGTCAGTCTAAATTCACTTGCCAGCAGGAACAAAAGTAACAGGTGAAGGATAAGTGAAACTGACACCAGCAAACTCTGGAGTCAGAGTATTCCTCTGGAATTAGTAGATATCTATTTAGATTTCTTCTGGGCTGGAAGAAAGGATTGAAGGAAACTGAATTGGTTTTCCAAAATGTCAGTGACCAGCCTGATGATCAGACCACAGAGGAAAAACCAGGGTAATTTGGAGTGCCTTCCTTTTCCTTGCTGTTTTTTGTTTAGTCTTTTGTTGGTTTTTTATTTTCTTTTTTCCTGAATTGTGCATTACATTCTGAGAATTTTTAAATTTCTATTAAAAACTGATCTTCAATTTCCAGTGTTTCCTAAAAAGGCATATGCTAGAAGTTAAGGGTCATTAGGACACAGAAATGCTTCAGCTAACTTTTTATTCTTGGGAATATTCATCTTATCAGTCTATGGAGACATTAGCAGTGTGGCTCCTAATCTGGCAGTTCAGGGAAGCCAAACAAAGGTTGAATGTGCTGAGTCTACTGCTGCAAACTGCTAGGATTACCCCAATAGTACACAATGCTTTCATTATGTTTAAACATACCAAAGGGTAAAACAATGACAGAGTAACAAATATGGCAAATTTCTATGCTGAAATAATGGTTATTATAGTGACTAATCAAGCTGCTTTTGCTGATGAACTGTGCTGCTGACTTATCAAAACTGGCAACCATTGGCAAAGGCAGTGTAAGTGGAGGGTGGTTCTAGGACTCTGAACATTTTCTGCCTAAGCCTGCCTTTTCTAGAAAAAATATATGACAGATGACTACTGCTGGGAAAACACGGCTGAGGTATGGTATGTTTAAAAATGGAACTTGTGAATTTTCTGATGTAACTCTCCATCTACATAATTCTTCAATTTCCGCTACATTTGTGCCTTTCATGTGCTGCTTTCCCCCTATTCTGTGGTCTTGTGTATCTGGTTACACACTAAATATCTCCTTTCCCTTCCCAGTCTTTCTTTCTTTCTTTCTTTCTTTCTCTACTTGAGATGGGTTAAAATTCTTCAGGTGCTGTATTTCTTTTCCTTTCTTTGGAAAAAGAAAAAAAGATTAAAATGACCTTTTCCTTGAAACAGCAAGATTGGAAACTAATCTGCTTGTTACAGTTGAGATTTTGACCTGCCCCCTAAACTGCACA
The DNA here is from genome assembly GCF_020740725.1 of Corvus hawaiiensis. Classification (NCBI taxonomy): domain Eukaryota; kingdom Metazoa; phylum Chordata; class Aves; order Passeriformes; family Corvidae; genus Corvus; species Corvus hawaiiensis. The sequence continues at coordinate 34,942,451 of NC_063217.1, forward strand.
TTGACTTCTAGCTCTGAGAACTGGTTTTGATGGTGATGTGTGTCACTTTTTTGTAATGCTAATTCAGGCAGAAGCCATTTATCATTTCTGAATATAGGAAGTGTCTGGTGTGACACTGTGCTGACTTATTAATAAAATGATAAAGATCAAGAGAAGCAGTGTAGCTTAGCCTACAAGGACCTAGACCAGGACCAAAACATCTACTTTCTATTCTTCCTTTACTCAATGACTACAGGAAAGACAATTGTTTTCATGTATTTTAATAGCTACCTGCCGATAAAAAGAATAATGTAAGAATTACTAATTTTTACAGTAAATACTGAGGTAGATCAACATCTGTTCTCTTATATCTGTATTTTATTTATGCCTTTCTTTACTGGCAGACAAAAAAAGGCAATGATAAAATGAATTTTTTTCCCCTTTTTCTCCTTGCTAGAACAGACATAATACCCCAACAGTGTATCAGCAGATTTCTCCGTTCCATGGCTTCTGTGCAAAAATCTCACATTATTACTACGTCCACACTTAGGAACACAGAACAACCAGAAAATCCATGAACAGGATAACAGACAGGTTAAAACCCTTCCACATAAGACAACAAAAAGAAAATTCGGTTACGTTTGGAAAAAATCCCAGTACATTTGAAATTAAGCAAAATAATTGAAAGTTTTAATAAAACACATAGAGTTTAATTGAATTCTATAAGAACTATGATTTTCTGAAATATAGTAAAATTACTAAAATCCATGATGACTTTCTAGATGATCTTCTAGGGATATAAAATTTATGGGTCACTAAAATTTACATATGAGGAGTACCTAATACAAAATACTCTATGATTACTGGGGCCAGAGAGATACACAAGGGCAGCATGGCAAAAAGCTGCAATGTCACTGCTGCTCCAGGATGGTTTAGCAGCCAGTAAAAGAGATGCAAACTTACTAGAAAGTGCTTCGGATGAGCGTGTACTGACATGTTGCTGATGAATTGTAATTTGTTACAATAGCTATATATCAAGCCAAAATATTACTGGCAGATCTGGAGAACAGCAGTCACTTCCAACTTGTTACTTGGTGTCCATGCTGTACCAAGCCGTGATAACAAAAAGGGGAAGAAATAGGAAGAAACAAAAATCTGCTGTTACTAGAAGTTCATTATTTCTTAATCTTAATAATTTATGGGATTGATCTAGATTGAGGTATTTTATAAAGTGGAGAAATACAATAATGGCTTACAATGTTTGAGTACTTTGTAAATAAAAATATAATTTTCTGTGTATAAACTAGATGTTAACACTTTTTCTGTCACATCTGTATCTGCTCCATAGTGAATACAAACACTGGATTTTCTAGTTAGATTTTTTCTTTATTTCATCTTCAAAGGATACCTATAATTTATAGTTGTGTGTGTATACATATATATATATATACATATATATATACACATATATAATTTTGTATTTTACCTCCTGGGGAAAATTTCCATAAAGAATATATCACCTCTTTTGATTTTTTTTTTTTTTTAACTCTTTAAATCAATATTTTACAAAGGCAGGTAGTAATTTCCAGTATACCTATCACTGCTTTACCTGAATTCAGATGTGTAGGCAATTGCTTTGATTACTGTCTTTTTCTTTTAACTTTTTCAAAGACTGAGAAATTAATTCATCTGTAGGGCTACATGCTCTTTTAAAATATAGTTCTGATCTTTATATAGTAATGTAATTTAAATTAGTACCTAATTCTCTAAAGTCCACAATTTAGGACAGCGCAGAACCTACTGCAGCAACTAATTAAACACTTACTGTAAGGTTAAGTTTTTCATTAAATCAATAGGCCCCTAGTGTCAGTTACAAAGCCCTAATTACTATGCTGTAAATTTAGATTGAATTTGAATTAAGGACTGATTTCAATCTAACCACAGCATGTAAATATTGTAAATTACCAGAATTACAGTTCAATAAAATTGAATGGATTTCACTTTAGATAAACTAAATGCAAATGAGCCTAAGGAAAAAAAAACCTGCAGAAATTTCCCAAACATCTGCACAAGAGACTTACATGTGCAGTCTATAGTGCACTGCTTTGGCAAAGAGCATGCCAGAGCTTCAAAATGCTGCCACCGTTTACTCTAAAATGTTTTAAATATTTCATTATCTGTTCTGAAAATGAATAAATTTAATCTCTCCCAAGTGATCAAGTAAAATGATGGCTAATGTGCCCACTTACTGTGTTGCTTTAGTTTGATGACTGTATTGTTGTGCTAAAGCACAGTATGAAATCAGGTTATCAGGTTATAACTGGCAGGGATAAAAAAAAAAGCAGTGCTGGGAAACACAAAACAACCCATTTTCAAGGCATGAATCATGCACTTTGAAGGCTCAAAACAAGTGTAAAAATTACAGACAATGGCACTCTAATCAAACGAGTGCAAAATTGAAAATAATTGGGAGTTTGTGGACTTTCATTCACCTTCAAACAAGCACTGTATCCACAGGATATTAATAAATTTGGGAAAATAGGCAATATGCTAGGTTACAAAGAAAATGAAAAATCAAAACTGCCTATTTTGAGGGTCATACATATGATTATTAAGAGGTTTCTACTCCCCTGCTTATGTTATTTCAATATATGCAGTAAAAATTATATTAATAGCCTTAAGATGTCCTTAAAATTTAATTAAAACAATGCGTAGTTTTTTTATACTTAACACTTCATTAATACACTTAAATAGCTGACTAATAAAAGTTGGCTGAAAAAATAAAAACCATAAAATTAATATCGTCATGAAGGCTCAGAAAGGGCATAGATTAAGGAAATTAATGATAATTTTCATGACTGTGTACTTGAGAGATGCTGAACATAAACTCAAAACTAGAAAATAAAGAAGAGGTAAGAATAATCCTCCTTCAAGAACAATATCCACTATTCTCGTTTCTACCAGAAATACAATGATGCCGCCTCATTCTTTAGTACAGTTCTGGTTTTGTTTCTTTTTTCAGAGCACATTTTATGGGGTCTTTGATCTGTTCATGCCTCACAAAGTTAAACAGTGCCAATGCAGTTTGTAGGCACATGCCGTGTGTTTGATAATTTACAAGCTGACAGCACCACACTTTCTGAAACTCTTATTTCCTGTGAGTGTTAAAATTACATCTCAAACCACAGAATGTTTTAATGACTTCATGTCATCAAGAAAGGTAATAATGCTTCAGCTCAGCTTCATCAGCTGAGCGTGGTAGCCAAAGGTAGCAAGTAATTTACTACATGTGACCTATGTAGGCTTTTCACATTAGGAAAATCAAACCATTCTCTGAAGTGCTCATCTTACCAGTCCACTGGAATGTTAAATTACTGACTGTAAAGGAAATGATGTTTCACTTAAGTTTGGAGTTTTGCAGAAGTGGAATGTATGGGCCAAGCTGCAAAAAGCCCCAAAGTAGATAAGAAAAAATTACTTGTGACCCTTGCCAGAATAGAAAATACAATATCTTTATACCACCTACAGCACATATAGTATATTGTTAAATGCAGGAAATATGGTAGAATGAATTAATACTTTCATAATTGTCCTTCATGTTTCATAAAGGTCCTCTGCTTATCAGCTTTCCACCTTCATGTCATACCCTAGTAGATAGAACAAGATATTCCCTGTTGTGATTCTGCTGTTCTGGCTCCCATGCTTTCTCCTTAAGGCTTGGAGAATCATCTCTCCTCCAGGGTCTCTAGGCTTGAGCAAAGGTAAGCAGGAAATATTAATGACTGCTGAAACAAATGTCTGCCTATTTAAATTCACAGAAGTGATAGATGACACCACTTGGATCTTACTCTCTAAACCGCGAATGATTTCACCTTTCCAGTTCTGGAATTTAGATGAAATTAGGAAGTTACATACATTTCTGGGGTACAGCTGGTTTTGTTTGAGATAATTTGTGTTCACATTCTGTAAAATTATTTTTCCATGAAAAAAGTCTGATTAGCTAACACATAATGAAGTGGCCATGTTATTGCCTTGCAGTTTGACAACTGATCAGTGTTTTAACACAAAAGAAAATATTTTGAAAAGTCTCCTAGTAAAATAGGAGACTTCTTTCAGGCAACAACTAAGACTTGAATTTTATTGTTGAACGGTTTAAAGTTTAATGACAATTCACAATCAGCTTGTTAACAAGTCTCGGCCTCTTGCAAAAATCTTGGCCACTTTGCAGGGTGAAGAATTTATGATTTTATTCTGCCTTATGGAGCAATGAAATTAAACTAAAAATTTTATTTTTCCTGGTCTTCCTAAGGTTATAGCTGTTTGGAACTGCAGTGTCCAGATCTGTCATTCATCCAGTTATACGGAAGGTTCGCTATTACACATACAAGTTTCAGTTCATGTCTGTCTGAGAGATATGGGAAAGGTATAATTGCAATAAATTTACCAGTCAATGGTTTGGACCTAAATATGCACAGTCATCAGGCCACGTAGTGTACAAGAAAACACTCTCCTACATTTATGCCCATATTTAATACCTGGAAAAATGACTGCCTTATGGAATATTTGAAGTTTGCCATTGTATTACTGTATAACACCTGTAATACCTATAATTAGAACTGTAAAGCCTAATACTGTGAAGAGAAAATTGTTTTTAGTGCGTATATTGCAGAACAGAAGCATGGAGTTAAAAAAGGGAATTAGTAATTAAAGACATTCTTAATGGTGTGAATTCTGGAGTGAAAATTTCAAAATAAACAGGTTTCAAATACTTTTCTTAGCAATTCATTTGTTTGATGAATCACAGAACAGAATCTCAGAATAATTTCAATTGGAAGGGATCTTTGGAAGTCATCTATGCTGATCCCCTACTCCAAAGCAAAAGCTTGTTTCTCAGGGCTTTGTCCAATCCAGTTTTGAATATCTGAGGACCCTCTTCCACAGCTTAGCCCCTCCTGCATGGTGAAAAAAAATACACCAGTTGGAACTTTATTTGCTGCTGACCACTAACTCTTGTCTTTTTACTCTGCATCTCTAAGATGCAGCTCCATATTCTCCACCATGATACAGTTGAAAGCAGGAATTAAACCTTTCTCCTAGCCGTCTCTTCTGCAAGCTGAAGAAACACACTGTCCTCAGCTTCCCCTTGTATATCACACTCTGTTATTGTCTCTTGCGCCTGGGGGACAGAACTGGACACAATACAGAAGAATAATCACTCCCCTCAAGCTGCTGGTTGTTGTTGCTCCCCAGTATAAGCCTTCACTGCTACAAGGCAATATCAAAACCTTTTTTATCTGAGCAAATGTGATTAATTGCCATTTATCTAGATGTTGAAAAAAAATGACAAGGTAAGTGACAGTAACGTGACCCTGTTCTGCTTCACTTATCAAGCACATGATTTTAGTTAGTAGTGGGAATTAATCCCATAATTTTTACTGCAGAAGACCTGAATGTTTTTAGTACCCCATCATTAAATATTGAAATATCTATTGGTAACAGGTAGTTCATAATTCTGTTTTATGGTTATGAAGTCAATTGTTCACATTCTGTGAAAAAAATCTAGCTCCAAATATGAATCCTCTCTGAACAGTGAGCATATAAAACTCCAACTATTGTTACTGGAAATACTAGACAGCATGCTTGGAATGGTTTTGGAATGCTCGTTGAAATTACAACTGCTTAAAAATAAACAAATACCCAGCAGTCTGGGACAAAGCTAGCAATAAAAATACTAGTTTTACAATGTATTTCTTAGTAACAGTTATTATGGATTCGAATTAAAATATATCTTAGCATAGGAATTAATTGAGCACTCTGGCAAAACATGCACTGATGTTCTTTTTTGTCAGCTTTGGGTTATGTATGCATTTTAACATTTAACTTCACTGCATACAAAATCCAGAAAAGAAAAGTGCTCATAAATATATACAGGGCATTACTTATTTATATGTAAAACCTTTATTCTATTTTGTTATTTTAGATTAAATCCCGTTTCAATTCTATTCTCTCAGGGAAGCACTAACAGTTTGAGCTCAGCGTGAAAGCCATCAAACACTTGAGCTGAAATTTAGATTGGGCAATTTTGCCTGGTGAAGTAGAAAAGGACATGTGGAATGGCAGAGAACAGAATGGTTTATGGAAAGGCAGATGTTTTAATAACTTGTTGTCTAGTGGGAGCCTCAAATATCTAAATTTAAACACTGCAATATATTAAAGTGCATTGCTGTCAGGGAGGGAGGGTGTACTCCTTTACCTTATGAATCAGAGTAAATGTGCATATTTAACGTGTGCAGAGTTTATAAAACATGTATTTTACAACTGAAATTAGAATTAATTGGAAGGCGCTAAAAGAAATTATCTCAGACTGCAAAATTTTGCTCAAGTCTGCACTGCAAAATACATCAGGTCAGAGTCTGGGTAATTTTCATTGTTGAATTTTGACTTGGACCTGTCTTCCTGTGTGAATGGACTAAATAGATACTTGAGATCTGCCAACAAAGATCTTTTTTGTTTCATCATGTCAATCGCCTGTTAATTCACACTAGGTTTGAAACTCTATTTGTCCTTCAGCACACTGTTGGAAGTATGCAATGAATTTGCCTACAAAAATGTCCATAGAGAAGCTAGAAACCTCCTATGTTAAGTTCTTTACAGAAAGAAGTCTCTCAGGATGTCTGGAAATAGTGAGTTACTCTAACTCACCCTGGCTGCATAATTTACAATCTGGCAGAATTAAGACGACTAGGGAAGAAAAGTTTTATTAATAAGCTAGCTTCCCATATGTTCATGAACAACTGGGTCCTATTAAAGAACAATGAAGGCCTTGTCACTTGACTTTTGGAGATATTACACCAGTATCTATATACTGTTTTGTGACACAGAACTCCTAATTGACATTGCCTTTCACATTTATCATCTCATATGCTGTCCCCCTTTTCTAGAAGTACCAGGCTATGTTTTACTTATAGATATTAAAATTATTTCAGGTATACAAGGAAGAAATATTAACTAAAAGCTATTTTTAAATTTATTTAATATTGAGTGTTTCATTTATGGTTTATCAGATGTGTATGCATTAAATAAAGAGACATGGAAACATTTCTACAGAATGGTGACCAAGTGAAATTGAGGGTAGTAATTTATGAAAGTTAATGACTTATAGACTACACTGGAATGATTTTAAAGGTCATAAATTTCACTTTGAACTGGTATTTACTTGACAGTAATTATGGGACAGATGCAATAAAAATCTGCATAAATGAAAATGAAATAAAGCCTTGCAAGCTTTGTGTCTCTGCACATTTTCAGTGGTATCTTTAATTCTGTTTTAGGGAGTGGATTGCCAGTTAGGGTTAGCAGGGCCTGTTGGTTAAAGAAGAAATAAAGACTGACTGTGCAAGCTTAATGGAATATTCTCACACAGAGATATCACTTCTGGATCAGGAAGTCCTTGAGCTAGATATTATTGCAGACTAAAAATAAATTAATGGAGAAAATTATTTTCCCCTTTTCTTTTTTACTGTAATTTTTTCCCCCCCTTTTTTTTTTCCAACTCTTATCTAGGTCTCCAGTGTGCCATGCTAGGTGGATTTCAGGTCTGGCTGTTCATGTTCTTATAACCCAGTGTTAATAGACACAGTGTAAGAGCTTACACAGGAATCACATAAGAAGCACAAAAAAGCAGCACTGAGCTGAAGCAAAGAAAAGATGACAAGACCACAGAAGCTGAAAACATGTGGGAAAATAGAATTTGTGACCAGGTTGTACAGTCCTCACAGAATCTATTAGAGACAATCCTTGAGGATTTATCTTCTTCTATTAGTAAGAAATCTGTAGACACTGTGTATTATAAATAGACCCTTCTTAGGCCTTTGTTCAAGAGGACAGAGCTAACAAGGCTCTTAATGTTTCTGCACAATCTTTCTGTAAACAGATCCCAATCACTTTGTGCTGCATTGCCTGCAACTGAGAAAGCAGACTCGAGCTGCTGCGTGCCACTGAACAGCACAGACTGCAGCTGGAAAAAAAAGCTGCATCTCAAAGCTTCAATCCTTCGTCTAACCCTCTTTTGTTGGATGGGAGTCTAGTGGGCAAGATTACATCCAATCCTCTTGTTTCAGGAAAAAATTGTCAATCAATTAATAAAAAATTGAAGGAAGGAAATGTGTGACAGTTATTCTGCAATAATAACAACTGTAATTACAAGCACCTTAGTTAAACTAGCTCTGAAACACCTAGGACTGCATTTTGGAGCTGCTTGAATAACATTTGCCCCACTTATCCTCCATTTCAATTTAATATTCGTAGTGCTAGTGTTGCCTATATCATCAATGTCAAAAACTAAAAAGTCTTATCTTCAACTTTCATTCCAATGCTTCAAAAGAGCTTTGAATTTGCATCTTACTCTAGGGAAGATGTAGTTTAAAAACATTTTTGCCCAGCTTGCTCCATTAATTTCTGAGGAAAATGCACCTACTGCTGTGAATATGACAGTTCTCAACCTTGGTGTTTTTACAGGATGTCCCTCCCTAGGGAACAACCAACACCATTCTGACTTACCCTGCTGGAACTGCACCTCCTGCTGGGTAATCAGCTACTGCAGCACTAAGGGAGAGACCTCAGTATGATTAACTGGATGCCCCTTGTGAATGCTAAGGAAAAAGAGAACTGCAAGTTTTCTAGGGGGAAAAAGTGCTTTTAGTAATCATCTGTTTTCAATTCAAGCAGCTAATTTACAGTTACAGAGAGTTGCTCAATTACCAGCAGCTCTTAGTATTTTATACATCTCAGTAAGGTTTAACTTAAAATAATATTCATCAATCTATGAAATATATTTTTCTCCCAATTATTTCTGTGAGTCAAGAACAAAATTAATTTTCTAATGATTATCTGACTCAGGTAAAGCTGATTTTATATTACTCTAGGCCAAAGCCACTGACAAGGGCACAAAAAGGACTATTTTTCAGCAGTTTTCAGCTCAGCTAAATCAGCAGATAATACCATCTATGATGCACAGTGATCCTGACCTAAAGCCCTCCTCATTGTTAATGTTTCTCACATCTCGAATATGCCTCAATGGCAGAAAAATATTCTATAGCCATCTTTGAGCATCAAGAAAAATTAATCTTTTAGATTTGTTTGGATTTTATGCTGTTATTTTTAGTTGTCTCCCATCCCAAATGGCACTATCATATGAACACAGTATATTTTATATAGTCAGTGGTGGTAATTTGGTGTATGGCTTTATTATATGCAGACCATAAAATAAAGATGCGTGTACTCCTATTAAAAAAATAAAATCAAAACCAAAGCGCAAACCCCAGATGTGAAACGCACAAAAGAAAACTAGTTTCTCTGCCAAAGAGCAAATAAAGCAAAAAAATTCATTGTTATTGACTGCTATTCACAACAAAAGCAGTTTTTCTTCATCACCAACAGAAAAGCATGTGGACTTTCAACTGAAAATATCATTTATAGCTGACTTTATTGTTTGAATTTTTATACCATGATATTTGAAGTGAATAGTTCTTGGCTTTAAGAGATTTTCAGTAATTAGTTTAATAGTAAATAGCTAAAAACTATTTTATAAATAGTTTTTATATGAATTATTAAAAAAAACCCCTCAGAAATTGCATCTGACCCTGTTTCGATCTGGAGGTTGGAGTAGGGACTCCCAATATCCCTTTCCACATAATTATGTTATAATCTGCAAAAACCAATGTTTTTCTCTTCTGAAGCTGATGGAGACCAAAGCAGACAGTCAATTCTTTCTTTTTTTGCACTGTTAACATGTTCACAATTGATACACATAGTACTTCCTTTTACTCTACATACTTTGGATATGTCTTCCCCAAAATGAAAGAAGTTTTTCTTTTTCTTTCTCCTTCCTTATTTCCCCCCTTGTTTTATTTTACATTTGATGCTTCTCATCTGTCTGCTCTAAATTCTCAGTTCTTCTCCAGCTGCAATCCCCCATTTTCTGAGTAACTTCAGTTAATCAAAACCTCATTACTAAGACCCATTTCATTATACCATCCAAGTCACAATTCCTTATTTCTGGTGTTCACTAAAAATTCACTTTTGGTTTTTAGTTTTTATCTTATTTACACAATTTATCATCTAAATGATAATTTTAATTTAATCATTTGCACCTTTGCTTCCACTGAAACCCCTATATAAAACAACCTCAGAGAAACAGCCCCTACAGTCATTGCTCTACAGTAAATAAAGTGCTGTTTATAACCCACTTATTGTAATGTTCATGGAAAATTACCAGAAGAGAACGAGCAAGGAGGTAACTGGTCACATTCTGTTTGAATAATAAAAGTAAGGTGGTATTTTCATTAGGTTTTCTCTCTGCTGTGTTCACTGGCTCTGCCTGTTAGATGTGGTGTTAGCACATGTTTAAGATTTCTGGTATATGGGCTGCCTTTGATTTTGGAGAATTCACACCACAAAAGCGCTCTGGAACTTACAGTGGTCACTAAACATCACTGCATTACGAAAATTAACAATAACAGCATGGTTCACAAGGTGAGGAAAGATACAGACAGGCTACAGAATTACATAGCAATTATTAGTCCTTGGAGACAAAAATGCTATCTGTAAATACAGGTAATCATTTTCCAATCATTTTATGCTGGTCATTATAAATGAGTCAGTTAAAAAAATTCCTACCAAAAGAAAAAAACAAAAACCGAATAATAAAGACAGTGATAGCACAGTGAAATTAATATATTTCTTAGTCATAGATAAACTTACATCACCAAAGGGGTGTATTGTAAAAGATACTGCCATACTACCTTATATTCATCAGTAAATTTAAAGGAAATTCTTTAAAGCTCATGAATTTGACACTTTTTGTCAACAAAATTCCTGAAAAATCTGGGCCCAAGTCATGATGAAAACTAATGTTTGCTTACTCCTCCTGCTAGATCTAGAAACATAAGATATGCTGCCAGTTGTCAGTCATTTCAGGGTCAGCCCAATGCCATCTGACCTGCCCTGAGATCGCCATTAATTTTTCAAAAGTGTTT